>NC_048218.1:174492288-174641358 GCF_002007445.2 Ailuropoda melanoleuca
AAAGGAATTCTGTGAGATTTAAAGCCTCCAGTCTCATTTGACAGATACAAAGAAGATAAATTTAAAGAAATGATGGGGTGGGGATATAACACATAGTACCATAAAAGCAATTCTGACACAAAGGGAAAATCTATAAGGAAATAAAATTATTACCAGTTCTTATCTGTCAGATGAGATTCTTGAATTATTTTGTTCAAATTTTACATGAAAGCCAATCTATAACTTCATGGTACATCAATATAAAATCACATGTTCTATGATTAGACTCAAATATTTTCAGAACAAAAAGGTTAGTAATTACATCGAAGTGTTAATTTCCAAGGTCGTGAGACTACTGGGGATTTTATTTTCTTCTATATCTGTGCACTTTGAAATGGTCTATAATTTACAGCATACTAAAAAAAAAACAGTATGAACTAATGCACTTGAGTTAAATTTTTTTTAAAAAAATAAATTTGTGGCAAGACTGCAGAACTAGAGAAAATCCCATTATGTATAACAGATTTCAATGTTCTAGGACCAATGCTTCTCTATTGTTATTTACACAACTGCTTATTATAATTCTTCATTTACAATCACAGGGAAATTCTACAGGAAATGAAGTTCTTATACAAATATTGTCTTTATAAAAGAAAAGCTAAGGTTCCTTTTGAGATTTAATTTAGTTTGGCACTTTACAAACTTGCTGATCATATTTTCATCTAAATTGATAGAAATCATACTTTGTCCTTAATGGATTTTTTTCTGTATCTAAACGGAAAAGTTTTATAAACATTGCCTATTAATCTTTGCATTTTTGTGAAGTAGAAACTAACAATTTTGATCTCCAGTTTAGCTGAGCCAACTGATAGTTTAAAAACTTTGCCGCCATCAATGGGGGTGCAGAAGAGGGAATTTCTATTCTTCAGCCAGTAGCCATATCCATAAAGGGATTTCTTGGTTTTTAAGATCTCCAGGGGCAGATTTGCTCAAGCCCTACACAGCTGTCACCAGTGAGACTTGACTCCTACCTGAGAGGTCCTTAACCTTCCTCTTAGCTTGACTAGACTTTAACAGCCTGTTGCTTGACTTTAGGTCCCTGACTTCCCTTTTCTTAGAGCATTGACTTGTAAATTCTTCCTCTGCCTCTGAAATGTAAATTCTCTCCCAGTGCAGGAATGTTCTTCTCAAAGACCTGAGAGCCATCCCACTGGAAAGTAATCATCAAGAAAGAAAGATGGTGCCCCTATTTCTCAGTCTGTGGGAAGGAAAGAGCCTAAGTTCAACACATGCCAGTTAGGAAACACACATGGCCTGATCATATTGACCAAGCCTCCCTTTAACTTCCTTTGGTACTTTTTCCACTAATTCATTCTCACCTTCCTTTTGCCTCATCTGAATTGCGTTCAGTCTCTCTCCTCTATGGCTATAGCACTGCAAAGTCTTCCTCGCCCGTTTTAACTCCATGCTGCAATTTTCTTTATATGTGCTGTATAATGTATATTTATTGAGTCTTAGATCCTTGTATCAGAAAATACCAAACCAAAGTGTCCAGCCATTCTCTGAAATACTGTGTTAACATAGCCATGAAAGACAATTTGCTTCCAAGAATCCAAGAGGGAATGGGGAAAGAGCTGATGTACACCAGCATCTCCCATTTCTTTTTTTAATGTCCATATGATATTTCTGTTAAGAAGAGTTTCATTATACTTTCTTCTTCTTCAGATATTAAAATGTGAAAATGAGTTAAATTCACATTTTAATCTGTCTATTGCACGTGCAATGTTGAAGGAAGTTACTTCGAGGCATTTAGAAGTCAAGCCTTGTCAACCTAAAAGTCACTGGCAGGGCTCTTATAGCATAGTTCAGGCTACAGTTTTCTCTGTTTCAACTTTCAGCATCTGCTCTCTTGAGATTTTTCCTTTTTGGCACTTTTGATCTTTTATTTTGGTGGGTCACAGCAGTGATGGGAGGTAAAGTGTGGGCTCAGTAGTCCATTTTCAATGGAAACCTGAACACTTTATTTGGATTCATCACTTTAGTTGCCTTGATTTGCCTCTTGGTCACTTTTTATTCATAAGTGTTGTATGGTCTCTTGCCCTAACCATGTTTTTATGCTTTAAGTTTAGTGACTTTCCCCAAGTTTTTATGTGCAGATCTTGCACTTTTCCTAAATGACCATCACTTTAACTTTAAATGGTGATACCTATTCTTTGAAAAATGGCAGTAGGCAGAAGGTGGGGAAGGGAGATGTAGCTAGAGGCTTTTTGCAGTCTTGGGCTAATTGTGTGTTACACCTGTCCCTAAATTGGTTTCTTTTAACTTGGGGACACATTTATTCTTAATTTTCACTTGTGGGTTCCAGCAGAGACTTGTAAATCACAGGGTGTCTAAATTATATCTGGTGACCATCTAGAACTTTTCCCGTCTCCCTCTGTCACTACATTTGCCCTCCTGTGGTCTCCCTCCTTTGGAAAGCAGGGTTGTTGATATAAATGTCCATTCAGTGGGTTTTCTATCTTTTATCTTCTTCCACCTCTCTATTCAGTGGTGTCAAACCTGTTCTCCAAAAGGACATATTCACCTCCAAACAACCACTCTATACGCATCTTCTAGGACTGACGCATAAGGAGTTCAAGGAGGTATGTACTGGTAGTTAGCATGGCCTTTTACTTCTCCCCAGATTTTGCTGTCTATGACTAGTCTGTTCTATAAATTGTAGTCTAGAATTATGGTAGTTCTCCTGTTTCATTTAAGAAGTTTTTTCTATTTTTCTTTCTATGGTGCTGTTTGGATAAGAATTAAGGAGGAAAATGGAAAATAAAATATTCTGTCCTTAACAAAACTTGCAGTTGTGCTTTTTAGTTGGGAAACTGTATGTTAAATGTCCATCTTCCCTTCTAGACTCTAAGCCTTAGGAGGAAAAGGACCTTTGCATATTTGACTCAGGCATTGCCTCTTCTAGCCTCCACCTTTGATCAATGATTTATCCTAACCCCTGAGATTCTGGTAGGTCTGTTGCCTGTTATGGTTTCTTGGCCTCTTTTGTAGGTCCTTTTGTAAGGCCTAGCTTTGGTCCAAAAGAACCATAAACATTTGTGGCATGGGTGGTTAAGTCAGAATATTCTCAGTGCTTCTCCAGCTACACTTCCCTATAGAGTCTCCCAGGGTAGAATTAAACAACAGGGGATATATTTCAGCCTATCTCAGCAGTTCTCCTAAAGCTCCTTCATTTGGCTTGAGTGGAGGGAATCTTTGAAGTGGCAGGAACAGCTTGACCATGCACTACTAGCTCTAAAATCTACATACATATAGACGTACATACACACACACACACACACACACACACACACACACACACATGTTCATGGTAATTTTAATATATAAATATATATAATATATAAATTTCTATTATATTTTTTGTAATCTCTATAAATATGAAGTATCCATCTTATATAACATAAAATACATTTATACGTAATCTCTTTGTAGATATATATTTAGATACATTTTAACTAAGCTTTATTAGGTAATATAAACTTAAATAATCTATAATCTTTATATTGAAAGCCTTGTAGTATGTGCTATATCCTTCCTATATTTTACTTAGTATATTATACATTTAGTATGCATTCTATTATGTAGTATATTTACAAACTACATGTATGCTGATATTTAACACATGTTAGATATACCTGTCATGTAATCTATGCTATACATATAGATTATAAGCCTTTCTACATAGATTACATTATCTTCATTAAATAAATTATCATTTACCTGTATTTTTGTCTTGGTGAACTACTTGAGGTTAATGTACAGACATCATCACACTTTATCCTAAATAATTTACATATATCTCCTATTTACAAGGATATTCTACATAACCACAAAATACACAAGAAATTTAACATTGATATAGTCCTGTTATGTAATATACAGTCTAAATTCACATTTTAAATACCCAATAATGTTCTTCTGATCTGTGCTTTAAAAAAAATCAGGATATAATAAAAAAAGCACTTACTGAATTTAGTTGTCAGATCACTTTTCATCCTTGCTTTAGAACAGTTTCCCTCCCTCCCTGCTCCTCAGCCTTTTTAATTCTTTTAAGACCTTGACATTTTTGAAGGCCACTTGTCTGGATTTTTGAAGACCAGTTGTCTGGATTTGTCTTACAATTTTCTCATGTTAGGCTTCAAGTAAACCTTTCAAAATGAGCTCTGCATAGATAATTGTGTATACCTCCTGTAACATCACACTAGGAGAAATGTGATGTCCATTTATCTCTTTATTAAATATGCTTTGTTAGATCATTGGTTAAGGTGGTACCTACCAGATCTACATTCAGTTATCTTTCCTTTTTGTAATTAAGTGGTAATCTGGTGGTTTATGCTTCAGACAGTGTTAATATCTTGATCCCTGACACCTTTCACCTAAATGTTCTTGCCTGCATTGATTATTAAAATGGTGGTTGCAAAATGAGGTCCATTCTTTCTCTGCTACCAGTAATCGAGCCTTTGGATTGTGGGCACTTTGGCACCTATTTCTGGTTTTTAGCCTTTGGTGCATTAGCCTAAACTGATACAGATAGAGTTCAGTATAGTACCCTGATAGGAATCGTTATTAATATTTTTTCAGAGCAGAGATTTCCGCTATTTTCTCATAAACACTTTAAGGCCTAGCACAGTTCCTTCAAAATGGCATGTGTCCCTCGAACTGAGTAAGTTTAACTGAATGCGATAAATGTTGTGTATATGTAAATCCATATCTTTACATTAGAATTTTGCACTGGCTCTGTATAATTGAAAACGCTAGATCAAAAAAAATGTATAAATTTAGAATTTTAAAGAGTTTACTGGACTGTGCCTAAAATGCTTGACAGTTGGGAGGCAGTACACTGTCCTGGTTAAATGTAGGCTTTAAGAGGTAGACATTTGTCTGACCTGAAACATATTCCTTAACATTTCTGTATCTAATTTCTGTAATATGTTAAATGAGACCAATAATGCCCATGTCTCCTAAGTCTTAAGGTAAAATGACATAATGTAGAAATCTCTCGGCATAATGCCTGACACAAGGCCAAGCCTTGAAACAAGACATGTGATAAATGGTAGCTAATATTATTTTTGCTACTAAATTATAATAATAAAAATGGTAATGCTGTCAAACATATTAATTATGCATGATTTCTAGTGTATACAAATAATATATCCAGTTAACAAGTGAAATAAATAGCAAATACTAAAATCTGACATTATCTGTTGGTTCTTCTGTGATGTGGTTATTTGTAAATATCCTTTATGAGCTTTTTTTACAGCAGATACTTAGATTTGTTTTAGAAACCACATTGCGGCTTCCTAAAAACACAGCTTATCCTGTTTCAAGTCATGACATGTAATTTTTTTCAAAAACCTTTCTCAAGAGACAAATGCAGGCTGTTTGGGGCTTATTTTCCCAAACACGGTGTCTAGTTTTGTTTGGTAACTTCACGTCTCATGATGGCCTTTCTAGTTTCCTGACAGTACTGCCCCAGTAAGGTCTGTCCCTTGACTCCTTATTTATCTCTTTCTTTCCTTCTAAGACATCCAGGTTCACTTTGCCTCTTTCTTCCGGGAACCCAGCGCTCATGATTCTCTATAGCACTTTCCTCTTGTAGAGCGATTGCACTTTGCCAGGCTGCGTGCACTGTGCTCTGAAGGAGTAACAAAGTCCATCTGGTATCTCATAACAGCAAGTCTTTGATCCATTTTCATTTTATCATGAATTATCTTATGCTGCACAGAGTCCTGGTAGTGTTCAGTGAAATTAAACACACTTCCTGAAGCCCATCCGGGATCATCGTTCAGAATGGTTTCACCCTCACTTTGAAATGGTGAGTGCACCTGAGAGCAAACAGAGCTGCAAAGCTGTGGAATTTTTAATGACTCCCAATGTAATAGAAAGACTTCACCATAAAAGTCTTAAATGGTAATATTTATACAAATCTTACCTAATTTAAACTGGTTTGTCAGACTAGAAAAGACTTCAAGAATCATCCTCACCTCCTGAGTTGATACAGGATGGAAAAGAAAGTCCTCAGTGACTAGGGTGGCCAGGGAAAATGAGCGCCGGAAGATGCACCTAGCAATCAAAAAAGAGGAAGAAGGAGGGACTGAAGGCAATGACATTGAATTTGCCGTCTCTGTTTGTATTGATTTTTCGTTTGTGGAAACCACGATTCTGTGTGAATAATGTAAACATGCTTTGGAAAGGAGTCTGGTGGTATGTGTGCATGATATGCTTGTAGGCACAGCAGGGTATTAGCATATATATAATTCTGTGCCCCAGGACATTTTCTATTAAATAATTTTTAAACTGTGATTCGTAGATATCTGAACTAAATTCTGTGTATTGGAGAACTTACATTATCCACTCTACATCTTCTTAAGCTCGGTTTTGAGCATAGACAACAATTGGAGCTTAGCATCACACGATGCTAGTTTTTGCTGTCTAAACCCAAGGTGAGGCTGCGTGTGGATGGGTCAGCGTGTGGGTAATATTGGATCATGCTGAAGACCTGGGTTTTACGGTGTTTGAGATCTTTCTTATCCTAGGGCAATAAATTCCAGTAGAGGAACCAATATGGCTGTGTGTGTGTGTGTGTGTGTGTGTGTGTGTGTGTGTATGTACGTACGTACGTACATACGTACGTACTTGGGAACTTGAAATCCTCCCCTCTATTAAGTCGTCTTTATATTGAGTTTTTCTTTCAGTCTCAGTGTTAGGTGGAAAACCATGTAGGTTTTTTTCCAAACTATTTCTGACATAATTCTGGTTGGCCATCCTGCGACCATGGTTTTGCTTAAAATGCCTCCATGTGGGAGTGCCTGGGTGGTGCGGTCAGTTAATTGTCTGACTCTTAGTTTTGGCTAAGGTCATAATCTCAGGGTCATGAGAGAGAGCCCTGCATCTGGCCCTGAGCTCGGCACAAAGTATGCTTGGAATTCTCTCTCCCTCTGTCCTTCCCACTCCTGCTTTCTCTTGCTCTATAAAGATTACATATATATTTTAAATGCTTCCATGTGGCCAGTAATCTGAGAACATTTACCAATCACCTTATGTGTAGGAGCACCTGAGTGGTCAGACAGGGGCAGCCATCTTGGCTACACTTTTCAGACTGCCTTTATTTGAATCTTGCAGGAGGAGAGCCAGAAGGGTGATGAAAGATAGAGTTATGATAAGTTTGGACCCAGCACTGGGGAAGAGACATTAGATGCGTAGGGAACCCTCTTGGTGGTGGTGGTCCTGTTTACATACACATACCCAACTCAGAAGGCAAGCAAAGATTTTGCTCCTCAGGGTGGCAGATATGAACCTGAGAAATTGCTCACACCTTCACTCTATCTGGTCTTTCTAGTTCAGATGTTGGAATTGATTGCTACCTTCTCTTGTCCTGATCTGTTGCTCCTTTCCTTCTCTCCTTCCAGCCAGTTTTCATGTACAGCTTTTTCTGGACTTATTTTGCTAATCTCTACAGCCTCAAAATTTCCTTCCCTTGCTCTTCTTTCTCTTGCCCTTCTGTGGATCCCCACCTCTATTCACTTTAAACACTAGGTCAGAGCCCGGCCAGGCCACTCTCTTTTGTTCCTCTATTGGGATGTGTGATACTAGGTGGAAAAAGTTGGGACAGAAGTTCATTCACTCATATACCTCACTTTCTGTTCAGATAGAGATTTCATTACTTGCATTTACATTGTCAGACTTACAAAGAAGACTACAATGTCACACTCTCCCTTAACTTGGAGAGAGAGATTGGGAAAGATGGAGGGAGAACATGAGCAATGAGTTTTTTAAAAAATTGTGATCATCCCTGCCTGCCTTTACTATAGTAATTTCTAGTGGGTTCTAGTGTTAGTATTTATGCTATGTTAGATTATAACTTATGAAATTATAATATTGCCAAATCTAATGTGCTCTCTTTGGCCCATTTCTTGGTTAACATCCTATTCCTTTGAAATAGTTTTCTCTTGGCTTTTGTGATGATGCTTCCATATTTTTTCATCTTGTGCCTCTTTTCTTAGTCTCTTCACTAGCTTCTCTTCCTCACTGAAACTTACAGTATTGTAGGGCCTTTGGGCATTGTCTAGCCTCTTTCCTCTGTATTCTCTCTCCCTGTATCATCACATCCTTTATATATGTGCATGGCTCACAAATTTATGTCTCCAGATAAAATTGCACCCTGAGTGGCTTACCCTAAAACCCATATCTACCAATTCTTCTCTTTCCCATCTACATCTCATTCATGAACGAGTCTCACCATTTCTCTGCATGTTTTCCCCTCTGCTATCCTAAAACTCCATCAACTTTTCCAAAAACGGTTGTAAATCTAACATGTTTTCTTGCTTTTACTCTTTTTGACCTTTAGTAATCCAATATCCACAAGAAAATTAGAGTGATTTAAAAAATGTGTTTAGATTTATGGAACTCTCCTGCTCAGAACATTTAACTGGCTTATTGTACCTAGAGTAAAATACATGATCTACAAGGCTATGATCTGACTTCTGCCTACCTCATTAGTTACATCTTACAATACTGTTGGTGTTTTGCGAATAGGCCCCTGTACACAAAGAAGGAAAGACTGAAGAAAGAGACCACTCCAAGTTGGTTAGTGACAGGTCTAATAAGCAAGGAAACTTATGAGGCTTATCGTGGGCAGCTGCAAGTCAAATAGATCTCTGCACCTACCTGCCAGAGTATTAGTTTATGTAGAGACCTTACCTGAGTTCAGTCACCTGTATCATGCAGATGGCCTCAACACCACCTTACTCTCCCAAGGCTGTGTTCATCCTTGGAACAGCTCCCACTATGGGAACAGTAGGTGGAGCATGCATTCCAAGGACAGGGGAGGGGTTGAGGAGCCTCTGATTGCTCGATCCAGCTCTCAAGTCAACCAATGGTCATGTCTTCTCAATGACCTCCAACAACTAGCATAACTCACTACTATCAGGGTATACGGCCCTCCTTTCCAGCCACTAAGCTTAATCCACTAAGCTCTTTCATACTTCAGTCTTTGAATTTGCAGTTTTGGCTTGGTACCTTGTTGTTTCTCTTTCATCCTTCAGACTGGTCCAGTTTATCTTAAGTCTACCTCTATCCAGTTATTCTCCATTTCTATTACCAGCCTTTTTATAGCTTTCATCCGTAGCACTGTCTGTAATTACCTACTTGCTGTTTATTTTCCTTTCCTTCATCTCCATGGCCCCAGCTCTCCAGTATGTAAGCTCTGTGGTCGTAGATTTCTTGTCTGCCTTGCTCACAGCAGCATCCCTAGGAACTAGCACTTTCTGGTACATAAAAGGTGCTCGATGAAATTTTAATAAATGAATGCATAGAAAGTTATATAGGGGCGCCTGGGTGGCACAGTGGTTAAGCGTCTGCCTTCGGCTCAGGGCGTGATCCCGGCGTTATGGGTTCGAGCCCCACATCAGGCTTCTCTGCTATGAGCCTGCTTCTTCCTGTCCCACTCCCCCTGCTTGTGTTCCCTCTCTCGCTAGCTGTCTCTCTCTCTGTCAAATAAATAAATAAAATCTTTAAAAAAAAAAGTTATGTATGGCTACATCTGTCATCTAAGGGATAACAGTCCATTTTTTTTTCATTCATGTAAGTAAAGCTTGCATTTTTTTTTAAGAAAGAGTGGATGCTAAGGGAGTATTAGAGAGAGAATAAGTGTCCATGGAGCTCTTTTTGTCTTGCTGAAATAGATTGTAGTCTAAATATATGTGGAAGCCTCTGTATAAGAGTTTTCTTAATCATCTCTATGGCAGGTTTTAATGTGTTTTCTCTATTTCCTCAGAGCACAAAAATGAAAATTCTTGACTTAATAGATCCTGAAACAAGGCTCATTTTTCAAGTACTGCCTCCAGATCATGATTCAGCTGCAAGAAAATAATGATCCGAGTTAATGAGTTAACAGTTAAGCCAATCTGTGTGAAAGCCAAGCATAAACACCTAGCCCAGATTATCTGTAAATCTGAAATCCAAAAACACCCTGAAAAGTGAAATTTTGTTAAAAGACTGTAGCAAACTTTTTGCAACAAACCCTGATCTGAATTTACATGGGACAGTTTCAGATTTTTACCTCCAAATTCGTGTTTCCCTGAAGAAATGTTACTGTTTTCAGTCAGTGTGACAAGATATTTGTAGCTCGTGTGCATGAAGATCTACATCTCTGGGATGCTTCGAGTGGCTTTCAAAATGATAGTCCACGCATTCTGGGCTGGACTCAGAGTGGTTCTTTTGTGATGTCCCAGAATAACATAATATCAGTGGATTCAAAATACACCCAACTTCCTTTAATCACTTATTACATAGGTAAGCACCTGTTAAGGGCTAGGGCATGTTTTTATCCAGGAAATTAAACCCTAGAAGCTTCTGACTATAATTTAAATAGAGCAGGAAAATAAGCTTCTTTTTTAGTGATATTCAATGCTATAGAGATTGCTGCCAATAGAGAGGTGGAAGCACGCAGAATGAATAAATATAGTCAGTAATAGAGCAGGTCTTACAGTCTTAATGACTTTTCAAATGAATGACAAGTGGTGACAATGTTTGGAGTGTGATCCAAGTTGAACTGGCCATCACTAATTACCAGGTCTTTTGTTTGTACTTGGCTTTCATACAGATTGGCTTGCAATACGTCGGATTCAGTCAACGGCAAACTCAAACTCAAACATTTTCTAGCACTGACAACTCTTCATTAACTCTGACCATCATTTCACAGCAGCTGAAACCTCATCTATCTGGAGGGGGTACATGAGGAACCTGCCTTGTTTCAAGTTCTACTGAGGGATATTTATGTCCTCAGGTGCTGCCACTGCAATTAGTCAATTCCATGTTTGGTATCTCTTATTTCTAAGCACTCAGGACTGCATGTTTGATGGCTAGTAGATTGTTTGACATCCAGTACTATTGCAAGCAGTGTTAGTTCCAAGGAAAAAATAATAGACTGCCAGTGCATTTTATTATCTTTCCTGTACCTGGTGCTTTATTCTCTTTCTACTTCTTCAATCTGTCTCTAATGGACCCTGGTGAACTTAGAAACTAGCAGATAAAAATAGAAGCTTTCAAGGACAAAGAAGAGAAATGACTGGAGGTTGGTAAATATTATCTGTCCTAAAGAAGTGAGAATAAAGTGCTTGACACAAAACATGTAAATAGAATTTGTGGGTTTAAGTGTATTCAAGATGATGATCTCCTAGACGGGGGAAAAATATTGTCCACTAAATGAAATACCAAGAAGAGCTTCTTTACTACTCTTGTATATTTTGCAAGAGCAAAGACAGTAATTTCTGGCATTAATTAATAGTGCTTTTTTGAGATGAAATCCAAATACAGTAAAATGTATGTATCTTAAGTGACCACCTCATTGAGTTTTGATAAATGTTTATACCCATGTAAACTACACCCCTATAAAATGAAGAATATTACCATCCTCCCAGACAATGCCCCCCCTTTTCTAATCTCCCACTCTCAAGAGGCAAATACTGTTGTGATTTCTATTACCATAGGTAAGTTTTGTCTATTCTTGAACTTTATATAAGTGGAATCATTGCTATACAGTGATTTATAAAGGACTTTGTTCACTCAAAAATGTTTTTGAGATTCATCCATGCTGTTTTTTATATCTGTGTTTTGTTCATTTTTATTTTAAATAGTATTTTGTGTGACTATAACAGATTTATTTTAAAAAATCGGTTGATGGACATGTGAATTATTTACACATTTGGCTATTATGGATAAAGCTGCTTGAATATTTTTATACAAATCTATATATGTATATTTTTATTTCATGTGGATGAATACCTAGACTGGTGATCGTTATATCAGAGTAAGCGTATGTTTAACTTTGTAAGAAACTGCCAATTATCCAAGGTGATTATATAGTTCTGCATTCCCATCAGTAGTGTATGAGTGTTCTAGTTGCTCCACAAATTCTTTACAATAGTATAATTAGCCATTCCAGTTGTTTTTACATTCTGACGGTTTTAATTTGCACTGTTTAGGTGACTAACGGGTCTGGGACACCTATGAGTTTGGGTGAGGGAGGAGGAAGGTTTGCTTGCAGAGGTAGATAGTATAGGAGGAGAAAAGGGAAGAGATAAAGAATTTAGCTTTGAATATATTAGTTGGAAATACAGTACTATATTTTAGGAGAAGAGTTTGGGGGACACAGGATTAAAAATTTATGACCTGTTAAATAGGAAAGCTTATGCCACTCCTAGTAAAAGGACAAAAATCCAGTTTTATAATTCCATAAATTGTCACAAAATAACTTCAGCCTTCTCTATCTCTCTGCCCCATTGGAATGAGAAACCATCTGGTCAGGAAAAGAGAAGGTTTTTGTTGTGTTGAGGATATAGGTCTTTCCCCTCACTCCAAAAATATAAGAAGTTTGGTGCTTTATACTTGAAGAGAATTAGGAACATATTTTTCCAAAGAATACAACCTTTATAAATTCAAGAATGAGTGTTCATAACCATTCCTTTCCAGACCTCATAATTCCCTGGGGAAAAAAGACCTACCAAGAAGCGGGCATGCCTGGGTGGCTCAGGTGGTTAAGCGTCTGACTCTTGATTTTGGCTCAGTCCAGATCTCAAGGTCTTCAGATCAAGCCCCGTGTTGGGCTCCGCGCTAAGCAGGGAGTCTACTTCTCTCCCTCTGCCCCTCCCCCCACTCCTGTGTGTTCTCTCTAAAATAAAACCTCTCCCTTCTAAAAAAAAAAAAATTTTTTTTAAAGTATGAGATTTTCCCTGGTCTGGGCTCTTTGAAAAGGTCTAGCTCCCTCTCCTCTTTCTGCAACCTTACACCTCACCCACAAAGAATTTTTCCATCTGAAAGTGGTTAGATGAGTGATTCTCAAACTCTGCATCTCCACAGATCCTGTACAGTATTTATTCCAAAGAAAAAATTCATGGGCCTCCAGAGATGCTGATTCACTAGTTGCGGGGTCAGATCTGGGAACTGAAATTTTAAATCCAGCGCCACGGGTAATTGTGAGGCAGATGAGCTGCAGACAGGTTTTAGGAAATCTGGTATAGTTAAACAGTGAAAACTCTTAGCTCCAGTTTTCCCTTACTCATTCTTTTTATACTAACAGAGGGTAGAAGTGAGTCTCTTAGAATTTCATACCCTGTTTCCTTTTTCCCAAACCATTCTTCTCAGATTAAAGTGTTTTCTTCCCTTTAAACTTAATAATGAACTGATGCACAATGCGTTCCACCTTTTACAGTGTTCATCTGAAGCCGTTCTACTTGAGCCCAAAGAACCAATTTTATTTCTCCAGTGTTGCCCTCTCAAACTACCAATCTCTGACTTCAAGAAAGGCTCAATCCCTTTTCAAAAATTTTTTTTTATTTTGTTGTGGTAAGAACATTTAACATGAGATGTACATTCCTCACAAAAATTGAAGTGTACCTGTTACAGAGTTGTACAGCAGATCTCTAGAACGTCTTCCTCTTGTATGACTGAAACTTTATACCCATTGATTGGCAACTCCCCATTTCCCCAAACTCCCTTAACCCTGGCAATCCCTGGTCAGCTTTCTGTTGCATGAATTTGACTGTTTTAGATGCTTCAAGTAGGTGATACATGTTGTATTTGTCCTTCTGTGACTAGCTTATTTCACTTAGCATAATATATTTAGGGTTCATCCATCTTGCATATAGCAAAATTTCTTTTTTTTCTTTTTCCTTTTTTTAATTTTTTTTAAACATTGAATTAGTTTAGATTCACCCAGAATAATCTCCTTTTAATGAGCTCAAAATCAGCTGCTTTGGGATATGATTTACAGGTTCAAAATCCCTGTAACTTTGCCATGCAACGTAGCCTAATGACCTGAGGGAACTTCATATCTATTGTCCCACCCACATGTGAGGGGAGAGGATTATGCACAGTGTGTTACACCAAAGGGGAGGAATTGTGGGGGCCACCTTAGAATTCTGCCAACCACATTTCCTCCCTGATGGAATGATTGATGACTTTTTTTGTTGTTGTTTAATGGATCGAACTTGTTCATTGTTCTAGGTGATAAGTACTCAACAGACAAAACTAAATTTATTGGCCTGCATCATATAATGTAGATACAGTATATTTCTCAATAAGTATAAATGACTTCAAAGTGAAAAAGTAGATTGATCAATTGTTTTTGTATTCTATGTAAACCATCCAAACTATAATTAATTTCCTTTAGAAGCAACAAATATGCTAAAAATATGAAGAGCTATTTGGTGTTTCTTGTTGGTATTTGTAGGAAACTATTTCTTTGTAACTAATTCCTACTCTAATTCTTGGCATCAAGTAGTTCAGTCTTACAAGTTCTCACAGAAAGGACCATCTTCTTCAGGATAAAAATCAGAAAATAACCCATAATTATAGATGCCTATTGAAATTTATAAAGAAAACTAGATGCTTACATTATTTTCCTAGGGGAAAAAGTTAATCATTTAAAAATTCCCATTGATAGTTTAAGTAACTTAATATTTACTTTAAAAATATTCAAGCACATTAGAAATGTACATTTTGTAAATAGTTACACAGAATTGAACATATCTTAAAATAGAGGGGAAGGGAAACTGAAATCAGTGGTCTAGAAGAATCTTTTATACTTCATTCTTAAATCTTTATCATTAAATATATGACATGATGATTATCAAATTTATCCATTTTGTTAAAACATTTGAGTAGGGTAATGAAGATACTGATATTGGGGAGGACTTTGAGTAACACTAATTTTTTGTTGGTACATGGGCATGGCAGCACCCAACAGCAACTCTTAAAACTTCACTCTTCACGTGATTCATCTTTAAGCCAAACAAGAAGTTAGAAGAAGGACCAAAGATCAAGGGAAAGGACTTATGATTGGGGAAGGAGTTTGAGATTCTTAACTTGAGCAGGCTGTGGCGTATCTGTTTTGCTCGTAACTGTTGGCAGCATGATGGATTCCTCCCATAGTGATTTAGTTCTTTGCAACAAGTTATTATTTCAGTAGCAAATTAAAACCCTGAAGTTGATTTTCTTTGGGAATTTAATTTTTGAAGGTGGTTTAATTATTAAACATATTCATTATAATAGATTTAATGTAAAAATTCTGTAGAGACTATGAGAGTGTTGCGGTATGTGGCTAAACTGTTTCCAAAGTACTTGTCTTGTTAATATCAAATAGTAGTTTAGCCCTGGAACAATTTGATTTGAGAGAAGAAAAAAAATGGTCCTTTCATCAAATATTTATTGACCCTTCCTTTGGGCACTGTTTGAGTTGCTGCACATAAAAGAATGAGAAATCGATAGCTCTTTCCCTCAAGGAGTTTATAGTCTAGTAAAAAAGCTGTACCCTTTGTTCTCTTAACCCATAATTAAAAAGAAAAGTTCTTTCCTTGTGGAATTATTTTAAATGTAACTATGAAAATAAAAAGGCAGTGTAGTATGATAGCTAACCTCTATAGAAAGCTTCCATATTTGAGCCACTGGAGTGAGTACTTTTATAGATAGTGTATTCCGTGTTGCTGTGTAGAACACATTGACAAAATCTTAAAGGTATACAAAAATTGACATTTATTTAGCTCATACATCCGAAGAACAGCTGGAGTTGGCTGTTGTAGGCTAATCCACCTGGACAGCTCACTAACATCTCCATCTTTCTCCTGGGAGCAGCGGATACCCTAGGCATGTTCTTTCCATGGCAGTGGTAGAGTGTAAACATATCATCACACCATCACTTTTGCGCAATTTTATTGGCCAAAGCAGGTCATATGGTCCAATCCAAGTGATAGGTTAGAAAATAACTCTTTTAGAAGAAGGAATTAAGAAGTCATGGTAAGGACCATGAAGATAGGAAAAGCTAAAGAATTAGGACCCATAATGCAATCTACTACAGGTATTAACCATTCTGGCAACAACTTCATGAGGTAGCTAGTCCTTCATATTTGTTAAAATTTAAAAGCTGTGTGATGGAAAACATCTGAAGTCAGACTGTATTGAGACTGTTGCCGGATCTGCTGCTTACTAGCTATGGCTTTTGGCAGTTAACCCTTCTGTATCTTAGTTTTTTCATATGTGAAATAGAGAAAATACTTTTACTTGCCCTATAGGGTATCAAGACAACATGTAACACAGTATCAATAATAATCAATAGAACAACTGATGTCTTAAATCTTACCCTCTCTTCTTGATCTTAAACTCTCAGGCATTGTTCTCTGCTATTCACAACTAGCTTTTCTTATAGGTATTGCTACATTTAAAACGAAACAAATATATATCCTTGTTAGTGAAAGCTATACAGTAACTTAATAATAATAATGGCTACTGACAAATTAATTTCATTTATCATTAAACGGTTTTCTGGAAATGGCATTTAGTTTTCATTAAAAGCCCTATTTGCAGAGAATATGCTTTCCATTTAAATTCTAGATTTTTCTTTTCATTAATTCCTATAGGCTCATTATTCATAAATATATTCTATAATTTTCAAAGTTGCAGAAAGGTATAAAGATTGAAATCTGAGTAGTTAGAATCTTACATGAAGCGTTTGTGTTTGAGGAGATTATTTTATCTTGTGACAAAAACAGAAAGATATTCATTCAATCACAAAATATAGACCATCTTTTAGATAAAACTGGTAGTAGATACAGGGAACACTAATGATGAAGGCATTGTCTTCAAAGAGTTTACAGTCCAATGAAGAATTTTTTTGAGGTATAATTGATGTACAATATTAATTTTAGATGTACAACATAGTGGTTTGACATTTTTATACATTGTAAAATGATCACCACAAGTCTAGTTACCATTTGTTACCATACAAATTAATACATAATTACTGACTACATTCCCCCATTGTGTACATTACATCCACATGACTTATTTTAAAACTGGAAATTTCTTGATCCCTTTTGTCCATTCTGCATCATATCTCCCCACCCCAAAACTCCCTCTGCTTCTGCAACCACCAACCAATCTGTTCTCCTTATCCATGAGTCTGGATTTTGTTCTGTTTCGGTTTGTTTTCCAGATTCCACATATTAACAAAATCATGCAGTATTTGCCTTTCTGTCTGACTTATTTCACTTAGCATAATATTCTCAACGTCCATTTATGTTGTTGCAAATATTAAGATTTCCTTCTTTTTTGTGGCTGAGTTGTATTTCATTGTGTATGTATATACCACATATTCTTTATCCCTTTATTTATTGATAGATACTTCAGTTGTTTCTATATCTTCACTGTTGTAAATAATACTGCAATGAACATGGGTGTTTACATATCTTTTCAAATTAGTGTTTTCATTTTCTTTGAATAGATACCCAGAACCATAATTGCCAGATCATATTTTTTGAGGAAACTTCATGCTGCTTTCCATAATGGTTGCGCCAATTTGCATTCCCACCAACAGTGCACAAAGATTTCCTTTTCTCCAAATTCCTACCGAGCATTTACTTTTTATCTTTTTGATAATAGCCATTGTGACAGGTGTGAGGCAATATCTCGTTTGAATTTTGATGTACAGTTCCCTGACAGTGATGTTGAGCATTTTCTTATGTGACTGTTGGCCATTTGTAGGTGTTTGGGAAAATGTCTCTTGAGATCCTCTGCACATTTTTAGTTAGATTGGTATATCCTATTTCTGCTTTCATTTGTCTCTAGGTATTTTTTGATTTCTCCTCTGATTTCTTCTATGACCCAGTAGTTGTTCAATAAGATGTTGTTTAATCTCCACATATTGGTAATTTTTCNGGTTTAATTATTAAACATATTCATTATAATAGATTTAATGTAAAAATTCTGTAGAGACTATGAGAGTGTTGCGGTATGTGGCTAAACTGTTTCCAAAGTACTTGTCTTGTTAATATCAAATAGTAGTTTAGCCCTGGAACAATTTGATTTGAGAGAAGAAAAAAAATGGTCCTTTCATCAAATATTTATTGACCCTTCCTTTGGGCACTGTTTGAGTTGCTGCACATAAAAGAATGAGAAATCGATAGCTCTTTCCCTCAAGGAGTTTATAGTCTAGTAAAAAAGCTGTACCCTTTGTTCTCTTAACCCATAATTAAAAAGAAAAGTTCTTTCCTTGTGGAATTATTTTAAATGTAACTATGAAAATAAAAAGGCAGTGTAGTATGATAGCTAACCTCTATAGAAAGCTTCCATATTTGAGCCACTGGAGTGAGTACTTTTATAGATAGTGTATTCCGTGTTGCTGTGTAGAACACATTGACAAAATCTTAAAGGTATACAAAAATTGACATTTATTTAGCTCATACATCCGAAGAACAGCTGGAGTTGGCTGTTGTAGGCTAATCCACCTGGACAGCTCACTAACATCTCCATCTTTCTCCTGGGAGCAGCGGATACCCTAGGCATGTTCTTTCCATGGCAGTGGTAGAGTGTAAACATATCATCACACCATCACTTTTGCGCAATTTTATTGGCCAAAGCAGGTCATATGGTCCAATCCAAGTGATAGGTTAGAAAATAACTCTTTTAGAAGAAGGAATTAAGAAATCATGGTAAGGACCATGAAGATAGGAAAAGCTAAAGAATTAGGACCCATAATGCAATCTACTACAGGTATTAACCATTCTGGCAACAACTTCATGAGGTAGCTAGTCCTTCATATTTGTTAAAATTTAAAAGCTGTGTGATGGAAAACATCTGAAGTATTGAGACTGTTGCCGGATCTGCTGCTTACTAGCTATGGCTTTCGGCAGTTAACCCTTCTGTATCTTAGTTTTTTCATATGTGAAATAGAGAAAATACTTTTACTTGCCCTATAGGGTATCAAGACAACATGTAACACAGTATCAATAATAATCAATAGAACAACTGATGTCTTAAATCTTACCCTCTCTTCTTGATCTTAAACTCTCAGGCATTGTTCTCTGCTATTCACAACTAGCTTTTCTTATAGGTATTGCTACATTTAAAACGAAACAAATATATATCCTTGTTAGTGAAAGCTATACAGTAACTTAATAATAATAATGGCTACTGACAAATTAATTTCATTTATCATTAAACAGTTTTCTGGAAATGGCATTTAGTTTTCATTAAAAGCCCTATTTGCAGAAAATATGCTTTCCATTTAAATTCTAGATTTTTCTTTTCATTAATTCCTATAGGCTCATTATTCATAAATATATTCTATAATTTTCAAAATTGCAGAAAGGTATAAAGATTGAAATCTGAGTAGTTAGAATGTTACATGAAGCGTTTGTGTTTGAGGAGATTATTTTATCTTGTGACAAAATACAGAAAGATATTCATTCAATCACAAAATATAGACCATCTTTTAGATAAAACTGGTAGTAGATACAGGGAACACTAATGATGAAGGCATTGTCTTCAAAGAGTTTACAGTCCAATGAAGAATTTTTTTGAGGTATAATTGATGTACAATATTAATTTTAGATGTACAACATAGTGGTTTGACATTTTTATACATTGTAAAATGATCACCACAAGTCTAGTTACCATTTGTTACCATACAAATTAATACATAATTACTGACTACATTCCCCCATTGTGTACATTACATCCACATGACTTATTTTAAAACTGGAAATTTCTTGATCCCTTTTGTCCATTCTGCATCATATCTCCCCACCCCAAAACTCCCTCTGCTTCTGCAACCACCAACCAATCTGTTCTCCTTATCCATGAGTCTGGATTTTGTTCTGTTTCGGTTTGTTTTCCAGATTCCACATATTAACAAAATCATGCAGTATTTGCCTTTCTGTCTGACTTATTTCACTTAGCATAATATTCTCAACGTCCATTTATGTTGTTGCAAATGATAAGATTTCCTTCTTTTTTGTGGCTGAGTTGTATTTCATTGTGTATGTATATACCACATATTCTTTATCCCTTTATTTATTGATAGATACTTCAGTTGTTTCTATATCTTCACTGTTGTAAATAATACTGCAATGAACATGGGTGTTTACATATCTTTTCAAATTAGTGTTTTCATTTTCTTTGAATAGATACCCAGAACCATAATTGCCAGATCATATTTTTTGAGGAAACTTCATGCTGCTTTCCATAATGGTTGCACCAATTTGCGTTCCCACCAACAGTGCACAAAGATTTCCTTTTCTCCAAATTCCTACCGAGCACTTACTTTTTATCTTTTTGATAATAGCCATTGTGACAGGTGTGAGGCAATATCTCGTTTGAATTTTGATGTACAGTTCCCTGACAGTGATGTTGAGCATTTTCTTATGTGACTGTTGGCCATTTGTAGGTGTTTGGGAAAATGTCTCTTGAGATCCTCTGCACATTTTTAGTTAGATTGGTATATCCTATTTCTGCTTTCATTTGTCTCTAGGTATTTTTTGATTTCTCCTCTGATTTCTTCTATGACCCAGTAGTTGTTCAATAAGATGTTGTTTAATCTCCACATATTGGTAATTTTTCCAGTTTTCTTTTTGTAATAGATTTCTAGTTACGCACCATCATGGTCAGAAAAAGATGCTTGATAGGGTTTTAATTTTCTCAAATTTATTGAGACTTGTTTTGTGGTCCAACATGTGATTTACCCTGGAGAAGGTTTTGTGTGCACTTGAAGAATGTGTATTATGCTTTAGGGTGGAATATTTTGTACATAACCTATTAAATTCATCTTGTTTAATGTGTTGTTTAAGTCTGATGTTTTGTTATTGAGTGCTCTAGGCACTGATGTAAGTAGGGTGTTAAAGTCCTCCACTATTCCTGTAAATTTGTCAGTTTTTTTCCTTTATGTCTGTTAATATTTTCTTTATATATTTTGGCACTTCTATGTTGGGTACATATATATTTGCAAATTGTCTTCTTGTTGGACTGATTCCTTTATCATTATGTAATGTTCTTCTTTTTCTTTTATTACTTTTTTTTTCCTCCCATTTTGTCTAATATGACTTTACCTATGCCCTCTATCTTTTGGTTGCTATTTACATGGCATATTTTTTCCCATCATTTTACCATGCCTGTTCTTACTTCTGAAGTAAGTCTCATAAACAATATATAAATGTATCTTATTTTATTCATTTAGCCACTCTGTCTTTTGGACAGTTTAGTCCATTTACACTAAAATAATCAGCGATAAGTATGTACTTATTGACATTTTATTAATTGTTTTCTGGCTTTAGCAGTCTATTTTAAGTTGATGGCAACTTAAACACATTCCAAAACTCTGTTTTGACTCTGCCCCCTACGATTTGTTTTTGGTGTCACGTTTTACAATTCCTATTATGTATCTCTTAACTAATTTTTATGGTTTTAATATGTTTCCTTTTAACCTTCATAATAGCTTTATAAGCTATTGATCCACTACCTTTGCTATATACTTACCTTTTTCCAGTGAGATTTTTACTTTCGTATGTCTTCTTGTCAAATAGTACTTTTCTTTTCAGCTTAATGAAATCCTTTTAACATTTCTTGTAAGGCTGGTTTAGTAATGATGGACTCCTTTTGCTTTTGCTTATCTGGAAAACTCTCTCTTCTTCAATTTTCTATGGTAATCTTGCCAGGTAGAGTATTCTTGGTTAGAAGTGTTTTTGTTTTTGTTTTTGTGGGGTTTTCTTCCTCCCAGCATTTTGAATACATGTTAAGCTGTTCCCTTCTGGCCTCAAAGTTTTGCTGAGAAATCTGTGGATAGCCTAATGAGGTTTCCCTTATATGTAACAGTTTTTCTCTTGCTATGCTTAAGATTCTCTTTAACTTCGGACATCTTAATTATAATGTGCCTTGGTATGGGTCTCTGTGTTCATCATATTTGGAACCCTCTGGGCTTCCTGAGCTGGATGTCTCTTTCCTTCCCTGAGTCAGGGAAGTCTTTCAGCCATTATTTCTCTCCTTGGGGGTCCCTACAATAAGTATGTTGTTTTGTTTGATGTTGTCTGTTAGGTTATCTTATCTTCATGTTAAATTTATTTGTCTTTCTGTTGCTCTGCCTGGGGTGAGTTCCATTGCCTTGTCTTCCAGCCCAAGATCGGTTCTTCTGCTTCATCCAATCTGCTATTAAAACTCTCTAGTGTATTTTTCACTTCAGTGATATTCTTTAGCTCTCTGACTTCCGTTTAATACATTTCTGTTTTCTGTCTCTTTTTTGAAGTTCTCACTGTGTTCATTCATTCTTCTTCTAGTTTTGATGAGCATCTTTATGACCATTACTTGGAATTCTTTATCAGGTAGATTGCTTGTCTCTGTATTGTTAATGTCCTTTCTGAGGTTTTCTCTTGTTCTTTCATTTGGAACATATTTCCCTGTTTCCTCATTTTTCTTGACTCTGTTAGTTTCTATATATTAGGTAAGGTAGCTACCTCTCCCTCTTGAAGGAGTGGCCTGTGTAGGTGAGAAAACTTCTTGTTCAAACTTGCCTTAGCTCTTGGTTGTCTCTCAAAATTTTGTGATTGTCTAAACTGCCTGACTTATTTTTAATATATCCCACTATTGAGGGTGTGCTAAGATCAGATAGTGTTCTAAGGGGAGGAAGTTCGTTTGGTACCTACTTTCAGTCTGATTGGAAGCCAGACATTCAGGCAGCACCTTTTAAAATACACAAGTATATATAGTCCTGTGGGGCTGTACTCCTAATCCTGGCTGGCCTCTGGACCAGGTGATTGGGAGGTGTCCCCTCAGTGACAGTTAAAAAAAACATGTCTCTAAAGACAAGGAAAACAAAAACAAAAATGAACTATTGGGATGACTTCAAGATAAAAAGCTTCTGTGTAGCAAAGGAAATAGTCAACAAAATGAAAGGCAACCTACAGAATGGGAGGAGATATTTGCAAATGTCTTATCAGATAAAGGGTCAGTATCCAAAATCCATAAAGAACTTATCAAACTCAACACCCAAAGAACAAATAATCTGGTTGAGAAATAGGCAGAAGACATGAGTGGACCTTTCTCCGAAGAAGACATACAAGTGGCCAACAGACAAATGACAAAATGCACCACATCACTTGGCATCAGGGAAATAGAAATCAAAACCAAAATGAGATACCACTTCGCACTGATCATAATGGCTAAAATTAATAACTCAGGAAACAACAGATGTTGGGGAGGATGAGGAGAAAGGGGAACCCTCTTACACTGTTGGTGGGAATACAAACTGGTGCAGTCACTCTGGAAAACAGCATGGAGTTTCCTCAAAAAGTTAAAAATAGAGCTGCCCTATGACCCAGTAATTGCACTACTACGTATTTATCCAAAGGATACAAACATAGTGGTTTGAAGAGACATGGGCACCCCAATGTTGATAGCAGCAATGTCCACAATTGCCTTTTTTTTTTTAATATTACCTTTAAAAGTTCAACATCCATTCTTGCCTTGGTAAAATCCAAAGTTGATTATCATCCCTATTCTCCTCTAGAACAATATTAATATGTTAGAATTCTTAAGTGTAATCAGTGGTCTTTATCTAACCTATTATTATATAGCATTTTAGTTTCATTAGCTTTAAAAATCAACTTCTGGGCTATAATTTATATGAAATAAAATATACACATGCTAAGTGTACCATGGGGTGAGTTGAGTTTTGACAATGAATACACCCACCTATTGGGTTTTTTACATCCTCAGAGTCACTATTCTTAGGATGAATTATAGGCAATCACCAATAGGGTTCAATCTAATTTGTTTTATAGTTGAAGTTAGAGTTATTTGCAATGCTTTCAATTCCTTTGTTCCTAATTGCTTCTTTCATTCTGCTCTTTGATTCTGTGTTCAATTTTATTTTTCCAGAACTACAATCTTCAGTCTACTGCATACATAACTCTAGTTTTGAGAAACTAGCATTAAAGATACTTCTTATCTGCTCTCCTTTTCCATTAAGACAGCTGCCAGTCTAATTGTTACTCCTTTTAAGTAATTTACTCTTTCTCTTTACCTGCTTTTAGATTTCCTGAGGTTTCATTTATAATTACACTGTTGTGAATTTATTTTTATTTACTCTGTTTGGCATCAATTGAGCTTCCTGAACTGGAGAAACTTTTCATCAAATTCTTGTTCACTGTTGATTCAAGTGATATCCTCCATTTTCTCTATTCCCCCCCTCTGTGTATTCTATTCAGCTAGAATATTCTTTCTTATATCTCTTCAGTTATTTTGAGCATACTTGACATCTCTATCTTCGTTTGCTAGGGCTTTTATAATAAAGTACTACCAACTGGGTGGCGTAAACATGGAAATGTATTGTCTTGCAGTTTGGGAGGCTAGAAATAGAAAATCAAGGTATCAGCAGGGTTGATTCCTCCTAAGAGATGTGACTGGAGGCTCTGCCACAGGGCTCTCCTTACTGCTTATGGTTTGCTGGACATTTTTGGCATTTCTCAATCTTTGCATTTGTGTTCACATGGTGTTTTTCTTTGTGTTTGTGTCTCTGTCCAAAGCTCCCCTTTTATAAGGAAACCAGTCATAGTGGATTAAGAGCCCACCCTTTTCAGTAAGGCCTGTTAACTGGTTACTTCTGCAATAACTGTTTCCAAATAAGATTACATTCTGAGGTACTGGGAGTTAGGACTTTAATGTACGAATACTGAGGGGGTCAGTGGAGGGAACACAATTCCACCCATAACCGTCTCATAGAAATTATGGATCTAAACTTTGAGAACTTGGAGTGTTAATCGGTTTTCACGTCTGCTGAGTAGATTACTTCCTTTGGGATTTTGGAACTTCTGAATGTGTATTGTCTTTTCTCTATGGGGTTACTACAAGATCTGGGTGGGTAGAAGAGTCCTTCACAGCAATTTTGCTTGAACTCCTGCCACAGGCATGGGAAAGCACAACTTCAGGGATGTTTTTGTTGTCACCACTATTGATTTCTGGCCTTGGGGTTTTTCTGCACCACATGTCTAGCGTCCGTTTGTACTCCACACAAAACTAGATTTGAAAATTCTCCCTAAATGCTATTTTCTATTGAAATCCAGGTTAGAGCACTGCTTCCTTGACTTCTCTCTAGCTGTGGACCTGAGATTATTTGAATCCTTCCTTAACTAAGATTACAGCCCTCAGAGGGACTGGGATTTATACAAGATATCCATGCCCACTTCCCTTCCTCAAGTGCCCAAGGTCTCATAATGTGTCCCGTGGAGTGTCAAATAACCAACCTACAGCCATTCCTAAGACTCTAGAGCTGCTACTTTGGCTTTCAACTTTTTCTCTCCTGCCATCTGGGGATTTTTTTTTCTCATTCTTTTATAAATCTCAGGCATAATCAGTGAGTTGCATTTTACCCTGCACCCGTACATACTAGTTGAAGGAGAGTTTCTTCAGTGACCTTTCCCTATTTGCTAGAACCAGGAGTTCTAATTCCCTTTTACTGAAGAGTTGAAAATAAATATTCAAAAGGTTTAAAGTGCCTTAGCTAAGGACACATCATTTTTCAGAATTCTAGTCTTTTGACTACCTGTTTGGTGACCTTTTACCTTCACTTTCTGATTATTTTCTTTCTTACCCACCATTATCACCTCACTGGATAAAATAACTCAGAGGCCCTTTGATTTATGTCCTTTTCCTCCAGATTCTAGGCTACCTCCAAAGTCTTCTGAATATTAGAAACCACAGTAGTAAGTGACTTGAACATGCAAGCAATGAATAATTTTAATATCATTAGCGATAATTATAGAGAAAAATTTTCCTTTTCTCTGACCAAATAGTGATTGACAGTGATCTTGACATTATCTAATTCTGCATGGGGTCCTTCTAGACTTTTAATATTAAATAATCTCATGGAATTTTAAGACCTGAATTTGACATTTCTTCAACTTTGTATGTTACTTGAGCCCAAGGCAGATTTAGGGGATTCCTTAATTGGAGTCTCATTTAATTGTTCTTGAGGACATCAGCATAGATTCAGCCACAAGCTGACTTCTGCAACAAGGCTAGCAGGAATGGGATTTTTGTAGAGAAAGTCTTTTGGAGACCAGTATAATTGAGAATTGGGTTTATTGGGATTTTTGCTTTGTCTTCATTGAAACTAATACATATATTAGTTTAAATCCCATTTCCCATAAGGTCAGACTGACTCTTGTTATATATCAAGACTCCTATCAGTCTCTCAGATACACTTCACACTTGAGACTCTTGGATCAAAGTTCATGAGTCCCACATAACAATCAATTAAAGATTTGAACTGGTGTGTGAAATTAATATTCAGATACTTTATAACACATTTTCCCCTCTATTTCCAGCTTCATCCTCAAGCTAAGGGATTTTAGTGGTTTTTAGGATAAACCTAAACATAATTCTGCTCTGTAAACAAATAGGGATTTAAGAAAAGGAGCATGCAAAGAGACAGGAGGCTAGACCCTTCTTAGACAAACTAGGAGTGTACCAAAACATGAAATCTCACCAAATTTTACAATGAATGAGTTAGGAATCAAACAGCACCTGAAAGGTTCTCTTGGTTATTTTTTGACTGTCAAGAGCTGGGGCACAGAGGATGTGCACATAAGTTCACTCTCACAGGTAAACATATGCCCCAACACTATAATTTGTCTGATTGGCAGGCCTTTGATATACATTCCTGTTACATGTGAAAAGAATCTTGCTGTGACATCTACCGTATCAAGGAAAGCTGGCATTGATCCAGATGATCTGGTTGGTAAGCTATGCTCCCAAAATTCTATCCTTGATTGAAAAGGAAGATTTGCCTTGCAAAAGGAACACTAATCATTTTACTACCTTGAAACATTTGCTATATCTCAGAAACCTACCAGAAAAACAGAAATAACCAGAAGATGAACTACTTTCCACTAAGCTGTGAAGCAATGGAAACCTTAGGGAAAAATTTGTTCTTACATACCAGTCCAATGTATAAGCCACAATTGCATTATTAATAAATAGTGTAAGTATAAAATTGTACAATTGCTCACTTTTCAATTTGCTACAATTTTGAAAAGAAAATGGATGAATTTAAGATCCTATAGAAAAAGATACCATAGTTAATTAGAAGATCTAAGAAGACTTTTAGGATGTTGCTCAGGGAGGTTTCTTTCATGAAGATTTTAAGAGAATGCTAGTGATGAAAAAGAACCAACAAATTCACAAGTGTGCATGATTATAAATGAGACTCTTGGTAAATGTTCTTAATGAATAGAGACCTCCTATGTGGTGTGAAGCTGTTCATTCTACTTATAGTGTTTTAAATCTTAAGCCACCTGAAATAATCCTAAGAAATATGCTTACCACTAGGTTCTGCATTAAATTAAGAATTCAATATTTTAGTGGATATTTTCCTATTATTCAGCTTTTTTTTCATTATTGGATATTTGGCACTTTGCCTTTCCTCAATTAAGGAGTCTTATCCAAATGCAAAGGAAATAAAAAAAGGCTTGATCATCAGAACAGGGAAGGAGAATCATTGTTAACTCATTTTTTATTACAGTTCCTATTCTTTTCCATCATATTACCTTTTATTTCCAAATAGAGTATCTAAAAGGTACTTTGTAAGATGTCTATTTCTTTTATACTAGTATTGTTCTCCTGTATAAGCTAAGTGATGGGAATGCTTGGAGTTATTAACAGTATTTTAGTTCCTCCTTTGATATGTGACCCATGATGTAGCCAAACTGATAATATTGCAATAAACTATATCACATCAGGAGAATATAATCTTCCATAGTTCATTTAGTGAAGTGTACAGAAAATATCCTATCTTGGGAGTTGAGAAACTCATGGATCTCAGTTCATTCATACTGAAATGAATGTGATTTTTTAATCCTTATTTCCTTCTTTCATTTATAAACCAATTCAACCTAGATTTATCATACTTTTGGCTAGAAACAGAACAATAAGAACAGCAATCCTGACACCTGCCTTCAAAGGGCATAAACTTAGGGATACAGAGGAGTAAACATGCAGACTTCCATAATAGACCTAATGCATAGGGGGCTACTGATGCCCAAAGAGGCAGTTAAGACATTCTGGGGGCGGGGGGATCAGCAAAGACCTGATGAAGGAGAAAGAAAGGCCCTGAGTTGAGTTTTAAAAGACAAATGGAGTTAATGAGGAGTGATGAAAGAGCATTCTAGGTTGAGGGTAAGGGAGGTATGAAGTCACAGAGGCATGAAACAGTGTGATGTATTTGGAGAAATCCAAGTGACTGTATAGTTTGAACGAGGAACATGGGTAAGGAAGAGAGTGACAGGAGATTATATACTATTAAACCTATTTACTAGTGGAAGCTGACAAGAAGCAAATTAGGGAAGTGTTAGTGTTTTAGAAAGATTGTTCTGGTAGCAGCATGGGGAGGTTGTTAAGAGGAATCGGAAAGCCAGGGGAGGGATGGTGAAGACCTGAACTAACACCGCAGCAGTAAGATGACAAGGAAGTAGGTTATTTAAGGGATATTGAGGAGGTAGATGGGGCAGGTCCATGTGACTGGCAGGATTGATAATGGGGTGAGATGTTGGAGCAGTTCTGATGCCTTAAATTCCAAGTGGGCCAGTTGAGAGAATAATGGAGCCAATCACAAAAAGATTAGAGGTATATGTGTAGGTTTTATGAAAGTATTACAGTGAATTGGTCTTTAACTTGTAGAGTTTGTGCCTACAGCACAAATGAATAGACAGGCTCTGTAAGTATGGAACACAGAGGTCTGGAGTTCAGCATTCTGGAGTACAGATAAAGTTCAGAAAGTCTCCAGCATATTCTATCTCCCCCATGTATCCAACAGATACATTTTGAAAAACAAACAAAATGGTTTTGGGAAACATACATCACTTTACACAATTGTATAGTAGTTACAGTTTATTGCACGTACTGGGCTAAATATTGTACACAAATCCTTGCTACGATCTTATGATCTAGGTATTTCCTAAGGTTGAAAGTCATTAAGCAACTTGTCTGATGTCATGCTGCTTGTAAATGGTGGAGAATTTGAACCTGGATCTGACTAAAAGCCTGTGCTGTGACCACCATATCTTGTGACTTTTGATTTATCTTTCCAGTTAATAGAAGTTACTTCTAGGCATCTTGACATCTACATTTTATGGAATTGTTTCTTACAGATTTTTTTTAATTTTTGAGATAGCAATAAATATTAGGCAAAGGTCTGTGAAAATATGTGTTGACTTCTGTCCAGACAAAAAAAATAGGTAAAGATCTCTTTGAAAGTAGCAATTAAAAAAACAAAAACTAATGCCTCTAAGTCTAAATGTAATGAACTTCTCTCTGTACAGAACAGTTGAAAAAGAGGTGGCATTAATATTTTTATAGAGCTCTGTATGTTACAAAATGTTCTGATACATCACTCACGATTCTTGCAACAGACGAGTGAAACAGATGTTTTCCTCATTTCATAGCTAAAGAGATTGAAACACTTAAGCACATCAAATAGTTGCTTCCCCTTTTTTCACATTAATGAAACCCTGGCATTGAAAAATATAATGCACTTATATTGATACGTTGGAACAGCTTATCAAAGATATAATACCCAGTCAAATTGTGGCATAAGTTTTAATCTCCCAAGTGATCAATATTTTTTCCTTACAAGAATGATGATTTTTCCTTCACGGAGATTGAAAACTTAATTAAAGTTTAGTTGCTATTTAGCCAAACTACAACACAATTTCATTGATTAGAAATGATGAATCATATTCATAAATTCAACCGCATTAGGAAATGAAAATATAAAATGTGATACTTTAGGCAAAATCACTTTTATGAAAGGAAAATCATCTACCCACGGGTATGACAAAAGGAAAAATTGTAACATTTGTTTGATCATCTTTTTTCGCTTACTAACAAGTCAGTATCATCCTAACAACCCATTTACTAGTGGATGTTAGTAATAAGAATGCTGGGTCAAATAGACCATCAATCCGTACAAGCAGCAATAGCCTAAGAAAGTATTAGTATTTTGAACACCGTCTGAATTTATCATAGTAGTTTTGCATAAAATTGCCATGAGTGGACTAGTATATATGTTTGTTGCTTATACAAGAACCAGGTCACCTAAAGATTATCCTATAGAAGTATCCTTAAATTCCTCACTTCTATTTAGGGAAAGCACTATTTTAGTAAAAGATGCACTGCACTGTTTTTGAAAAACATTTTAATGTTATGTAAGAAATAGAAGAAGGGGATATTTTAATATACTTCACATACTTAATTCAGAATTTCAGAGATTATAAACGATCTTAAATTGTAAAAAAAAAAAAAGTATTGAGTAGACTTCAGTGGGGACACTGGCTTACCACAGAGCATAACTATTAAAAAATCATGGTGTCCTTTTTCATCAAAGTGAGAACAGCCTAAAAGATAAGCACTTTAAAATGGTTTCCCTTTGATTTACTAATAGCTTTGGAAAGGAGTATGACCTGCAATGGCAGACTGAGAGTCCAAGGTTATTTGAGACATCAGTACATTGGAATAAAAGTGCTGGTCCTTTACCCTGTGATGGACTAACTATTTATTGAGGAAAGGTCTTCTTAGGATAAAAGAAATGCTAAAAAATAGTAGAATCATAATTGAGATTTAAAGAGATTAGAGAATTGTTTTATGGACAAAGGCTAAAACAAAATCAGGAACTAGCTCCACTGCCCATTTGCTTCAAATCCTAGAGTCCCTAGGATCTCATTCAATTGAATAGAACTTTCATTGATCGTCTAGTGTACAGTTTGCAAGGGGCTTTGGTACAAGTATTATGGGCAGCACCCAGATAGGTCAGTGTCTGTCCATGACCTCAAGAACTTTACATTTAAAAGAAGGATAAGAGAAGGGCAGACATAAAACACAGAAGGAGAAATTTGTCAAGTGTTATAAACCTACTATTGCACAGAGTCAGAGGACAGTGAGATTGAACTCAGAGGACTAGGAAGTGTTTTCTGGAGGAGGGAGCTTCTGAGATTGGCCTTAAAAGAAGGGTAGAATCTGAATAGGAGAATTCTCTCGCACAGAAACTAAATAGAGCTTACAGGCTACAATGAACTGGGAGTGCTAGGCATGCTGATTCTAGAGTTTGATAGAAGCAGAAGCTATTTGGAGGAGAATAGTAAGTAACAAGGCTGGGAAGGTGTGCTGGGGCTTTGCTGATGGGGGCATGAAATGCCAGGTGAGGAAAGCAGACAAAGGAGTTCTTGATGGCTCTTGACAGGCAGATGATTCAAAGCACGGGTATTGGTTGTCTGCTGGACCCTGATGTAAATCCATTGTTTGTTCTTTATGCGATGAATTTCCTTTAGTAAGACTGAATTTCTTAGAACATTGCTGTCCATTTTCACAATAAAAATGAGGATTTTTTGTTTTTTATTTTAGAGCCTACTTTTAGGAGTTATAAGAATCTGATAAGATAATGTTGCTCATTGTACAGAGTAGATGATCATTAAAAGTTTATGATTGACATTGTTATTGGAGCTGTGACAGATTTATCTAATAGTGGCGTGCTCAGTAGATTTGGATAGGGAGATACTGATGGAAAGATCCATAAGGAATCTAGACAGAGAGAAACAATGAGAAAATAGAATTTATAGGACTTAGCAACTTTATGCTTCATGAAAAGAGAGTCAAAGGTGACCAACTCCAAAATTTGAAGCTAGTTGAGAGACAAAAAATAGAAAGTCATGTAGGTTTAAGTTTTTCTTATGGAATAAACATGTTAGATTTATAACACGTCAGTTTTATGGTTTGGATAAATCATTTAGGTACGTTCTAAAGGCAGTTAGAAATGCAGACCTGATGCTTAGGACAGAGGATGAAGTTAGTGAAGTGAGCTTGGGAATCATCTGCTGAGATGATTATGGTCCTGGTAGGGGATGAAGTCAGCTAGGGCTACTGTATAGACACAGATAGAGGATGTAATTCTGAAGATCATCTACATATGGGGTCCAGGAGGAGAATGGGGTATCATCAAGGAAGGAGGAGAACATAGCAGGATAATGCTGATAATGCCTTCTCATGAGAACCAATCAATGAAATGGGAAGTTTTGAGGAGATGGCCACAAAAGATAGAAATTCAAAGAGAATGAGATTCTAAAACATTCCCCTATATTTGCTGAAAAGGAGGCCTTTGAAACAACAGTGAGAAAAAATATTGGGAGTAGAAGAGTTAAAAGATTTAGGAGTAAATAGGGAAGTGAATATAGACTATTGAGAAGGTGAATACAAAGAATTAAAAAGCGGGGGGGCTTGAGAGTGAGAATTTGTGAGGGAAGCGGAACTGGTGTAGGATTTGTGTGCATCTCTGGCCAGAAAGATTGGAGACAACATAGCTAAAGAAGAGAGAAGAAAAAACTTTGCCTTGCAGGGACTCTGGGATTGGAATTAAGACCCTAAATAGAACTATGAAGTCTCGTGGCTGGGCTTGAATGACCTCATGGGTTTTTAAAGGAGAACATTGCTCAGACTCCTGCTACTTAAAAGGCCCAATGATAATCTGGCTGAGTAAGTGAGTGACTCCATGGTTGTGGTAAGCATTTCAAGGACAGAGACCATGGAGCAAACAATGTGTGCTTCAAATGGCAATGAGATGAGGATTGAGACAAGCACAGGTTGAAGTGCTGTCTCTACTACTTATCAGCTATGTGATCTTAATCAAGCTTCATGATCTTTGGAAGCTTCAGTTTCCTCATCCATAAAAGAAAAAGCATTTATGGAGTCCCTTCTGTTTTCTGCCAATAGGCACATAACAGTTGCTAAATTCAATGTCAGTTACTACTTTTATAATAAAGTATACTATTTATATTTTCATTGATGTTATAACTATACTGTTAATACTATTATTCTATTTTTTCCTGGCCATAAATTTACTCCGTCATCCATTGAAGTAATAATTTAATAAATGCTTTCCAGGTGAACTGAGAAAATCACTGTATGTTCCCCAAGGTAATTAATCGTCTTCCTTACCGTAATCAGGAATTAATCTAAAATATTGATTTAGCATTTTCTAATATGTATATTCAATAAAATATAACATTAATTCAAAGTGAAAAAACTCTCTTCTCATTATCGAGGTCACACATACGATTATTACCTTTTAATGTCCTGTACTATCATCTTAATTTTACATATATGCAGTAACAGTAGCCTCATCTGAGTTCAAGCATCCCTCATTAGGAACCTGGTGGAGAGTGGTTTCCCCGTATCCTGACTCAGATGTGTTCTCAGGGTTCCAGGAGACTTTACAGACAGCCAGTTAGTGTTCATATGTAATATTAAGGGGTATATTTTTAAATCTTTTTATCTCAAATAAGAAAAGAACATTCAATAGCCTATTATGAATATTCACATCATGCTGATTTTTAAATGCCTATCCTTCCACTCTTTCCAGTTGCACCCAGAAAAGCAGCGTTCTCAAGCTGAATCTCTGGATAGCAAAGTGGGTCATAATTATATAGAGGGCACTGTGTTAGGCACAGTCTAAAAACAATAGATTCCTAAGATTGAGGGCATCTGACATGCTCTAGACAGGGCAACTTGAGAGCTACAGTGGGATGATGAAGAGAGATTTTATTTTCTGATATCTCTAAGTTTCTGTATTGCTCCTCTCTCTGATTCATTCACAGAGATGGCATATTATCCTGTAGTGGATACTAACAAGCTCTTCTAATGTTCAATTTATTTATTTCTTTTTTTTTAAAGATTTTATTTATTTATTCGACAGAGATAGAGACAGCCAGCGAGAGAGGGAACACAAGCAGGGGGAGTGGGAGAGGAAGAAGCAGGCTCATGGCAGAGGAGCCTGATGTGGGGCTCGATCCCACAACGCCGGGATCACGCCCTGAGCCTAAGGCAGACGCTTAACCGCTGTGCCACCCAGGCGCCCCTCTAATGCTCAATTTAGATAAAATGGGTTTAGTGTAAATTAAGCAGGATTTTAATGAGACGTAATGAAGATCTTCCTAATATAAAGCAGTTATTTCTCTCTCTCTCTCTCTCTCTCTCTCAATGGGCAGAATCTATACTCTACATGAAAGCTTAACCCAGAAATGGATCTGTAAAATTAATGGAGGTGTGCTGTGCTGAGGGTTAGGTTCTTTTGCCTGTTCTTTTACTCTATTAAGGATGCTAATATAGTGAGTAATTTACAAACAACAAAAATTTATTTATCAAGTTCTGGAGGCTTGAAGTCCAAGATAAGGGTACCAACAAGGTCAAGTAAGAGCCTTCCTCCAGGTTACAAAACTTCTTGTTGTATTCTCAGTTGGGAGAAAGGGGCAAGTGAGTTCTCTGTGGCTCCTTTATAAAGGCATTCCAATGTGTTTTGTTTTGTTTGTTTGTTTTTTTCAACACCACCCTCATACTGACACTACCTTATTCTGACACTACCTACCTGGAGATGGCATCAGATACCACAGGCTAAGGACTGGTGCCACAAGACTATCTCCACTTCTGTTGCCAATTGCAAATCTAGGTTTTTACATGTGCTTCTGAAGACTGGCTATAATTGAAGGTTCCCACAACCCCTTCTAATGAGTTTTTATGAAGCTTAATATGTAGCTTGTCCTTATTACCAGAGGTTGATGGGTGTGGCTAAAAATTCCAGCCCTCTAATCACTTGGTCCTTCTGGTAACCAGCCACATCCTGAGTCTGTCTAGTGGCCCCACTCTAGATCACCTCATTGGCATAAATGTAAGTCCCCAAAAGGGACTCCTGATGAACAACAAAAGACAATCCTACCAAGAAATTCCAAGAGTTTCAGAAGCTTTGTGTCAGGAATTGGACACAAAAACCAAATAATTAGTTTTTTGTTTGTTTGTTTTAACTACAAGTACTTACCTTACTCATGAAGGCTCCGTCCTCATGACTTAATCAGGTTCCCTAGGCCCCACATCCTAATACTACCATCTTGGGAGTTAGGATTTCAACATGAATTTTGAGAGGGACACAAACACTCAGACCATAGCACCCGTTTTCTGGACTTGAAACTCTTTGAAGTTAAGAACAGTGTTTGGGAAGCCAGTAAAATGGAGTTTTTCTCTATGATCTTTTCACTATGCACAGATCACACACCATGATTAAGGTAGATAAAGTTTTTACAGTAGTGAGTAGAATAGAATAAGAAGTAATTTTGGAGTCTGTAGATCTAGGTGACAAAGTGAAAAAGGAAGGTTTGAGCAGAAGACTTGAGTAACTAGAGGGCAGTAGGAAGCTCTCTTGTCCTTGAGGATTGTACTGAAGCAAGGAGTAAGGAAGAAGAAATCATCATAAAAAAATATTGAAATCATACAGGGTGTCAAACATACTATTTATATTTAATCTTTGTAACATTGCTCTGAAATAGATACATGCATTTTACATATTGAGAAGTTAAGGTTCAGAGTTTAAATGACTTGCCCATTATTTATAAGTGGCAGAGCTTGGATTTGAACCCGTGTGCTTAATTCTTGGTCTAAGATTTCTACTACAATGTGCTAAATTGTAGTAGAACAAGGGATGGAGAGAAGGAGGAATTGGCTGACATCGATGGTCTCTGTTTACATTTCAGTTTTGTTTGGGGCTGTCTTTAGAAGTTGTGCCTCTGGAGAGGGAATGCAGGTGTTACTCAGTAAGTACCAGGATAGCACTAAGACACTGGCTCCTTGCTCCAGCCTGACAGGCCTGGGCTGGCGGTGCCTCCTCTCACTGCCTGACCCTGCCCAGGGAGAGGAATGAAGACCTCCCTGTGCTACACTTACTACTCAAACACATCCTGTTTTTTTAATATCCTTGCCTTGACACAATACCACCTAGGACTATAAAAATCATTGTTTAACATAAAAAAAAAACATGTGCTTTATTAACATTCAGGATCACAGGGTAGAATCTTAGATTTAGAAATGCCTTCAGAAGTTATCTCATCTCTCCTTGGATCATAGCTTGGATTGCTGGGTTATCTGCTGTGGGTTAGGCAGTCTGGGGATGAAGAGCATGGAGCAGGGCTCTGATCTCAATGACCCTTTGGGGTGGTGCAGGCCGCAAGGGCACTGATCTATCTGTAGTATCCATAGACACTGGGTTGGAATCAGCCAAGGCTGGAATAGTAGAGCAAATGTGGCTCAGTGCTGAACGTTGGGGTTTTTTTCCCCTGAGTTCTTGGCCATTGGTTTTCAGCCATGAAGCAGGGCAAGTAGTTGGTTGGCTCAGTTTCCTGTTAGCTGAACCTGGCAAGACCTGACATATATTCTTAGGGGACAAATGAGCAGGGACTTCATTCTAGGAAGCATGACATTCAGTTCCTACGTCTGCCATTTAAAATCCACTTGGAGAGTTAGTTAACATCTCATTCCTCAGTTTCCTTTATGCATGGAAGAGGGGTAATAGCACATATTTCAGAGGGCTGTTGAGAGGATTAAACTAGATAACTCATGTACAGTGCTTGGAACACATAGTCGGTTAATGTTAGCTATTGTTACCTAGATCAGCTGCTAGACTGAGATAACTAATAATATCTGTAATAAGATATGTTAGTAAAGCAAATCTGGTGAAGAAATGGTGAATAACATGTGCCCCACTCCTGGTCTTAGGCATACTTTGCTAAGAGATCATGCCATTCTTCCCTAACAAACCTAGAGTAGCTTCACGGATATTCTCCATAAAGAGGTCTAGGCATTCCCTACTACTCAATTTAATATCTTTGTCCTGATGTGTGAATTTCCTTCATGGTCTTCCTAACAGATGAATATCCAGCTTTTTAATAGACCTTTCACTATCGATGAGCTCACTGCCTCCAAAAGTCATTCATTTCATGGTTAGATACCCTTAATTATTACAGTTGGGGTAGAGAATGTACCTATTAATTTATTAAATAAAATGTTTTAAAAATCTAGCTTATCTCAAAGAGATTGACTTTTACCACCATATTATATGCACAAATATATTATCTCTTATGTGAATAGCCATCAACCTTTAGGTTCGTCTTTACTGATATTAAAAGAAATTATCAGATATTTCTTTGTAGTTGTCAGTTTGCATTTGGCAGTTTGCCTTCAATAAAAGGTACAATGTTCTTCTTGCAGAAATAACTCTGATGCTTATTCTTGGCAAGATAGAGTTCTAATGCTTTTTTCAACATCGCACACATAAAAGTAGCAGTAGTAGGCAAAGAAATAATCTGAACTTTCCATAAAATATTTTGAATTGGTGTACTACATTGATTCTAAATATGAATTCTAGGGGCGCCTGGGTGGCAGAGCGGTTAAGCGTCTGCCTTCGGCTCAGGGCGTGATCCCGGCGTTATGGGATCGAGCCCCACGTCAGGCTCCTCTGCTATGAGCCTGCTTCTTCCTCTCCCACTCCCCCTGCTTGTGTTCCCTCTCTCGCTGGCTGTCTCTATCTCTGTCTTATAAATAAATAAAAAATCTTTAAAAAAAAATAAAAAAAAAATAAATATGAATTCTAATTATGAAATTCAACTCTTTAAAGAAAAAGAGATTAAAAAGAAAAACTGAAAACCAAATACCAAAACTTTAATAATGCTAGATCAAAATGTTTTGTTGGGGAAATAAGGGCAAAAATCTTCATTCTGGATTGCCCATTTCATTTAGATAAAATTGTTAGTACTTCAGAGGAATAAAAACCTAAAAAAACACCAACAGACTTTTTGTTACTTTTTTCTTGTTTTTGCCTCTCTTATATAGACATTAGTTCTGCTTTACATAATAGTTTCAAGGGAAAGTATGAGTGAAAACCCTTGTTTTTTCTGTTTTACTTTGTTTTTGTAACCTCCTTGTGCCCAGCATCGGTTTCCATATACAGACCCCAGTCTAGTTCTGTTCCTCCTTTGACTGTTCCCTAGCTATGTCTGTGTCTACATAAAAATAGCCATCTGATTTGACCTTTGCAGAAGAACAATAGAATATTTTTTACTGACCTATAGATAGAAATAATTTGGGATATTGTACACAATATTGTTTCCAAAATAATAGGAGATAAAACGATAAGCATTTACTAAACATCTATTATATGTCATGTGTTTAAATATTTATCTCTAATTAATTTAATGCCTCTGAAAGGTGATTTATATAATCTTCATTTTACAGAAGAGGAAACTGAGGCTCAGATAGTTTCAGCCACTTGACCAATGCTACTCTAATAAATAGTAGAGTTGGGATTTGAATCCAGGTTTGCCTAGTATTGTCAAACTCCTTCCCCTTCCACTGAACCATCCTGACTCCTACCCATATTGAAAGACTGTTTATTGAGATTAAGGACCTGGAAGAGGAAAGGCATATCTGATCCTCAGAGGCTATTTTCTTCCGACTTATTTATTTTAGAGAGCAGTGTAGGAGGGGATGAGAGAGAGAGAGGGAGAGAGAATCTTAAGCAGACCATGCACTGAGTGTAGAGTCCACCTTGGGGCTTGATCTCACAACTCTGAGATCATGATCTGAGCCAAAACCAAGAGTCAAACTCTTAACTGACTGTGCCCCCAGGTGTCCCTCAAAGGCTATTTTGTATGGGAATCATGCATGCTGCATATCTGATTGCACCTGTCATATACATAAGGGGAAAAAAAATCTTAGAAGAAAATACTCTCAGATGGAAGAAATTTGTACAAAACCATGAAAGTCCTCAGATTCATTATTTTCTCAAAGTCTAAGATCTAAAACAGAGCCCTAAGTAACCTTCAGTTTCCAGACTCCTCAGGAGGATTGTTATTCTTCTTCTTTTCATTTTACAGCTAGCTGTCTGTGGTTTTATTACAACTTTAATTGGCTAGAGCCTTTAATTATGGTTAGGTGAATCCATTTGTGTGAAATAACAAGCATAAACTTTCTCCCATTTTCAAAAGTGAACATTTGTGCAAATTCAGATTTTTTTGTCACTGTATTTATCTTTTACTCTAGTTTCCCATTTCTATGTAATTTGTGTCTTTCAGATTTTATATTATTAGCTGTGGAATGTGACAGGTAGAAAAAGGCACAAGGCCATTTCATTATTCTCTGAATCTGTTTCAGGCACATCACTTTCTTGGTTTAAAAATCTGTATGATAACTTGCAATTTAATCTTCTGTTTTAAATGTCTTCTTTCCTGATGACATTCCTTCAGCTGTTTGATTCAGTGTAAATGCTGAAACAGATATCAAATTTCGCATTGAGTGTTCTACCTTTTTCTTTAAAAACGTAGGTTAAAAAATCAAACCTTTACTTAATTCTGGGAGATGACAACAATGGCAGTCTAATTTTGGGGTCTTTCTGAATCCCTACATAAAAACTGACTTGAAAGCAAAAGCAAAAAGTGATGCTCAGCATTTGCCACTTCAAATACTAGATGTTACCACAACTCCCAGAACCCCAAGGTACATACTTATGGGGGCCAGTCACTAAAAGCCACCAAACCTGTGTGCATTTGGCTTTGTGTAATTGAAAGTGAAGAGGACTAATGTGGCCAAACAGAGATAAGTCCCTCCAACTCCTACTAAACTTTCCTTGCTGGAGGAGTGGGGTTAGCTCTTAACTTTCTTCAGATCTGCTTTCTTTTGAACTCACAACTTTCTTGGGGGGGTGACTCTAGCCAATGACTGCCTGAGATTGTGATGAATGGTCTAGCCCTTTCTACCAGCAAGGAGAACCTCACATATGAAATGTGGACCACAGATCTACACTGTGGCTTGATGGTTTTCTTGCCCTATCTTGCTTTATATTCATTCCTTATACATTTGCATTCCTAACTCAGTCTCAGTGTCTGCTTCTGGGATGTTGCTATTGACACAGCAGAACCGGGATTGTTCTGAGAAAGTAGCAGTAAGATGAGCTAGTATGAGGGTAGTCCCTGGCACAAGATGGTAGGAGGCCAATTGCCAAAGCCTTCCTGGCTGGTGATGTGGGGGAATGTTTTAGTAGAGGAAACTTAAAGGTACAATGACTTAGGCTTTGAACATGTATGGAGAGAACAATGTACACACACACACACACACAAATGAAATTGACTTATTTGGTTTTATGGATTCTCTACAAAGAATTCCTGAAAATTCAGAGACAGTGAACAGGCATTAAAAACTAAGTATGTAGGTCAGAAAGCTTCTTTGGTAGAACTTATAAAGAGGACCATATGTTTTACAATGGGAAAATAGATAACCAACTGGAAACCAAATCTATTCCCTTAGGGAAAACATTCTGTCCCTTAAGGGTACAAGAATACCCCTTGGGATCTCCATTTCCACTTCTGGCTACCAGATCAATAACTGGGGTTAAATTGCAGTTTAACCCAGCTAAGGACATGCTGGACCTGATAAAACCCCAAAGGGGCTGTTAAAATTAGCCAGCATGTCCTTAGCTGGACTAGAAGAAACTGGCAGAGTACCAATAACACTGGATTTTGAGGGTACTAGACCAAGGGGACCACGCTAATAAGATTAAAGGAGGAAGATTTAATTGACTTCAGAGAACTAGTTTGGGATGTGAGAAGCCACACCCTGGCAAGGACCTCAGAAGATGGTACAAACTCATTTCTTGGGTGTCTTCCAGAAACCTGGAAAAAGTGATTGCCCATGCTAAGAGAAACTGAAATGCCTGAATTGTCTTAACAGAGGTCAGAGTAAAGGGTTTAAAATGTTTATGAAAGTGGGTATGCTGGAGTGGCTATAACATGAGGCCAGAAGACCTGCTGGAGAATTCTTAGAGGATCCACCATTCACCAGAAGCATTAAGAATGTGATAGTGAGAAAGGAACCAGCTTCATTAAGAAACTCAGTGGTGGCTCTCCTCTGGAAAGTAGGGGTGATGGTAGGAGACGGTGTTACAGAGGTTGGCTTGTTGATAGAAGTGGGGACTATGGGACCCTGAAGGAATAGAGGCCAGGTAGTGGCACTTAACCTCCAGATGTCATTAAGGGGCAATAAAGTGGGCTTGATCTGCAAAGAATTGTAAAGATGGTTAATAGAGAAGGTGTTTTCAGGGGCAGGGTGGATGGACAGCCAATGAAGTCCAGCTGAATATACATAATGGCAAGGAAATAAATATGAAGGAAGTGAGAATAAAGGCAAGGAAATAAATAGGAAGGAAGTGGTATAATTGGGTTTTGCCAATAAGATATTGTTATCTCTGTCTGATTTCCAGACCTGAGCCATTTTTCAGACCTAGAGTTCATTGACTGAGGTGGTAACTTGGTTGCCAAAAGGGAGAACTCTAGAACACCATGACAAGTATGTGCTGTAATGATTGTTCTAGCCCTTTCCCCACAGGACCTATGGGCCACTGGTTTCAGTCTAAAAGTATGAATTTGTGTTGGGGCAATTAAAAAGAAAAAACCTCACCAGTGTTTAAAGAGCCATATTGCCCACATAGGTCAAACCTAAACTTTGTACATAACTTTGCATTTTGGTGTCAGTGTGGTTGGTTCTGTGATCAAAATGGCATGGTTCATTGATTGAATGGACTGTCTGTCATATGATTCAGGTCTCTCCTTTTGTAAAACAAAAAGTTTTTGGTATGTAACTTTTTAAACTTTCTTTCTTTTTTTTTTTTTTTTAAGATTTTATTTATTTATTTGGCAGAGACAGCCAGCGAGAGAGGGAACACAAGCAGGGGGAATGGGAGAGGAAGAAGCAGGCTCCTAGCGGAGGAGGCTGATGTGGGGCTTGATCCCAGAATGCTGGGATCACACCCTGAGCCGAAGTCAGATGCTTAACGACTGCACCACCCAAGCGCCCCACTTTTTAAACTTTCTTAAAAGACTTTATTTGTCAGAGAGAGAGAGAGAGAGAGAGTGCATGCGTGCACACAAGCAGGGAGAGTGACAGGTAGAGGAAGAAACAGGCTTCATGCTGAGCAAGGAACCTGATTGGGGGACTTGATCCCAGGACCCTGGGATTATGAACTGAACTGAAGGCAGACGCTTAACTGATGGAGCCACCCACGAGTCCCAGAATGTAACTTTTTATAAATTGGATATAACTTACTAGTAGCAGTTTCTCTCATTCCGGTTTTTGCCCTCTCTTTATTCTTCATACTGAATCTATGGAAGCTTCTAGCAGCAGATCTAGAGCCATGTAATTGTGAGAGCAGTTCAGGACAGAGTAAAAATATGTTGGAAACCTTGATCTTAAGCCAGTATCTGGTAGCCAGGGATGGCCCTGAGGTCTGTGTAGCTTCTGTGTCTCTCAAATTCCCCATGTTTTTCTTGTTTCTTTAGCCCAATCCTATAACAGAAATCCATTATTTTTTCTCATTCTGTTTCTGTCCAGTAAGTCTGTTCAGTTTTTCAGTCTTTATGATGAGTTGGAGCCCTAATTTGGATCTCTTTTACTAATGTAGTATAGTTCTTGATGGCCACTCTTCATCCTCCCGCTGTAGAAGTTGAGAGAATAGATGGTTTCTTGCACCCAAGCCTGTATCTTACTCAATGGCCATATCTATTGCTTTGCCAGGAACCCAGCTGCTCCTCTAACCTTCTGATAATCTGGATTTCTCCAGCCCTGTTAACTCTCTACCCAGCACTATTCACTTGCTTTTTGCTTTAGTCTGATGCATTTTTAGGATACTATGCCTTGAACTTTCAATGGGAATTTTGGGGTTCCAACCCAAGAACTGGTTATTTTCTTTACATTTTGACCCGGCTTTAGTATGTCTCATGCTGTAGTCTGGTATTTTTCATGACCTAGCAATAGAAAATAAGATTTGTTGTTTAGATTTGTTGTTGTTATTTGTATGGAGCCAGAAGTAACTTGTCTTTTTATTTTCATACTAGGGTGAAAGAAAGTCTAGCTTTTTTCCTACTGAATGAGAAATTTTCCTTGTGTCAAGAATTGTGTATGTTCTGAGATTTTACCCTGTTTGCAAGCTAGCATATTTGCTTGCTACAGTTTCATGGATACTAGCAGAAGACCTGAAACTCCAGGATCAGACACAGAAGAGTCTATTGCAACAGCAAATGGAATGAGCACCACAGGGTTATACATCACAGATGAGGAATCCTGAGCTAGGGAACCTGAATCTTTAATAATGGGCAGTAAGTCTGTCTTTTGGCCCAGATGGAGACATTCTCTTTATTATATAGGACAATAAAGAAACTTGCCCTTTGCCTTGGAAGGAAATTGTATCATTATCTTCAAGTCTTTTCTCTATATAAATACCCTTTTAAAGAGAGTTTGGAACAAAGGGAGTCAGTGCTCTTATAACACCAGATACCCATGGAGTATTGTTAGCCGAGAGCCCATACTTTGGAATGGAACACAGTGTACCAATTCAGAATCTGTTACCCTTGCCCTAAAACATTGTTTTGAGAGTACCGCCTTTTTTTTTTTTTTTTTGAGAGAGTGCTACTCTTTAATTGATCAGTTAATCCTTTTATTCTTGACCCTTTTAAGACTCTTCTAACTTATTCTAGGCGTCTTTCTTCTAGGACGACAAAAAGCAGAGCATGTAAGAGAAAATCCTACCAATATCTCTTCTTAACCTTTCGGAACAAGTTATTACCATCTTCTTTACTCTTAACAACATGGCTGCCTTGCTTCTTCCTCCTGTTAAGTACCCAGATCTCTTGGAACATGCATTGCAGTAGAGCTGAAGTCGTTGTTTTTGATCCCTTCAGATCGACTAGTGGGTGTATGAAGAAATACAGACTTGAGTGGCAAGAATTTGGTGACACCAATATTTCACTTCAGTGGGTTGTCTCTTTTATTTCAGCACTCAGCTTATTTTCTCTGAAGCTAGGATTGTTGGGTGGGAGGTCTGCATTGAGCTAGTGGCCGGTTCTTATTATTTTGGGTATGGTATTTACCTAACTCTGTCACTACCCTGTTATACTGTATACTTTTAGGTAAGCCCCATCATATATTTAGACTTTAGTTTCCAGATCCGAAAAATGAGGCTTAGACAATATCAGAGGTCAAGAACTCAAATTCCTATGGTCAGGGTCACTGGGCAAGCACAATTCCAGGGGAAATTGTAGTCTATATAAATGGAAAATCCCTAGTTACCAGTGACTTTTAGAGATGTGCCTTGGGGATTCTGTCTATAGGAAAGCCAGGGTATTAGGGCCATTGTGCTAATTAATAGGGTCAGGGTATAATAATATAATGGCACAGCCTGAGGCCAAATCAGAAAGGTCATGTCCTTCAAACCTTGACTCATACTGTGGTATAGGTGGTCTTTGGAACTTCTACCCAGGTTTTATATATTATGATTTTGTTGATTTGTTGATTTTATTGATTTGTTGATTTGAAAAAAAAAAAAAGGCGGCACTCTCAAAACAATGTTTTAGGACAAGGGTAACAGATTCTGAATTGGTACACTGTGTTCCATTCCAAAGTATATAGATGTTGATAGTATATAGATATAGAAATTCTTATTTCTTTTGCTTCTCCATTGAGTTATAAGCCTTTCCCTGGTGGGTACAATTACTTGAAAATAAAAATGTATGGAAGAAATGAACGGATAAAAGCAAGTATTTTACTTGTTGAAGTTTACAAGTTGAAACATGATCACTCAGAAAGCTATTATTCTGCTTTCCAAAGACTGGTTCCTGGACTAGTTGCATAAGAATCACCCGGATAACTCAACTAAATATAATCAAAAAGCTTTCTGGGTTCACAGCTACTGAATCTGCATCTCTGGGGTGGAGGCCAGGAAGTTTGTGTGTTGTAAGGCTCCCCTAAGTGATTCTAAGATGCAGCCAAGGTTGGTAATCAGTGACTCCAGAAGTGTCTGGAAAAAGCAGGGTTTGTGTGTGTGTGTGTGTGTGTGTGTGTGTGTGTGTGTGTGTGTGTGTGGATAGACTCTCCACCTCCAGTGGAAAGCTACTCACTCTGAGTAAAGATTTGGTGGTATGGCATGGAGCAGTTCAAGTTAAAGACAGTACTTCTTTTTCTAGATAGTTGATTTAAGCTCAGTTGCTTACATGAGCACAGTTCTGAATATGCTTATCAAAGTATTTTGAAGTGTTTAGCCTTAATGGGTGACTAGGATTTTCTAAACTGAAGATTGGCTAAGGATTGGCATGAGTGTTTTAAATGCCCAAGTAATAGTATTTGCTTTAACTGAATTCGATAAATTTCCCTTTTGCTCCTTTTTTTTTTTTTTTTGGTCTTTTTCTAAGTTTCTAGTTGGTCTAGTTAGAATTTGATTTTTAATAGGGTGCATGCAGAATTGGACTGAAAAGAAAATGTTTCTGTTCAACAGATTAAAAATCAGCAGAACTCATTCTTTTAGTTTTCTTATGTCTGGGTCTATAAAGTAGAGCTGAATTTGGTGCAAGACCATAAATTAGCTCCAGAAAGTTCTCTAGAAGATATCCTGATGGCAGATAAATAGCAACCTATTTCTGCTCCTTACCTCACAGCTTGATTGTGATGACATGTGGTAATTTGTTGGGCCCAATTTTGCCGGCTAGCCTGAGGATAGTATTCATATAGCATTAATGTCAGCATCACCTTCCTTGGAGCCTGTGGTAGACATGGACTATCAGTTATGACCACTTTTTCACTGGTCCTTGATATGACCTCAAAATCCCCCTGAAGAGTGATTCAAGGCAGCACTACCAAATGCCCAGAACTGCTTTACCAAATGATCTGTAGTGTGGTGGAGTGAAAAAGGTGGAGGAATAAAACGGGAAAAAAAACCTCATTTCTGACCTGGAACAAGCCACTTGCTCTCTCAGAGTTTCCTGTTCTCACTTATGAAATGAGATGGCTGGTTCCTTTTCCATGTTTGCTCTTTTCACTGAGTTCTTGCTGGTGTATTACTTTGTTGTCCCAGTAGTTAGGGACATAAGCTAATGGCTACTGCTCAGTAGTTTTTAAAAATGTTAGCTTATTTCATGCCTGTTTTTATGTCTTCAGAGTAATACTAGGTGATCTCTTAGATTTGTTTCAGCTTTAAAAGACCAACACCTAGAACCTTATATATTAACTGTTGTGATATTTTAATTTAGGCTTCTTTAGAGTAAAATAAATTTGGAGATGGATAGAAATAGATTTTTGTGAAACAGAATTGGATACTTAGAATAGATTCTCCCAGAGATAAAGAATTCTTTTGCTCTGAACCTCCCTTTCTCTTGATCTCTTCGATTTTCTAAAATCTGAAATATCTAATGTCCCATATCTGATTAGGTTGTCATGTTTTTCTGTAACATTCAACTCTTAGACTGTTGACCAACTTTCAGACAAAAACTTCCAAAGCTGGACATTGATAAAGTACACAAATGTATGGAAAGACAAATTTGGCCCAACAATCTATCCAGGAATTCTTCCTACTCTAATTAACCATTGACCCAGGACACTCCTCTCTACAGTGGCACTTAACCATCAGGTAGCTAGCTCCTGTAGGGGAGTGGCATAGTTTCACTGTCTACAGGTCTGTTTTGGAAATGAAGTAGAAATAAAGCACTTACTGGGGAAGCAGTGTTTTTTGTGGGTTTTTTTTTCCTTTTTTCCCTCCTAGAAACCATCAGTATAAAGGCAAAAACAAACCATCAGTATACTAAACCTTACCCATCAGTTTCTACTACAGGTGATGGCCCTGATCTTAAACTGCTAAAACCTTAAGGTTCTCCCTTTAAATCTAAGGGAACCATGAATAATCCTTCTTTTTAAAGATGTAGTGCATGAATAAAGTGATGTGCTCTTTGAGGGTGTTATTCAAAATACAAAAGGTGTTATTCATAATACCTCTTTTACTGTAGAAAATGCATGCTTGCTAACTTGGGCTTCAGCTGTTGTTAAAAGAAAATCTGCAGATAGAGCAAAAGGGCAAAAGGGTGACATCTGGCATAACAGACTTTCTAAGATGGTTTTGGCATAAAGCCTGCATTAAACAGCAGAAGCAGAAAAAAAATCTATTGAAATAAAAAGAAAAAATGAGGACAATGCAACACTGACTTCTAATTTTTAGCAAACCTGTTTAAAACGAGTGCAACCGTTTTGTTGTTGTTATGATCTGAAATGGGCCATCACCTCTAATATTGGCTCTGAAAGACAGGAGAATATGACTACGTGATATTTTTTCAAGTGGAGGAGGCTGACTCTTTTCATAAATTCCCAGCCGCTGTACACTTGACTTCACCTTTTCACCTGAGTGAGTAATGCACAAAAATGTCTACGTTATTACAGGATCTCCTCCACTTGACTTGTTTGGATACTTGGTAAACGTAATGCATCAAGTGCTGTTTGAAGTAATAAGAAATATATTTCATATTCAAAACAACAGTGGCATGGAAATTATGATCTCTGTACCTCGAAAAGAAAATAATATACTACTTTATACAAACAAGGGACAAGTTAGGATAAAGTTTCTAAATCATGTAATTACTCAAGACACTGAAAGATAAGAATCATTGTAGAGAATTACCTTTGCAGGAAGCAGGTTTAAGACTAACAATTTTGTGGGCTCCCATTTTTCTTAAAATATATTACTATGCCTGTGTTATCTCAGCTTGAAGCTGAGTGGGTAAGGGAGAGGGAGGCAGGAGTGTAACTATAGATTCTGGATGATCAATAGCCTCTTGTTTGACAGCTCCAAGGCAATGATTCTGCTGAATTTTGAGTGACTGAGTCCTTTGGATAGTTCTGATCCGAGCAGTTTCAGTTTGTGCCTGTTGCTTTGATATGCATGCACATCTGTGAGGTGACCAAGCCATGGCAACAATTCTGTTAAAAATCAGCCTTTGTGTTTGGCCTTGGACACCATTCACTTACACTGGAGCTTGAACTTTACTGATGCCAAGGACTTATGCTTTCACCCTAGTTTCTCGCATAGAGTTGAAAGTGAGAATATTAACCACAGTATGACCTTGATCTGCACATGACTAGATATCAGTAGGAGTTTGGCATGTGAATTGGGGACACAATATGGCCTTTGAAAATTGCTTATAAATAGAACCTGTGTTGCCTAACATGGTTTATAAAGCCATGATTTCAGAGATTGAGCAATATTTGTTGAAAGAGAGTAAACTGTAATGACAAGTAACAGAATGTTACTTTATAGAACAGCTATATAAAACCTTTGTAGGGTACAGTTCCTTGACCCAGACATTGAATTTCATGCATTTTTCTTCCTGAACTCTCATTAATCCTAATATTAAAAGTGCAAGCTCCACTATTTGTTGTTGTTGTTGTTGTTTTAAGTTAAGAATTCTAAATAGAAAGAATGGGGAGAAAGTGTTAAATGAAGGAGAATGAGATTTTAGAGGAGATACATCTTGAGCACTAAGAGGAGTTTAATCCTCCTGGTGTTCAGGTTGACCTGAAGATAAAGGACCTTGAATTTTAATTTTTTTCTCTCTCCTTTATCTGTTAGAGTGATGACTCCTTTTATGAGTTCTCTAGTATTACAGGGCCTATCGTCTATCAGACGGGGTTTGGATATACAAAGGGTAGATCCAAAATGGAAAAGAATCTGTCACCCAAAGATGGTTGTGAATATTTAGAATTAAGGAGGAAGTGAAGAAAAGTGACTGAGGATATAGGCTCTGAAATGAGATTGTGTTTCTCATCCTACTTCTGCCACTTACTCTCTTCATGAGTTACTATGCCCAAGTATTCTTTGTATCATGGGGATAATATCGTTGGATATGGTGGATTAGTACTCAAATCATGCTACCTTCTTTGTAGTCTGCCTTCTCTGTAGTGTAGGAAACTAAAAACTGTATTTCTGAACTTGTTTGCTTCTCCCCATGAAGGATGAACTTATACAGGAATTGTTCTTCTTTCCATAAGAACCTAAAAAAATGGCAAAACATTATTTTAAAAAAAGCGTTTTGAATTGGACAACAAGCACTGCAATACTTTGATCTCTGAGAGAGGTAAGCCCAACAACCAGCTCAATTTACTGCCCAAGAACACTTCCTGGGTTACAACATGGGGAAGGGAAGCCAAAGAAAGCTTAGTGACTTTGCTGAATCAGGGGCATAGAGATGAGAGCCCAGGGAAGACAAGGAGGCTATAATTTGTGAGACCAAATGTTGGAAAGGGGAAAGCTGTAAAGAGCAAAAACTCCAGAGATTTGCAGAGGGGTCCTATTTAGTCTTTGAGTACTGATTTGTGTCAACATGAGGTGCAGTTTCATGAAGCTGGGGAAAGAGAAAACACTGGAAGTCAATAGGCCAAATAATTCCAGGAGCACATAAGGCTAGGGATACATCACATTTCTTCCAGCCAAAGTGGCTAACCTTCATTATACATAAGCCACTGGGTAAGAGTCCTCAGAAAGGTCATACTTCAGCAGTGAAGATAAATTATCCCAGAAAGAAGACCATTTTGTCTATATGCCAAGGGGAGCAGGGGGGGTGGGGGGATGTAAAGCCACAAAAGAATCAAACTGAAATGAAAGTCTTTATTGCAGGCCAAAAAAAAGTTCAATTTTTGAAAAGAATACAATAAAAACTAGTACTTACTATCTTTAAATTCACAATGTTTGGCATTAGTGAAAATTTCCTGGTATGCTAGGAGATAGGAAAACATCATCCAAAAGAAAAATTAATAGAAAAAGATAAAGAACTGATAGAGATGATGAAATTGACAGGAAAGGACCCTAAAACAGCTATTATGTATTTTATAAATTTGTTGAAGAACGTAAAAGAGTGAACATTAAGAGATAAATGAAAAATATGAAAAAGACCCAAGTAGAACGCAAGCAATGAAAACACAGTATCTGAAGTAAAAAATACACCAGAGAGGATTAGTAACAAATTAAAGCAGAAAAAAATAATCAGTGAACTTAAAGACATAGCACTAGAGATAATTAAAAATAAAGCATGGAGAGAAAAAAGATTGAACAAAACTTAAAACAGCACCAGTATACTGTGGGATGGTATTAGTATGTCCAACATGTATTTGAGTCCTAGAAGGAAAGGAAAGTGGTAGGGTAGGGACACGACAGAGTACAGAAGTATTTGAAGAAAATGGCTCAAAATTTTCCAAAATGACAAAAGCTTAAATCCATGGATCTAAGAGGCTCAAAGAATCCCAACCCAAATAAAAATACAGAGAGCTACACGGTACAACATTATCAAGTTATTGAAAAAATGTGATATTGCAAAAATCTTAAAAGCTGCCAAAGAAAAGACCAAATCTATCATTCAAAAATGAGGGAAAAACATATTTTTCAAACAATTGGAAGCCAAGAGAATTGTTTGCCAGTGAGAGTGCACCACAATGAAGGTTAAAGGAATTTCTTCATGCAGAAGAAAACTGGTACCAGAAAAAAAATTGTATTTGTAAAAACAAATGAAGATTGACAGATATAGTAAATATGTGGGTAAAAACAAAATATATTTTCATCTCATTTAGAAAATCTCTCAAAAGATAATTGCAAAAAGCAAAATAGTATATTGTGGGTTTCATAACACATGTAAAAGTAAAAATGTGTGAAAGCACAAGGGATAAGAGAAGAAATACAAGTATACTACTGTAGTGGTATGAACTATATTGCAAGTATTTTTTGTTTTGAATCTTGATTGTTATAATATAAAGGTGCATTATAAACTATAGAGCAATCCCTAAAGAACAAGCAAATATATGTAGAAAGCCAGCCATTAGTAGAGATAAAGAGAATCATAAACAAATACTCAACCCAAAAGAAGCAGGAAAAGAGAAGAAAGCGGAACAATGAATAAATGGGACAATTAATTAGGAAACAAAGAGCAAAATGGGATGATTAAAATGTCCTTATTTATAATCACAATAAAAGCAAATGGTCTAAGCACTCAAAAGTAGACAAAGAATTGGATAAAAAAGACACTATATTAAGAGATAAAAAGAAAAGGATAGGGGAAGATATATTAAGCAAACAAAAGGATAGGGGAAGAAATACTATGCAAACCGTAATCAAAAGAAAGCTGGAATGGCTATACTAATATCAAAATAGACTTAAAAAGAAGGGATTTTACCTGAGATGAAAAGAAACATTTTATAATTAAAATGGGCCATTTAATAAAAAAGATAAAACAGTCCTGAATATATACTCATAACAGAGCTTCATGATACATGACTTCAAATCTGATAAAATTGAAAGATAAGGGAGAGCTGTACCTATAGTTGAAATTTTAAATAACTTTCAGAAATTTATATGCAAGTTAACAAAAATAAGGATAGTGCTATAAGACTAAATGCCTGTGTCTCCCCCAAATTCATAAGTTGAACCGCTCATCTCCAAGGTGACAGTATTTGGAGGGTGAGGCCTTTGGGAGGTAAGTGATGTAACATTAGGTCATGAGGGAAGGGAGCTCTCATGATGGAAACACCACTTTTAAATTAAAAACAAAACAAAGCAAAACACAAGAGCTCTCTCTCTCTCCATTTGCACCCACCAAGAAAAAGCAATATGAGCAAATAGCAAGACGGTAGCCATCTACAAGCCAGAAGGAGAGCCTACACCAAAAACTGAATCTGTTAACACATTGATGTTGGGTTTTCTAGCCTCCCAAACTGTGAGGAATAAGTGTTTTTTAAGCCACCCAGTCTATGAAAATATTCACTGAATAATCCATATACTGAGATAACATGCTGGTTTATATATTTTTTTTCATTGAAGTATTTCCTCTTCTATTTTTGTAAGAGTTTGTGTAGAATTCGTATTAGTTCCTCCTTAAATGTAGAAATCACCAGTGAAGTAATTGGAGGCTAGAATTTTCTTTGCTTGGAAATTCTTAACTCTCATCTGAAGGCCAGCAAGGAAAAGGCGTCCTACAACTACAGGAATTGAAGTATTCTAACCACCTGCCAACAGGAAATGATTTCCCTCCTAGAACTTCCATAGGAAAAAAGCCATGTGGGCACATTGATTTTAGCCCAGCGGGACCTATGTTAGACTTATGATATATAGAACTATAAGATAATAAATTTGTGTTGTTTTAAGCCACTCGTTACAGGAGCAACTAATACACCAGTATTCTAAAAGAAAAACACATTTGGGAGACTCACAGTATCTGATTTCAAATCTTACTATGAAACTAGAGTCATCAGTGTAGTGTGGTATTGTCATAGGGATAATACCTCAAAAGTTTTGGTGTCAGGACCCCTTTACATGCTTAAAAATTGAAGATCCAAAAGTGCTTTTTGCTTATATGAGTTATATGGGTTTTGTCTGTTGATATATACCATATATTTTAGTTCTATTTAACATAAAAAACTTGAATTGAGTCTAAAAAATATATATTAGAACTATTTTAAATATTACTGAACAGGGGCGCCTGGGTGGCTCAGCGGTTAGGCGTCTGCCTTCGGCTCAGGGCGTGATCCCGGCGTTATGGGATCGAGCCCCACGTCAGGCTCCTCCGCTATGAGCCTGCTTCTTCCTCTCCCACTCCCCCTGCTTGTGTTCCCTCTCTCGCTGGCTGTCTCTATCTCTGTCGAATAAAAAAATCTTTAAAAAAAAAATATTACTGAACAAATTTGAAAAATAAGTTCACAGTCCCCTCAAAAATTAGAAGAGTGGTGTTATTTTTCACTTTTGAAAAATTTTTAATGTCTGGTTTATTAAAAGGTAGATTTCATATTTTTTATGGCTGGATAATATTCCATTCTTTATATATACCACTTCTTTATCCATTCATCAGTCGATGGACACTTGGGCTGTTTCCATAGTTTGGCTATTCTAGATAATGCTGCTATTAACATCAGGGTGCAATAATCCCTCCGAATTAGCAGTTTTGTATTCTTTGGGTGAATACCTAGTAGCGCAACTGCTGGCTTGTAGGGTCGTTCTATTTTTAACTTTTTGAGGAACATCCATACTGTTTTCCAGAGTGGCTGCACCAATTTGCGTTCCCACCAACAGTGTAAGAGGGTTCCCCTATGTCTGCATCCTCCCAACATCTGTTGTTTCTTATGTCGTTGATTTGGATGGAGCTAGAGAGTATTATGCTAAGCAAAATAAGTCAGAGAAAGACAAATACCATATGCTTTCACTCATATGTGGAGTTTAAGAAATAAAACAATCGAGCAAAGGGGAAAAAAAATAAGAGAAAGGAAAACTGAGAAACAGACTCTTAACTATAGAGAACACACTGATGTTTACCAGAGGGGAGGTGGGTGGGGGATGGGTTAAATAGGTGATGGGAATTAAGAAGTACACTTGTGATGGATGAGCATCTGGTGTTGTAAGGAAGTGTTGAATCACTATATTATACACTTGAATTTAATATTAAGCTGTATGTTAACTAACTGGAATTTAAATAAAAACTTAAAGTGTTAACCTGTAAGTAGGAGGAGAAAAAAAAATAGATTCTCATTTCTATTCTGCATTTAATTTGTTGCAATATCACATTTAATGTAGACTTTAGAAAACTCTATTGAAATACTATGAAAGAATGAAAGTGAAAAGGTAAATGACTTAGTATTATCATGAAACTAATTTTGACCTCAGGAATCTCTGAAAGGATGTCTGAGATTTAGATCACATTTTGAGAACAACATACAGATCAATGGAACAGAATAAAGTTTGGAAATAGACCAGTAATATATATTCAGTGGCTTTTAAACAGAAGTACAATGGTAATTCAATGGAAAAAGGATAATCTTTTCAACAAATGGTGTGTAACAATCAGGCAGGCGTATTTGGAAAAATGAACTTTAATCCTTCCCTCACACCACATAGAAAAAGAACCCAAAATGGATCATAGACTTAACCACAGGAGCTAAAACTATAAACCTGCTAGACAAAAACATAGGTAAAATCCTGTGTGTTAGGCTCAGGTCCTTTAAATAGGCCTCAGAAGATAGAATAAACCTTAAAAGAACAACAACAACAAAAAAATTAGATATCATCAAAATTTTTGTTCTTTGAAAGAAACAACACAAGCCACAGATTGGAGAAAAATACTTGTCAATCATTTCTATTACAAAAGACTTCCATCCATAATGTATAATCAACACTTGAAGCCTAATACTAAGAAAATAAAAAACATGATTTAAAAAATGAGCATAACATTTGAACACTTTACACAAAAAGATATGTGAAAGATGGGGAAACTACCATGAAAGCTGTTCATCGTCATTAGTTATTAAGACAGTGCTACACTTCCCACAGCATACCTACTAGAATGGATAGGAAAAGAATCACATATCAAGTGTTGTCTTTAGGACAATGCTAATTTTACCACAATACACTCACTAGAATAGATAGGAAAATAATAGCAATATCGACTATTGGTGAGGATATAGAATATCTACATGTCTTATACACAGCAGGTAGGAATGCAAAAGTATGATCACTTTAGAAAATGGCTTGAAATTTTCTTGTAAAATTGAGCATATCCCATATGACTCAAAAATTCTATTTTTGTAATTTACTCAGGAGAAATGGAACATATTCAGGAACAGACTTGTGAGGATTCCTAGCACTTTATTCATAGAAGCTTTGAACTGGAAACAACCTAAATGTCCAGTTAGGTTCATGGATGAAGAAATTGTGGTCTATCCATACTTGGAATATTAATCAGCAATAGAAAGAAACAAACCACTACTGATATGTGCAACAACATACAAACTCAACAGCCCTTCTACTAAGAAAAAGCCAGACACAAAAGACAAGATAATGTATGATTCCGTTTTGATGAAATTCTTAAAAAGGCAAAATTGTAATCATAGAAAGTAGATCTGGGGTTGCTTGGGGATTGTGGTAGCAGGTGACAATTGATGAGAAGGGATACCTGTGAACATTTTTGGGTAGTAAGAATGTTCTAGATCTTGATTGTGGTGGTAGATATGTAACTGTATAACTTCTGAAAACTCCTCTCCACACTTACCACAGGAGAATAAAAATTTTATATAATTTGTATGTCAACAAGTCAATTAAAAAAGAAACTACATCTCCCAGCCTCACTTGCAGCAACGGCTCTGGGTATAAATTAACCAGTAAGATACATTTCTTGAGGGGCGCCTGGGTGGCTCATTCACTTAAGTGTCTGCCTTCGGCTCAGGTCATGATCCCCAGGTCCTGGGATGGAGCTCATCTGGGAGCCCGCTTCTTCCTCGCCAGCTATCCCCGCTTGTGCTCTCTCTCTCTCTCTGTCAAATAAATAAAATCTTAAAACAACAACAGTTCTTGACATTTGAAAGGCTGAAGTAAGGTAGATGATGGGCTCCTGCAGCTTCTGCTTTTTTTTTTTTTGATGGCAAAGAGGTAGTGGGGGCACTTAATTTGTTCTGTGGCAGCGTTAAGCAGAATTCATATGTCCAGTTATTCACTTTGTAGGTGCCAAGAGGCCGGCATGGGGCATCTATTCTGCTAGCACAGATTGTAGCTAGCAGGGAATGATTCCTAAGCTGACAGCCATGGCAGTTTCTGATTCATGGCAGTTCTGTGATTGTGGCAGCCACCTGGCCATTGTGGCCTCCTAACCAGTGTTTTTGGAGCCAGTGGTTTTCTGATCTAAAAGAGGCAGCACTGATTTTGTGGTGAGGCTGTTGGGAATTTTCTCCTTAAACTCAAACCAGAATCTGCTTCTTCAGCCTTTTCAATGATTCTATAAGCTACATAATATCCTCTAACAAAAATTCTTCATTTAACCTATCTACAATGGAGTTTATTCTTTAAATGTCAATGTATGGACTTGAAGCCATGTTCTAAGAAATAAATGAAATTTTGTAGGTAAAAAACTTATTAATAGTGCTTGACTAAGCAGTAAAGGACTCAAATATTTATTATTATTGCTGTATGTTGCTAGATAAACATACATTGAGCAAATCAGCATAGGAGTGTAAAAGAGAGGATTGACTTTTTACTTATTGTCTTAATTCGGATTGCCATAACAAATAATCATGGACTGGGTGGTTTGAATAACAAACACATCTCAGAGTTCTAAAGGCAGGAAGTCCAAGATCAAGGTGCCAGTAGATCCAGTGTCTGTTGAGGGCTCCTGTCCTGGTTTATAGTTGCTATCTTTTCATGGTGTCCTCACATGGAAGAGAGCAAAGAGCAGTAAGTTCTCTGATGAATCTTATCAGGGCACTAACCCCATTCTTGAGCATCCTGCCCTCATAACCTCATCTAAACCTAATTATCTCTCAAAGGCCCACCTTTTAATACAATCACATTGGGGAGGGAGGTTGTTTCAACCTAAGAATTTTGGGAGAGTATAAGCATTCAGCTCTTTAACACTCATCTGTTGAGAGAGAACTGAAATTATGTGAAATTAGATTTGGAAAACTGTGGAGTACGACAGTCCTCATGTAAATATCTAGTAAAAACATATAATTGATGTTTTAAATGGGTTTGAGAGGTTGGGAAAAAAGATGGTATTGGTAAGAGGCAGCTTTGGTTTATAGAGAACAAGTTCAGCCAAATGAAATGTGCTGCTGCTTTTTAACTGGCAGATTAAGGGGATGGCTATAGACATAATTCAGCAAGGATTTGACCAAGTTGTAATATCTTTAGTAATAAGATGGAGAAATGTAAGCTGTCTCACAACACAATACAGTGACCTATCTGACTTGGTACATATAATGTGGGACCAATTAGTGAGTGCCTACTGGCAGGCTCAACCCCACCTGAGGCTCTGAGACCATTTCTGACCCAGGTCAAGATTTAGGTCAGGAACTCTGTGTCTAAGCATGCAAGTCAGCATCATACCTTGTTCTCCCAGACATGCTGCTTGAAATCTTGATTTGGGATCTTAGAGTCTTTTTTGACATCCCTCTCATTTCTTATATTCATTGTCTATTAAATATTGATTAAATTTGTCTTATCCCAATCATTCCTACTGTCATTTGTCTCAGTGCCTATTTTATTTTCTTTCAACTATTTTAACAGTCATCTAACTAGTCTTTCCATCACAGCTGCTGTGCTACTCCCAACTGGTCCTTCCCATTGCTTCCAGTCATCTCCTAGAAGTCAAACATGATCATGTCACTCTCCTAAGTATCCCAAATAAAATCTAAATCTCCTTCATGGTCTGACCCAGATCTGTATTTCTAGATTCATTTTCTGTGTCTGTCTGCTTGTATACAATATTCATGTTCAGAACACTTCAAGTTCTTTGAGTCTGTGTGTTGGGCCTGTCCATTTCCATGCCTGTTCTCGTCTACATTCTCACTATCAGAGGATTCTTCCTCTTTAAAGGCCACTGAAATTAAATATATGTCTATATTACATTGCTGATCATAGCCAAGTTGCTCAGGACTCCAGGGCCTCCATTCACATTGTAGTTTATGTGAAAGATATACTGCACAGCCCCTGTGGGCCAACCCTTTACTTATCCTTCAATGTGAATGACAATCCCTGGAGTTTTGAAACTGGGTTATCATGAACATGCAAAGTCATATGCGGAAAAAATTCAAATTGTGTGTAAGTATAGAGAGTACACTCAAGCCTCAATTTATTGCCCTATATCCCTCTCCCCTTTCCAAAAGTAACAGCTAATATCTGTTGGGTTATGTTATTTTATATCCTATTTTATGTATTTACTTACGTAGGTGTATACACACACTCTTATGTGAGTGAGTAGGATCATAACAAACATTTTATGCTATCTTTTTCATGCTTTTCAATATGCCTTAGAAAATGTTGCTGGCCAATATATATAAACCTACCTTGTCTCTCTCTCTCTCTCTCTTTTTTTTCCCTCTCTCATTCCTTTTTAAGTTAAACTAATTTATTAGAATTCAGTTCACATTATGTCTGTTTTTGTCAAACTCCTCTTGGAAGGTCGGTTACTATTTGTGTGCAATCTCTTAACACTGAAAATTCCAACATACTAGCATTTATTAGAATAAGTTGTAATTATGTCTTTACAGTTTTTCTTCCTAAATGTGATCTGATATCCTCAGGTAGAGATTGGGTTTTTGGAACATTTCAGTGGCTCAAGAATAATTTCTGTGAATAACTTGTTATGTTGAAGTTTTCCTAATAAGCCCAGTACTAGATAAAAAGGTAAAAGCAAGTGCCATTTTCCTTAGACATCTCTTTGGATTAGAAAGATTAACTTATAAATCTCTGAACTCTACAAGGAAAGCTACTGATTGCCTTTTTTTCTTGGCATTTTTAAGGCTCTCCTTGGTAATATTTTGGATTATTCTTTGACTTGTTTTGAAATATGAAACTTCATGATGAAATGCAAAATTTAGGGAGAAATTCCTATTCTTCCAGGCTGTGAGTGCCTCCAGGCACACATTCATTTTAAATGGGGACTCAATTGAACCAGAGTGTTTTCCTAGCTTATCTTTTCCTCTTACAGAAAGAAATTAAAGCTCATGTTAAAAGCCTGCTCTTTATTATTTTCTTTTTTTTTAAGTTGAGGTATAATTGGCATATAACATCGTATTGGCTTCAGGTATACAACATAATAATCCAATATTTATATATATTGCAGAATGATCACCACAATAAGTACAGTTAACATCCAACACAGGACATAGTTAAATTTGTGTGTGTGTGTGTGTGTGTGTGTGTGTGTGTGTGAGCGATGAGAACATTGATTTTTTTTCTTAGCAACTTTCAAATCCACAATACAGTATTAGTAGTAGTAACATTTTTTTTTTAACAAATGTATACCAATGTATAACTGCAGGGTGAGATTTATTTTTTCACTATATAATTACTAACTTTACTTCATAAATAAACAAATCAAGTTTATAAGTTCAATTTCATAAACTTTTGTTTTTATGTGTTATCTTTATTTTTCAGGTATTTATCTTGAGAACTAGGGGAAAGGGTGAATGGAGCTATCTGAGAATGCAATATTAACTACAGTCACCGTACATTATATGCCCATGACTTATTTGTTTCATAAGTAGAAATTTTTACCATTTGACCCCCTTCAACCATTTCATCCATCCCCCACCCCATTTCTGGCAATCACCAATCTGTTCTCTGTACCTATGAACTTATTTACTTCTTTATTTTGACTCCATATATAAGTTGAATCTTACAGTACTTGCCTCTCTCTGACTTATTTCACTAGCATAATGCCCTCAAGTTTCATCTATGCTGTTGCAAATGGCAAATTTTCCTTCTTTTTTATGACAAGGTAATACTCAACTGTGTATGCCACATTTTTAATCCAGTCATCCATCAGTGGATACTTAGGTTGTTTCTGTATCTTGGCAATTGTAAATAATGCTGTAATGAACATGGGGGGGTACATATTATCTTTTCAAGTTAGTGTTTCATTTTCTTTGGATAAATATCCAGAAGGGGCATTTCTAGATCATATAATAGTTCTATTTTTAATTTTTAGAGGAATCTTCATACTGTTTTGCATAGAGGCTGCTCTAATTGTTCTCAACAACAGTGCACAAGGGATCTCTTTTCTCCACATCCTTGCCAACACTTATTTCCTGTNATATATATATATATATATATATATATATATAGTTTTGATTTGCATTTCTCTGGTGATTAGTGATGTTGAGCACCTTTTTTTCATGTACCTATTGGTCATCTGTATATCTTCCTTGGAAATGAGAGATATTGGAGGTGTATTAGAACAAATTTTTTCTGCTATTAAATTTGTTATCAACATAAACTAGATTAGGATGCTAATTGTAATAAGTAGTGAAGTAAGTAACAAAATAACTAAAAATGTAGTAAAAGGAATGAGAACTAAAAAGGTATACTCCTTCTAAACCAAAGAAGGCAGTAATAGAGGAAGAGAAACAAAAAGGACAAAAGGCATATAGAAGACAGATATGCAAAACTAATAGCAAAATGGCAGACATAAGTCCTACTTTATAATATTTGCATTAAATCTAAATAAGCTAAATACTTCAATGAAAAGGCAAAAATTGACAAAATGGGTTTAAAAAACATAATTGAACTATATGCTGTGTATGAGACCTATTGAGAACTAAAGACAGAAATAGGTTGAAAATAAAATGATGGAAAAAGATATGCCATGCACAGAGTCACCTAAAGTGGCAATGCAAGTATCAGACAAAATATCAGACAAAAATGTTACTAGAGACAAAAAAGGACATTTTATAATATCTCATGCATCTTATATGTCTAATAAGAGTCACAAAATACATGAAGAAAAAATTGATATGAAGCAAAACCTGACAAATATATGAAACAAAAACTGACAAATGTATTATGCAACAATTAGTAGTTGGGAGATTTATTTACCTTGCTTTCAATAATGAATAAAAAAAAAACTAGACATGATGAACAAAACATAAGACTTGAACAATATTATAAGCCAGACTTATAGGACAATCAATCCCCGAATAATAGAACATGTGTTCTTCTCAGGTACACATGAAATATTGTACAGGATAGACCATATACCATATACTGTGAATGGATCTCCATAAATTTAAAAGGGTTGAAACCCTATAAAATGTTTTCTTCAACTATAATTGAATGAAATTAGAAATCAGTAGCTGTAGATTTGTGATCTCTAACCTTGGATGGGCCTTAGCTTCACTTTTATGTTCTGCATATGGCGTAGGTTACCTCTTTTAATTTCATGTAACAACTTAAAACCTTCGCCATTCTTTAATACTTCTAGTTGTACCTCTAACTTTATCGAGAAAGTAGAGGCCCTCAAGCAGAAACACTTGAGCCTCTTTCATTTTGACATATTTACAGACTTTGAATCCACCCTCTTCTTCCTCACCTTTTCCTTCTGCTTTCAGAAAAGGACTCTTTTCTACTGATCAAGGTCAAACACTACACCTGCTTTCTGGATCCCACCCCTCCCAGTCTCCATAGAAACCTAAAACAACAACTTTTTTTCTGTATCTCTGATCTCTCCCCTCTAGGGGCTCTTTAGCCTTAACTGTAAATATGTTCAGTTCTCTTCTCACATTAAAAATATTGAACTGATCCTCAGTCCACCGTATTGAGCGATACTTTGTCTTTCTTTCACTGTCTAAAATTCTTAAAAGTGCTGTTGGGGGTATCCTGGCTAAGACACTAGGCCATAGGAGCTTTAAGAACCTAAACAATAAAGACTAGAAACACTTACTTCAAAACTTTAAGAATTTTTTTTTTTCTGTAAGGGCAGAATAAAATGTTCCTTTGCTCTGGGAAAAAAATACTGAATTGGACCCTTTTATTAGATAAATATAAAACAAGTATTTACCTATTGTTCTTGTGGAGAATAGAACACTATTAACCCAAATCTGACAGATTTTTTAGAATGAGAATTTAAATATAAATTGTTCTATGTTCCTGGAGAAGATTAACATCTCTGAGATATTCTTTGTGTTTGTTTATGTGGTGGGAGGAGATGAGAACTATTTTTTGGTCTTGAATAAATTTAGAGTGCCCAGTACTGCAAAGTGTTGCTTGTTCTTGTGGGGGGGGAGTTTCGGGCATTCTTATTCAAGAATTAAGGAAGGGATAAATAATTAAGACAGATGTCTGTAGAAAGAATATGAAATCATTATCAGGCACATTGCCTGCATGTGGTATTGAAAAGTAGTAGAAAGAAGGAACCAGACTGGTTCCAATATCCAGTGTTAGATAAGTCTGATTGATGCAGAAAGTACTGATGTTGAATAAATTGTCCATAAGGAAAGGCTATGTTCCTATGAATGGGGAGGATATTTTCTCTGAAGTTGTTAAATATCCCTCCATTAATTATTCAAGAATGAGGTATAATCCGGCAATGGAGGAAATGGGAGTTTAAGGGCCTGGGCAGCAATACTTCAATGGAAGGGGTGTCATGATCTGGTTTCTACCTACCATTCTCTAAAAAGAAACAGGGTTCCTTGAGAAAAAGTGTGCTACCAGTAGTCAACGGAGAAAGTACAAGATGATCCTGGGAATTTTGTTTTGTTAGAAAGACTATTTGCAAATATCTTAATATCTTCTCCCATTCCGTGGGCTGCCTCTTAGTTTTTTTGACTGTTTCCTTGGCTGCACAGAAGCTTTTTATCTTGATGAAGTCCCACAAGTTCATTTTTCTTTTGTTTCTCTTGCGTTTGGAGATGTATCATGAAAAAAGCTGCTGTGGCCAATGTCAAAGAGGTTGCAGCCTATGTTCTCCTCTAGGATTTTGATGGATTCCTGTCTCACATCGAGGTTAAGAACTTCTCAAACTCAATACATGGGAAACACATAATCAATTAAAAAAATGGGCAGAAGATATGAACAGACAGTTTTCCAATGAAGAAATACACATGGCTAACAGACACATAAAAAAATGTTCAAAATCATTAGCCATCAGGGGAATTCAAATCAAACCACATTGAGATACCACATTATGCCAGTTAGAATGGCAAAAATTGACAAGGCAGGAAACAACAAATGTTGGAGAGGATGTGGAGAAAGGGGATCCCTCCTACGTTGTTGGTAGGAATGCAAGTTGGTCCAGCTACTTTGGAACAGTGTGAAGGTCCCTTAAAAAGTTAAAAATTGAGCTACCCTATGATCCAGCAATGGCACTACTGGGTATTTAACCCAAAGATACAGACGTAGTGAAGAGAAGGGCCATATGCACCCCAATGTTCATAGCAGCCTTGTCCACAATAGCTAAATTGTGGAAGGAGCAGAGATGCCCTTCAGCAGATGACTGGATTAAGAAGATGTGGTCCACTTATACAATGGAATATTATTCAGCCATCAGAAAGAACGATTACCCAACATTTGCAGCAACATGGACGGGACTGGGGGAGATTATGCTAAGTGAAATAAGTCAAGCAGAGAAAGACAATTATATGATTTCACTTATTTATGGAACATAAGAAATAGGAAGATCGGTAGGAGAAGGAAGGGAAGAATGAAGCGGGGGTAAGCAGGGGGGGAATGAACCATGAGAGACTATGGACTCTGGGAAACAAACTGAGGGCTTCAGAGAGGAGGGGGGGTGGGGGATTGGGATAGGCCAGTGATGGGTATTAAGGAGGGCACGTATTGCGTGGTGCACTGGCTGTTATATGCAAATAATGAATCATGGAACATTACATCAAAAACTAAGGATATACTGTATGGTGACTAACATAACATAATAAAAAATTATTTTTTAAAAAAAGTCAGACTATGCTAAAAGAAGGATACAGACACAACAAAGAGCATAGAAGCCAGCTAGTTCTGACCAGTGGTTTCCAGTGGTTAAGTATGGCATAATTTGACAATCAAAATAATAATAGCATAAATCATAACCAGTTAAATAAAATAGCAACCCATGAGTTCATATTGGTCTAAATAAGTAAATCAAATATTTGTTCATCAATGGGATATTCATACAACTCAAATACCTCCCCATAAAATACTGACTGATTACAAAGAGATGAAGAACAACTGCAGTTGCTATCCAGGCAGACATTACCTTAAAGAAGAGATCAAATTTAACATTGTCTATTATGGGAACAATTGAAGTAATGTACTACCTGATAGATGCAGAGAAAACACACTTACCACTTCTGTCCTATGCCCACCCAGGATGTGTAATCCAGATCTAATCATGAGTAAATACCAGATAAATTCAAATCGAGTGATATTTTACAAAATAATTGGCTTGTAATCTTCAAAATTACTGAGTCCTTGAAAACCAAGGAAAGACAAAGGTTTTAGATTGAAGGAAACTGAAGAGAAATGACAACTAAGTATGTGTCATTCTGAACTGGAGGTCTTTTGCTATAAATGACATTGGGACATTTGTTAAAGCTTGGATGGAGTATCATCACTAGATGGGAGTACCTTATCAATGCCAATTTCTGGATTTTGATGATTGTTTTGTGGTTATATAGGAATCAACAAATAAAAGAAGTTAGTGTCATCTCATTTTATCTTCAGTGGCTGGTAAGACCCAGGTACTTGTGTTAGGAAACAGTAACCTATACCTATTACTTCTCATTCCTTATCTCTTATTCATATTTACTGTAATTTTTCCCCCTGTTTATCTTTCTTCCCTTTTAACTGCTTACCAAGGATTCCAGGAAAATCTTGACCAACCTTGCGCCACGCAATATCTGTGTGACCTTAGAAACTTAACTTGTGCCTCAGCTCATTGTAATCAATTAGATGGGAAAATAGAACAATCGTGGTCAAGTTGTAGATATATTTCAAATGTGTAGAGTCATTCCTGACCCATATTAAGTGCTCAAAAATGTGAGTTATTCATTACTATCATTATTTCCATCCCAGAATTCTTGCCTGTGATTCAGATCTTTATATTCAAGGGCCTGAATATTTCCCACAGATACCTAGAACACAAAATGCCAAAAACTGAGCTCTGCTCTGCAGTCTAGGACTTGTTCCCATTCCTTTGTTACTTAATCTATGATTGCCTAAGTCAGAAAGTTGGATGCCATCCTTCTTGACCCTTTTCTTTAAAATTGCCCTCTTCCAGTGATGTCCAAATAATGTCAATTTCCTTAATGTCTTTTTATTCATTCTCCTCCTCCTCTCTGTTGTCATTACTTCAGTTCATCATCACGTGGTCTTTCCTGTTAATGACTGCAGTCTACCTAGTTTTCCCACTTATTTTTTGACTCTCCCCCTTCCCCTTTCTGTCCTACCTCAAAAGTGATCTTACTAAAATATAAATGTGAACAAGTTCATCTCCTCCCTTTAATAAATTTACATTGTCTTTAAGATAAAATACACTTCCTTAATATGGCTTACAAAGACGAGCTTTACTCCTTGCTTTTTGTTCCTCACCTTCTCTGCTTAATTATAAGGAGAGAAGGTACCTATAAGTGCCAATGACTCTCTTTCTTAGATCTTTTCACAAATGCTGTTCTCTCTGCCTGCAATGCTATTGCCCATAATCTTTGCTTAGCTAAGTTCTTACTCTTAAGACTTGGCTCATGTACAATTAACTCCAGAAAGTTTTGCCTGATTCCTGGAATAGGCTAGATGCTCTCTCATTTTGTGCTTCTTTCACAGCACTCATCCCATGATTTCTTAATTGCTTATTTATTCTTTATTCCTGCCTTACAATGAAAACAACCAGAAGGTAGGGACTCTGGATATGTGTGGATATATGAGTCTACTCATTTCTTACACTGTGTTCTTAGCACTTACTACATTGCCTAAAATATAGAAAATACTTGTTTATCCAAAAGTATTTATTAAAAAAATAACACTGGTTGTATTGGTGTCTTTCCCCTAATTCCATATCATTTTAGGCTGCCATCTATTTATAGTATATTGACAAATAGTTATGCAATTACAGTATATTGACAAGTTAGTCAATATTCCCATTCTCACTGTCTGGCTTTCAATTAGTAGTCAATAAATACTTTTAAATGAATATGCAGTTTTTAATTAATAAAACATTGACCCAGATGTTAAGTCTTTAAAATTCTTTATACCTTTTTCCTTTAAATGTGTACTTTTAAATATGTACTTTTAAATGTATACTTTTCAAAATACATACCTTTCTGTCAGGCAGATTTCTTTGCCTCTGAGATCTGAATTTTCTAGGGCCTTTAGGATCCTAGCTACTTTTTAATGTCTACTCACTCATTGAAGATGAAAATGGTTATTCTATTGTAATTTTTCAGGGGGCCCATTTCTGCTATGTATGCCAGTGGCATTGGAATAATTCCCCCACTTCAGCTAAGACCAATGGGTTATTTTCTATATATTTCCTATAGATTTATAGTCATCCAAACCTCATGTGGTACCAAAAAGCAACTAGGGCACTTTATACCATGAGAGTTAAGAGTTCATAAAACAACAAAAATAAAAACAATCAATAAATCCTGAAAATGAGTCTCGTAAAAGTCTTTCACAAAAGCTCTGAGAAATACCTCCAAGAAAATGCAAATGTAGCTTTTATAAAGTTCTAGATTTCCAGAACTTCCTTGGTTCAGTAGCTTTAGTTCATATGATTGAATCAGATATTACTAATGAGATTTGTTGTTTATTTTATATATCTTCATGACCCTGGATTGGTATTTTAAGTATCTAACTTAAAGGGAGATTAAAATAAACAACTAAACAGGGAATCACCAAGGGCTTCAACAATGGGCCTATGTTTGGCACTTCTCCTGAGTGACATACAAATATTGGACTAATGAAAGTACCTTTATGTCCAGTATTTTTTTCAGCATTCTTAAAGGGTTTGACTCTGTTAGTTGACTCTATGCTGCTACTGTTACACAAGCAGTCCGTCAACATCCCTGGAAGAATGAATTTCACCAAAAAATGATTGGGATATAGTAGGATAGGCCTACAGTGAGCTCCACACTATGATTCCAATTTACGTGAAAATGATGCCTCCATCAACTTATACATTTTGAAGATTAATGTTTAGCTCAGGCCCTGGTTATCTGGGACACTAGAGGCTATTGAAATAATCAGTAGGTCATTATAAAAGCTTTAGAGAAAAAAAAAAGGTAGCTGCCATTGTATCTAGTGATCTTTGTCAGCAGAGTGAGATCCCCTGAAATTGGAAAGTTAACCATGCTCCACAAAATAATGGCATGGCCTAAAGAAGCCAAAAGCCCCCTGACTCTGGAGGATTCAGGACTCAGGAGTCAGGAAACAGAATCTACAAATTGCAGTCAATGGATAGGTTAGCTCCTCTCTAAAGTTTCTTCCTACCTTAATGCACTAGGAAAGCCCAAAGTGCCCATGACACCTTCCAAAGAATTTTCACATTTATGTATAAAGCATTAGATAGATTGAACCCTTTGTGACTTCAGGTCACTTACTCGGAGACTTAAAAGCAAAGTGGGATTTATTAGTAAAGTAGGGCTCTTAATATGTATCTTACAGGGTCTGATTATATAATAAGCACCCAGTGAATAATAGCCTTTATTATTACTGTACATACACAATTTATATATAGTCTTCATTATTACTATACATTGTGTATGTATTCCTTGAAATACTCTGGTAATACTTAAAGCCCCTTGAACAATTGGAAGTAATTATTATATGTTTAGTAAATAAGATTGTTGAGTAATTATTTCCACTAAATCTCTTATAAAGTTTTGCCATTTATTAAAAATACAACCTAACAGAATAAATAACTAAATGGTCAAAGTAATTGCAGAAGGAACACCATATTCCACATCTACCTAGAGTAAAACAGACATGAAAATGTAAAGAGATGCAAAATAAAAATCAATTTACGCATTCTAAAACTATTTATTGAAATATGTCTATATGCAAAGTGTTGTTAATGTCTGTAGAGAAGAGAGGATGCTCCCTCTATGAGTTTGCAATCTAGTAAGAAAAATAAGACATTACTGAGATGAGTGATATAAGACATAAGGGCACTGTTTTTTCTTGTTTGTCAATGTCACAAACCCCCTTCTGCAATATGACCGAAGTCAACTATAGAACAAGTTATAGTTTGTTTTATGCATTTTGCTGTTTTAAAAAAAAATTCTAGCAAAAATGGTGACTATAATTTTTAAAGAATAATTGTGGTAAATTTGGTAAATGGTAACCACAGAATACAGTTTGAATCAGGCACTACAATGGGACAAGATACATGGTTATTTGGTTGAAGGCCCGTAGACTATTTATTAGCTTCCAGTTTTCTCATTTGCAAAATAGAAAAGATAGAACTGTGTCACTATTTGTCATTTTCACAGGGACCTGTGGAATTAAAGAGATATATAATGTAAACAAACACAATACCTTTGTTACATAGATACTATTATCATATCAGGAGATGAAGATTTAGGAAGATTAAGTACCTTGTAAAAGGTTATGTAAAGGAGTGACTGAATTGTGCCAAGGCTCATAAACTGTTATTACCATTTTCATCTTGGAGATATACAGGAAAGATAATTCTTGTATTTGTTACTTGGCTCTCTTCACAGTTTTATATAGCAGCTACCATTTAAAACCTGGGTACCATATCTGTACAATGCTTCTGATTTTATTGTGCATAAGAATTATCTGGTAAGCTTCTTTAAAATGCAGAATTTGTGATGCCCTTAACCTCTCAAACTGATTTGCTGTATCTGGTGTGGACCCAGGAATCTGCGTTTTAAACAACCATTCCCAGGTGATTTCATTGCAACTGATCCACAGATCACAATTTGAGAAACCTCTATCTCAATCAGATGGGGAATTTTTAGTGGAAAAGACATCATTAAATATTATTAGACCCTAACATTTTGACAGCATCTAGGCCCTATCAAAATACATAGTCACATTAAGCTGATAGGACCTAAAAGTTCAGGCAGATTCAATTTTCCTTTATTTGAGTGGATGCGAACTGAGTCCAAAAGAAAGATTTAATACATATAATTATATGTTTATATGCAAGGTAGATGCTTGCTTTCTGTGATAGGAGAAAATAGGAAACCATCATTGATCAAAGAGTATTATAATTCACAAATTTTCAACTACGTTTGATTAAAATCCTTAAGAGAAATTTGTTATATCAGTTTAGTAGATCAAAAAGAAACAGTGATATCTCTGGATTAGGGGAAAAGAGTCTAAATTTAATTGAATGAAAAACAAAACAGTCAAAGAATTTTAAGACCATGAGATAACCTTTCCACAAATCTTTGCATAATCCATTCTTTAGAAATTATAGAATAAGGTATTCTATTGATGTTTTTGTAAATCTTCTATTCCGTCTCCTTATTAAATTGACTTCAGCTTTAAATTGATCTGTTTAGCATACAGCCATTGACTTTATACCTGAAGGCATCTGGTCTAACCACCCTCTGTCTAATCCAGAACTAGTATTAAATCAATGGACAGGAGTGATTCATGGCTTCCTTACGGTTACTAAAACTCCTTGCAGTCCTTTTCAGTCTAAACATCAAAGGGCTAGCAATTTTTTTTTTGTTTGCTTGTTTTTAAAGCTACACAATTTTAATGACAAAATACTTAGGATATTGTGGTAATGTGTAAGAATACTATTAAGTTCAAAGGCAAGTAAGAGGCCACACCAGGAGCTTTTCTACCTGCATCAGAGGTTTTGAGATGAAGTCTGTCTTTGTGGTCAAAAAACCAGACATTTTCCCAAAAAGGTATTTAGTATCATTTGTACTTTGTGGTTTGCTTCATGGTTGATGTGTGATGTGACCATCGGGATGCCACCCTCCAAAATGCATTCCGATAACAGGTATAACCTACTTTTCTGGAGGAAAAAAAAATCCTACCAATATGTACCAATGCATGTTTGACATCTAATAAACTGGAAGTTAGCAAGGAACTTAAGGAGCACCTAGATTAGTCTTTCTCCTAATGATGGACCTATACTATATGGCCTACTGGACTACTGTTACTAAAATTTTACCACATTAGAGACTTTGGCTTGTAATTATAAAAACAGATGGCTGGGCCCCCAAAATATTTTAAGAATTATAGTTTAGGAAAAATCTAGAAAAGGTGATTTTTTTTTCTCTGTACCAGTATGTCCATTAATTTCCACCTCATCTTTAATGCTGCTTAGAAGAAGGAAGCTTTCTATAAATGTAAAGAATTTATTAAGAATCATAGGAATAGTGGGGCACCTGGGTGGCTCAGTCATTTAAGCTTCTGACTCTTGATTTTGACTCAGGTCATGATCTCAGGGTTGTGAGATTGAGCCCCACGTCGGACTCTGTACTGGGTGTGGAGCCTGCTTAAGATTCTCTCTCTCCCTCTCCCTCTGCCACTCCCTCTCTCCCTCAAAAAGAAAAAAAAAAAGGCAATATTGATTTAAATAGTTTAAAAAATAGAAATAGTTCACAATTACTAAACAATTAGTAGTACTAGACACTGTGATAAATGCTTTATATTTACTCATTTCAACTATGCTATGAGAGAAATGGTGTTATCACCATGTCTCACAGATGAGGAAACAAGATGAGGAAACAAGATGAGGAAATGTTGAGGGGCTTTCCCAATTTAACAAGACTAGCGAGTGGCAGAACAAGACTACAGCTTTGTCTGCTTGACTTGGAAGCCTATGGTTTTTTTCTCTTAAATCTATTTGCTCCTCTTATTTATACTGTGTTCAGTTAACTGAAAATGTCCTAGCAACCACAGTTCTCATCTCTTCTCCACCCACCCCTGACATCTATCCCAGCATTATGAAGAGTCATATTTTTGTAATGGAAAGAGCATGGGTTTGTGCATAAGATCAGAGCTCCTACTTATTCTTTGTGTAACTTTGGAAAAGATTCCTTATCTTTTGTGGTTCAATTCCCTCATCTGTAAAAAGGTAAAAGATAATCTACCTCCCTAGCAGAAGCTAAGTATTACCTTCCTCTTCCTTCAGTCTAGAATTAAAGAGTGGTGAGGGTAGAGTAGATACATAAAAGTAAGAGAAAATTTATCTTTGGTCCATCACTATATGCCATGAACCACCCCCAACCCTAAACAGCTGCCGTAGAACTATCTGGCTGAAATAGTTGAGGCTGCTACATTACAGTCTATTACAAAGAGAGATTAATGACAGTAATGAAGAAAAAAAAAAGATGCTGTAGTTCTGGTTATACAGCTATTAATTTATGTCACTTCTAATATTCCTGGACATTAATTCTGTAGAAACACATTCTCCCAATTCAACCAATGCCCTATATTGCTAATTTTCAAGGGAATATTCCAGACTTGAATATTGAGCATATTTAATGAGAGAATTCTTGGCTTAAGAACAACGTGATTGAATATTAACAATGCATTTTTATTGCATATTTAATTCCAAGGACATAAGCATATTTTTAGTATAATCAAAGCATTAATCACCATATTTATTCAATTATTTTGAATAGTTTAAGTGAGGTTGGTCCTACCCTGCTATTGCACAGTCTAATAGCTAATGAACACAGTATATATGTTTCCAACCCTGCTTTATTCTTTTTCTTTTAGTTCTAGGACATTTTGCCTTTGGAAATTTTTTCCCACAAAATCTGCTCAATCCTTTGTTTCTACTTAATTGATCATCACACTTAGTTTCTCCTTATTTTTTTAAGATAGAAATACTCAAAAAAATACTCTTCTTCTGTGCTATTAGTTTTATTTTTATCTATCTTTTAAAAATCAACATAATTGGGGCGCCTGGGTGGCACAGCGGTTGAGCGTCTGCCTTCGGCTCAGGGCGTGATCCCGGCGTTGTGGGATCGAGCCCCACATCAGGCTCCTCCGCTATGAGCCTGCTTCTTCCTCTCCCACTCCCCCTTGCTTGTGTTCCCTCTCTCGCTGGCTGTCTCTATCTCTGTCAAATAAATAAATAAAAAATCTTAAAAAAAAAAATCAACATAATTGTCATGTTTATAGTTGAATACCAAGGCCAGCCATGAATTAAAGAGATAGTGGATAATGTAGTGTAGATGAAATGGCTACTCAGTTTCCATTCCAGGGAGTGATCCTCATTTGTGGGCGGTGGGGGATATTGGGAAAAGCCCAAGGCTTAAAGTGATGTATGTCCCAGTTGTGGTTCTGGCTTTGGGCCCATTCCTTTACTTTGTAAGGGCACAATTTCCTTATGAATTCATGAAGTTGAATTGGCTCTTAGTTTCTTTCTACCTGGAAAACATCATGGGATTGTATGTTTTTTTGTTTGTTTGTTTGTTTTGGTTTTGGTTTTGGGTTTTTTTTTTTGTGGATCCATGCAAATCTTCAATATCAATAAATCATGGACATTATAAATTTATCTAATTATATGCTATGTGTATAGGCTTTGTCAAGAACTAGTTATAGATGAATCTAGCATAATTTTTTAAAAAACTCTGCCTTACCAGACCTCATCGTTTTTGGGTGAGCCTGGTCCCCATAGGTAAGAGGCGGAATCTTGCGTGGGTAGTTCAGGGTGATTTGTAGAAGTTCTCACTAACTACTTGCAGAATGCAAAATCACTTGCTTTCTGTTATTTATTCTTTTTGTTCCCCTAAGAGATGTGATTGCCCTGAACTAGGCACTAAGCATACAATGATTTTATCGATGGACGACTGGGGAGAATAAATCAAGGTGCTTCTATCTATTCCACGGTAGGGAACAGTGGACTGAGAAGAACCTGTTAAATAAATCTCTTGGAGGAAGGCCAGCCATTATTTACACACTTATAGTAATATTATTCTTAGGTCCCTGTCTCAGATTATTTATGGTTGCTCTTAAATTTTTAATATGCATCATTATATGTTGAAAATGCACACACAAATACCAGAATAATGGTCCTTTTGTTACTTTTTCTTTAACTTCCACACTCCTTAGCCAGTTGTAATCGCCTTTCTTTACTGATATTTTTAACACTTCCTACTTTAATAGTAACAATAAATTTAATTAACATGTTGTTCATCACCTCTCCCATGTCCTTCATAAGCACCTCAAATTATTAGATTCAAACCAGCCTTGTAGCGCCCAGTCATAACACATCCTCCAAAGAGGATTATCATTTATCATTGCCTTTGACTTTTAGTCTTTGAACTATTAAAAAACAACAAAACAAAACACCTGCATAGCTGTGTTTTTCTTCTCCTTCTCCTCCTCTTCCCCCTCCTTCTCCTTCTTCTTTGAGTGTAGTTGACATACAATGTTACCTTAGTTTCAGGTATACAACATAGCAATTTAGTATCTCTATGTGCTATGCTATGCTCACCACAAGTATAGCTAACATCTGTCACCACACACTGCTATTAGAGCGACTGTTATCCCTATGCCGTGCATTTTATTCCTGTGACTCATTCATTCCATAACTGGTACCAGGGTCTCTCACACCCCTGCACCCATTTTGCTCATCTCCCTTCCCTCTGGCAACCATCTGTTTGTTCTCTATAGGTCTAGATCTGTTTTTGTTTGCTTAACTATTCTGTTTTTTTAGATTCCACATATGAATAAAATTATATGGTATTTGTATGGCTGTTTTCTTCACATTTCTTGAGTATATTTTTGAAATAAAACATTTTATGGAACTAATGTTTTGCATCCTGATGCAATGATATAAAAATGAACTGGTATGACATGCTAAGTGTAAACTCACTCTGCTTATTCTCTGTTAATTTATGATATTTGAAGTTCATACATTTGTATTAACTTTTGTTTTAATTTTCCCCCCAGATATTTTGCTCAGACTCAGGCAAATACCTAGAAGTAAAATTGCCATGTTGTAGAAGTAGGTGTATGTCTAACTTCATGAAAAACTGCCAGGTAGATTTCCCAAAACAGTTGAACTATTTTACAGTCTAACTAGCAATGCGCAAGAGTTCCTCCAAATCCTTGCCAACATTTAATATTAGTAGTCTTTTTAATTTTATCCTAAGGGGAATGTACAATGGCACAGGCACTTTGTAAAACACTTTGGTGGTTCATCAAAATGTTAAACATAGTTAAATGATTCAGCAGTTCCAACCCAAGAAAAATGAGGACATATATCCCTACAAAAATCCATACATGTACATTCACAACAGCATTATCCATAATCAAAAAGTAAAAACAACCCAATATTCATCAACTAATAAATGCTTAAATAAAATGTGTATTCATACAGTGGTGTGTTAGCAATAAAAAATGATGTATTGGGGCACCTGGGTGGCTCAATTGGTTAAGTGTCTACCTTTGGTTCAGGTCATGATCTCATGGTCCTGGGATCAAGCCCAGCCTTCTCAGCTTCCATGCTCAGTGGGAAGTCCGCTTTTCCCTCTTCCTCTGCCCCTCGCCGACCTCGTGTTCACTCACTCTCAAATACATAAATTTTTAAAGATGATGTATTAATGCCTATTACAATATGGATAAACCTTGAAAATTATGCTAAGTGAGAGAAGTCAGTCACAAAGATCATGTATTGTGTGATTGCATCTTCTACATGAAATGTCCAGAACAGAAAAACTATGATAGAGGCAGAAAGATTTATGGTTGTCTAGGGCTTCAGAGGGATAAGGGAAAATGAAGAGTGACTGTGAATAATTATAGGATATCTTGGTGTGGACAAAATGTTCTAAAATTGATAGTGGTGATGTTTGCACAGGCTTGTGAATACACTAAAAAAAGCATTGAATTGTACATTTTATATGGATGAATTGTACAGTATGCAAAGTATATCTCAATGAAGCTTCTCCCCCACCAAAGGACCTATACAGAGGGTGTAACAAGTGCAAAGACCCTGAGGCAGGAACATGCTGGATGTGACTGAGGAGCAAAAGCTCTGTATAGCTGGAGTAGAGTGAACAGAAAGTTGTGGGTCGTGAGGCTGGAGAGGTAGGCAAGGGTCAGGATATATAGGGTAGTATAGCCCATGAAAAGGAGTTTATATTTTATTATGAATGTTTTAGTAAGGCACTGGAGGATTCTGTACAGAGAAGGAGCATAATTTGATGTGTATTATAAAAAAAAAATCTCTCTACTGCTTATGTGGGCTGGGAGCTACAGAATGGACACAGGGAGGGCTATTAGGCTCTGGCAGGAGGGGTGAGAAATGGTTGTAAGACAAGAATATAAAGTGTGAAGGCTCTGAAAATGGTTGGACTTGAGATGTATTATGAAGTTAGAACTTACTGGACGACTAGATGTTTGTGAGAGAAAGGATAGTACTAGGGAGAGCCGTGTGCCTGTGTACATCTGTGTATTTGGGTGTGCATTCCACCTCATGATAAAGAAAAAGCCGATTTTGTTATATTGTTGTAAAGGCTCAGAATATTTTATTTGGAGGAGAAAAGAAAGTGGCCACATTTCTTTTCTCTAAACTCTTGTAGTTTATTCATTGATCGTGCATATTCAAATAAACTCAGAGAATATTCTTAATATCGTCGATGTAAGAAATGAACTACCCATAGAGTTTAAACAAAGTGTTTTACATACACAGTAATAACCTGAGAGGCAGTCATAGTAATGTCTTTGTGGACTCACATATTTCTCTGTGACAATTTTATGTTGTAGTGCTGTATTAAATATTTGCAATTGATTGTATCTCATTAGTTTTTTGACTTAGTTTCAGATAACTGTCTAGGCATTAGGGGAATATTCTGTTGCATATTTTTAGTAATCACTTTTTCTTTTTCACATGGCTCCTTCTTACATATCTATTTATATACTAAAGCTGATTCTACAAATCAAAGTCCTATTTACATTAAGCCCTTGTTCACTCTATGTGATCATAGTTGGCCTCTTTGTAGCAATGAGTTGTTTTTTTTTGTTGTTGTTTTTTGGGTTTTTTTTAAGTATAATTTACATTTGGAAGGAGTTCAGGATTGTTTAGATTTTGTACTTGGTGATCATTTGTATGCACACTGCACCTTGTATATATAGTTGTGAAATCAGAACATAGCTAGCCACAAAATGCATCAAGTACAGAGTTAACTGCAAAAAATCACAGTGAGCCATAAGCCAGTTCTTTTGTATTTTCATTAGAAAACATTGAACTGTAGAACTATGGTATTGTTGTTGAGTGTTGACCTACAAAAAAGGTGCCTGTAACTATTGCCTAAGGCTGTTATCAAGGTAAATAAATGACTTGAATATTTAAAATAAGTCCCCCAGGGGTGCCTGGCTGGCTCAGTCCTAGAACACAAGACTCTTGATCTTGGGGTCATGAGTTCAAGCCCCACCTTGGGCTTAGAGCCTACTTAAGGAAAATAAATAAGTAAAAGAAAAATAAAAGAAATCTGTCATTCTGAAACCCTTTTAGTGTTGTAGGTTTGCATTCATTTCAGAAAATTCCTTTATGTTTGACACAGAACCCAGCTTCATATTTCTATTTCCTATGTTCCTTGTGGGTGGAACAAAGAGTCTTCCAGTAGGGGATCTTTCTGGTTTCAATGATAGCAAAGAGTTTTCTAATTCCCAGAAGTGGATGATATTTTTTACTACAATCGTCATCCACAAGAGACTGTGGAAATCCAATGATCTGTCTCTTATTCATTCTCTGTGGATAGAGTATAACCTTGGCAATCAATCACACAGTATGGCTGACATTAATGCTGCTTGCCAACAAGTCTCCTGGGGCTTCTTTCTCCTGTTCTATTTTTATTTTCACATTGGGGACACCCTCCAAGGATGAAAGTATAGTGGGGGCTTGTGACTCCCAGGGTATTGAAGCAAGAGCTGTAAGGGCTCCTGCTCTTGTTCCAGGGATGAACAAAGTCGGGGCTAGTTCCTATTGCCCACAAAGAATTTTAACTGGAGCAAGATGTCTGCAGGCTGAATCAATCAGAGAAGGCAGATGCTGGGGATTTTGAGGTGAATACTAAATAAAGGGACGAAAAACCCCAGGGGAAAGAGAATGCATAAGGGCAAAGGGGCAGCTCCTTCCTATACCAAGGAAACACTGTGCCATGCTTCTGTACCTTGCTTGGGGTTGCAGACCAGCCATAAATGTGGGAAATGCTGGCAAGCTCCTTGACTCCAGCAACACTCCATAACTGCTTGACAATATGAATAGCATTTATTGTTGTTTTTATTCTTATAGTCAACCTAATTTTCCCTCAAAATGGAGATAGCTTGCATTTCTCTTAATTTCATACCATAGTGACTGGTGGTCTGCAGTTGGAATCAGCATCCAGGATGCAAACTGGTCAGCTGATCTCAGTGAAAGCTGGTCCTAAATAATCCATATAGGCATCTAGCCCTGTCTCAACTTGCTCTCACAACTTAGAATCATTAAGTTAATATGCTTATATGTAATAAACATAGTGAAATTAAATCCATTAATAAGTACCGTAAATATCTATTAGTTGAATGTGAATGTAGAGAACAGTTGTGTATTTTCTCTCCAGCTCTATTAATAATGAACTAAGAGTGTGAGAGATGGTCTTGCTAATACTGAATTTTCTTAACCCTGTGTAACTTGTATGAATCTGTATAGCCACAGGTACTTTTGCAGATGCAGTAATAGCAATAGTAATGGGCCCCAAACTATCTTTTTGTTACTATAACTATTGTTTTTAACCATCACGTAAGTTGAGGGATCAGGGAAATGGTCTATAGACCTTTTAAACAGAGATGGCACGTGATACAATTTAAAGTTGATGATCTTGGCTAGTAATTCTAGACTGCTTGTCTCATAGCTTTTAATAGAAAAACTCTACTATCTGCCTGTGATCCTTCAAGAGAATGGAAAATGGGATAATAATGTGTTAGCTTAGCACGTAGAGTAAGCAGGTCATAAAACTGTTAGATCGTGCTCTGTAGTACTGAAGGAGAAACATTGAAACAATAAACCTATTCTGGCTGGCTAGTTGGCTTTCATCCATAGTGTACTTTAAGGGAAACACAAACATAATTTAACAGTGAAAAGTTGCTGATTTTAAGTACAAATTCTTCATCTGCAAAATGGGGTATTGTACCTGATGTGTATGGGTCCAATGAGGAAGTTACATGTGACATTTAGTGCGAGTTTAATACATACCTTTCATCATTTGATCACAATGTTTCAACTGTCCAAGGCGAGGAAACAACAGTATTTGTTTTAAGAAAATTCTCATACATACATGATCACCTCTTTTACTTCCATTCCCAGTGTAGAAACAACACAATTTTTAAGAAATAACCTGGTTCTTAAGATTATTATCTCATCACAGCCAGAGATCACAAATCTAAAACAGGTGGATTTGGTAGGACACGGGTATTCATGGATTTATTTTTCCTGATACATAATTCACATAACATAAAATTCACCATTTTAAGTGTGCGGTTCAGTGGTTTTTTAGTACATTCAATATGTTGTGCACCATCACCATTATCTAATTTTGGAATACATCCGCCCCAGTAGAAAACCGCATAACCCCATATCTATTAGTAGTCAGTCCCTATTCTCCTTGCTCCACTAGCAATCACTAATTTACTTTCTATCTCTGTGGATTTGCCTGTTCTGGATATTCCATATAAAGGGAGTTTTAAAATGTGTGGCCTCGTGCATCTGCCTTTTTTCACATAGCATAACTTTTTTCACAGTTCACCCATGTTGTAACATGTAATAGTACTTCGTTTCTTTTTGTGGTTGAATAATATTCAGTAGTGTGGATATGCCACATTGAGTTTATTCATTCATCAATTGATGGGCATTTGAATTCTTTCCATTTGGGGGCAACTATGAATAATGCTTCTATGAATATTCATGTACAAGTTTCTGTGAAAATGTTTTGTACAAATGTTTTCAATTCTGTTAGATATATACCTACAGTTGGAATTGCTGTTTCGATTTTATGTAATTGTTTTATTTTTGAGAAACTCCCAAACTATTTGCTGCAGCGACTGTACCATTTTACATTCCTACCAGCAATATATGAGAATTCCTATTTCTTCTGATACTTGCCAAATCTATTTTCCTTTATTTTTGCTAATTGTGATCCCAATAGGCATGAAATGCTAGCTCATTTTAGTTTTGATTTGTAATTCTCTGATAACTAATGATGTTAAGAATCTTTGTATATGCCGGTTGGTGATTTGTACATCTTCATGGAAAAAAATTGGATTATATGTCTTTTTTATTGTTGACTTAGAAGAGTCCTTTGTATATTCCAGCTACCAGACCCTTATCAGATAAATAATTTGCAAATATAGTTGACTCTTGAACAACGTGGTGATTAGGGGTGCTGATGCCCCACACAGTTGAAAATCCCCATGTAACTTTTGACCCCCCCCAAAAACTAAACTATTAATAGCATAATGTTGACTGGAAGCCTTTCCAATTAACAGGCGATTAGCACATATTTAGTTTATTATGTTTATTGTATAATGTATTCTTACAGTAAAGTAAGCTAGAGAAAAGACGATACTAAGAAAATCATTAGGAAGAGAAAATATACTTACAGTAGTGTAAGAAATCTGTGTATGTATGGACCCATGTGGTTCAAACCCATGTTGTTCAAAGGTCACTGTATTTTCTCTCATTCGGTGGGTTGTCTTTTCATTTTCTTAATAGTGTCCTTTAACACAGAAAAGTTTTTAATGAAATCCATTTTTTCTTTGGTTGCTTATGTTTTGATAGTTTATTCTAAGAAACTGTTACCTAATCCAAGTTCATGGAAATTTACACCATTGCTTCCTTCTAAGAGTTTTATAGTTTTAGGTTTTAGGTCTTTCAACATTTATTTTATTTTTATTTTTTTATTTTTTATAATTTTTATTTTGTTATGTTAGTCACCATACAGTACATCCCCAGTTTTTGATGCAGTGTTCCATGATTCATTATTTGCATATAACACCCAGTGCATCATGCAATATGTGCCCTCCTTAATACCCATCACCGGCCTATCCAAATCCCCCACTCCCCTCCCCTCTGAAGCCCTCAGTTTAGGTCTTTTAACATTTAAGTCTTTGTTCCATTTTGAGTTGATTTTTATTTTGTGTGAAGTGGAAGTCCAATGTGGGTATCTAATTGTCTTGGTCATGGATTTTTGATAGGGCAAATCCTTAGTAGTTTGAATAGCTTGTGATACCTGATGAGGGAACAGAAGGCAAGCTGAGGACAAAGCAGAAACTGACACCCCGCGACCCCCCCCCCCACGGGATGTACGTGACATTCCTCAGGCACTCCTGACTGCCCTAAAGGACAAAGAAATAGTTAACCTATAGATACCACAATCCTGCAAGACGTAAGTCTCCCTCAGTTTACAAATGTCTTAGCGGTTTACACGAACGAAGCATTTCTATCAATAACCTAGCTTCTGCAAGGGAATGTAGATAGAATTGCATGCTAACTAGTTACGTGACCCCCGAGCGGTCGGCATCCCCCAACTTCTTAGAGGGACAAGTGGTGTTCAGCCACCTGAGATTGAGCAATAACAGGTCTGTGATGCCCTTAGATGTCCGGGGCTGTACGCGCGCTACACTGACTGGCTCAGCATATGCCTACCCTTCGCTGGCAGGGGCGGGTAACCCGTTGAACCCCATTCGTGATGGGGATTGGGGATTGCAATTATTCCCCATGAACGAGGAATGTCAAGTACATCCCATGGTTGGGGGGGAGGGTCGCGAGGTATCAGTTTCTGCTTTGTCCTCAGCATGCCTTCTGTTCCTTCATCACACCTAGGCCAATTCTGCCTTACCAGTCATCCTTAATAGTTTAAATCCTAGAAAGATACAATCATTTTAAAAAACATTTTCAATTAGACAGAAGGTTGGAAAAACAGGAGCAATATAAAGAATAAATAAAAATCACTTCTGCATCTAAAACTTAAGGCTATCCAGTTTAAATATTTTGTAACATATTTTTCTATCTTCTGTTTGTGAGTTTATATCACAATTGTGCATACTATTTTATAGATTTCAATTAATACGAACATTTTACTTTGGCAATATTTTAAAAATTTTAAATACCTACAGTACTAAACCATGTGACTGTGCAATCAATTTCATTCCATATTGTTATTTATTTTAAGACTGTTACTATGAGTATTCTTATATTTTAATGTATGTATGTGACTCTGATTATTTCCCTAGGTAAAGTCTTAGGATTTGAATTTCATTATCAGAGGCTTTTGATTGATATTGCCAACTTTCTAGAAATATTCTGAGTGTCGACTGACTTTGTAGCATTTCTTTTTGATTCTTACTTAGGATTTCCATATCTCTGTCTACATTGCTCCTCTATTCTTGGATGCTATCTACATTACCCATTAGAGCTTAGCATATTATTATAGTTATTTTAAGTTTCCAATCTCATAATTCCAACATCCCTATCGTGTCTGCTTCTGATGTTTGCTCTCTTTAATTTTTTTTATACGGTATAATTTTTTCTTGATAACCTGACATGAGGAAGTAGGACCATTATAAACAGGCCTTTAGTAATGTTGTGGTGAGGTGTGGGGGAGGAGAAGCAGTCTATTGCCCTGTGATTAGGTGTCAGTCTTTCAGTGAGCCTCAGCCTCTGGACTGTGAACTTTTTGTGTTTCTCAGGTTTTACACACACACACCCCCCACTTAGGTGGAGCAGGTTGGCTGCAAGGGGCTGAGCTGGGTATTTTCCTACCCCCAGGTCAGCTATGTTCTGATAATATCCTCGCGGGTTAGGCTCTGATTAACTAGATTGCCCTAAAGGCAGGCCTTGTTAAGAACAAAGTGTATTTCTAAATTGTTCCTTTTCCCCTCCTCCTGCTCGAAGCACAACATGTTTTTTCTCTGATACTCACTGTGGGAACTTGTCAAGCTCTTATAAGTAAATCTCAAAATATTGTGGGGTCTCTCCTATGACAGCCCCCCTGGAATGTTTAACTCTTGGACTTCTCACACCAAGCCTTCAGGGATTTATTGATGACAGTGCAGGTTTTCCCACCCTTGTGCTCGTTTCAAGGTTGTTTTTGTTCGTTTGTGAGCCACTACTCCTTCTATAGCCAGTCTGTCTTTCCAGTTTTGAGGCCAACAGTTTGTCCTGTCCCCCCGCCCTTCAGGTTCTAAAAAGAGTTGTCGATATTTCAGTTCGTTCAGCTTTTTACTTATTAGAACAGAGTGGCAACTTAAAAGATCCTTACATGAAGACCCAAAAACCAGTGATCAACTTTGGATTCTTTTAATAGAAATGTAGTTTTTAAAGAACATAGAAAGGGAAGCCTAAGCACCACTTACTTGAATGGAAAGAAGTTTAGAGAAAATGTGAGTCAATTACATTTTTACTTCCAAAGATAAGAAAATAAGGATTAAGCATCCCTGGGTGGCTTAGTCGGTTGAGTGTCTGCCTTCTGTTCAGATCATGATCCCAAGGTCCTGGGATGGAGCCCTGCATTGGGCTCCCTGTTCAATGGGAATCTGCTTCTCCCTCTGCCCCTCCCCCCACTCATGCTTGCTTGATCTCTCTCTCTCTCTCTCACCCTTTCTCTCAAATACATAAAATCTTAGAAAAAAAAAAAAAAAAGATAACCCTTGAGAAAAATATGCCATAAAATCCTCTCAACCAGATAGCTCAGTGAGTCAGCATTTTAAGTTTTCTGAGAACAGGACCCAGATACCATTTCTTTTGTTAATTCTTTTAACACAGAGCAGTTAGTAAATGATGATCGGCAGCCTGGAAGAAATGTAATTTCTTACCGCCATGGATTAGTTATTTTAAAGTGACTAAAAGGCATACAGCATCCTCTAACCATAGCTTGTGAGGATGGGTAGTCTTATGGAGCTATGTTTTCTACAATATGACTCTTTGCCTCTCTCCTGCCATGGCTAAGTAAAGCAGTGGTGAGCAGTTAATAGGCTGCTCAAAACCCCAGGATGGGGCCTCATGCAAATAGACAAATGGGTCATTTAGATTCTAACTCTTAGAAATTTGGCCTGGGAAATTTTGTAATGCTAATGTCATGAAGAAGAATGAGATTGAGCGGAATGAGTTTGTCATCAAGGACATAAAGTAGAAAAGAACATAGGAATGATAACAAACCACAGGCATGATGGAGAAGATGAAGCAGAAACCATGAGAAGACAAAAAGATACAGAGTGCAGATGTTCCTAGATAGTAAGAAGAGATTGGAATAGATGTCAAAAGAAGTGAAGATCATCAGTATATTCCTATTAGTGTGAATGCTTGATGTGCTTTGGATCCAGAGTACCACTCTACACAAGGCCCAATTCAACTCTGACTCCTGATACGTGAAATTCCATCTCATTCACTATTCCACATGCATCCATTGATATGCTACCCATCCAGCACTTACTTAGCTACCCTATTACAGAAGGGTCTAAATAAAGCAACATACATTAATTTTTCTCTCTTTTGATGTAGATAAAACTTAATTTAGTGCAGTTTTCAATAAGACACACACACACACACACACACACACACACACACACACACAAACACACTGGGTGATTTTCCATAAACCCCTTAAAGGGGAAATCTCCTTTAATTCACAATAGTTGAACAAAATGTGACCTTTATTTGAACTGATTTTATTACCTGGTTATCCACTTAATTCATATTGCTTATGTTTAAGTTAAAAATTATGTGATTTAAAGGAGTGTATCTAATAATTAAAGAAGGGCAAAATAGTTTCTACTTACATACTTCAGACTATAAGCAGCTTACCAGTTGAGATTTAAGAGTGTTTCCCAAAGGTATTTTTTAAAAAAATTAGTAGTGGGCTTATGAATTCCTTAGACCTTCCTCAGATACACCAATATAAGGTCTCTTTGGAAGTATAATAGTGATTTGAAATTGATATATTTAGCTCAACACCAAAATTATTGAATTCTTATAGAAATTAGTATAAATTATACACAGTAAATTTGCTTTATTGTTGTTTTTGCTCTTAAATACAAAAATTGCACAAAAAATTATTTTACCAAAAACTTCTCTTTATAATTTAAATCCCATAAAGGGGCACCTGGGTGGCTCAGTTGATTAAGTGTCTGCCTTCAGCTCAGGTCATGATCTCAGGGTCCTGGCATGGAGACCCACATTGGGCTTCCGGCTCAGCAGGGGGGAGGGTCTGCTTGTCCCTCTGCCTCTGCCCCTCACCCCACTTGTGCTCTCTCACTTTTTCTCTCTCCAATAAATAAAATCTTTTTTAAAAAAATTAAAATCCCATAAAGTACCTTAATATTTCAATAATGTCATTTGGAAAACAAGATCCCTTTATCAGTGGACATCAATTTTGACTAGAAGTCTTAACTATATTATACAGAGTCAATATTATTAAAAAAATTCTCAGAAATTTTGATGCATTTCATATACTGGTTGGCTCTCTGCCAAAAACACCTGAAATAATGATGCTTAGTAGATGCTTAGGTGGGTTGGTGACTTGACAAAATAGATAAAAGGAATCTTATTTGTTTATAACAGAGGATTTGGATGAAAGCAGAGTAGGGGGAAAAAAGTAAAAGGGGAAGCTGAAAAATTTGGAAACAACTGGAGAAACTGGAGAGAATCGTAGAATCAGTACACTTGAGGAAAATTATATGCTATGTCCACAAGTCTGCCCCACAAACAAAGAAGGGAAGAGTATGATTCATAAAGCAGTATTAACTCTCTTACCCTATAATTTTCTAAGTACTTATGAATGCAAATTAAAGGAGAGGTGGGCATGTCCTACGGCTCTAAAAGAAATTATTAGACATCTGTTTATGTACAATTAAACAATGAGAAAATTTGGTTGGAATACTGTAATTGTTCTTTTGTTACCATGGTATAAAGGAAAAATTGACTTTTTTTTTTTGCAGTGTCATGGCAAAATAGCTATTCTAAGAACTGTTTCCCCTACAAAGTATTATGTTTATGAAAATCAAACACATACTTTAAAATATGGTAGATTAGAAGACTCCAGAGTACCTATCAGAAACAAAAGCAAATTGCTCTCATGAGATGTAGCCCATACCATGTCCTTCAAGATAACTGCAGATTTAATCAGCCAAATATATGGTTTTAATAAAAAATAGGGAAAAAAAACTACCATGAGAGAAAATCAGAAGAAAATTTTGATTATATAATTAGAACTCAAAGAATATTAGATACTGAAATAATCAGAAAAATACATTTTAAAAGTATGAATAAATATTTAAGAGATAAAAAGCAAAATTGATAAACAAGAGAAAAGAGATTATCATAAGCAACAGGGAATTCTGAAAAAGCAACACCTATAATATTTAATATAAATACATAAATATTGACATTTAATGCTAAAAAAAAAAAACCATTAAATGGTAGAACAGACACAGTTAAAGGGAAAATTCATGAACAGGAATATCTGAAGAAATTCTGTAGCCTTCAATTTAGAGAGATGAAGAGATCAAAGTTGTAAAAGAGAATTTAATAATCAAGGAAAACAGAATAAGAAGTTCTTGGATTTGTCTCAGTGTATTTCTAGATACAGTATAGAGAATGAACACCAGTCAGCATTCAGGGTGATAATAGTTGAGACCTTTTCAGAATAGAGAAAAGACATGAATATTCACAGCAAATTCCAAATAAGATGATTAAAAAGAACATCCTATCTAGGCTTTAGTAAAAATGCAGAATCCAAAGACACACTAAAAGGAATAACTTAAAAGAAGTAAGAATGAAACAAAAGATTCCTACCAGGTAATAGCAATAACTAGATGGGAACTTCTCAATAATAATGGGAGCAAGAAAATAATGAAATATTTCCTTTGAAATATTGAGAGAAAGATAAGGGTTAATATAATGTGTACCTATTAACAATTATTCAAGAAGAGAACCAGATTAAACCAGTTTTAGAAAAATAAAAATGAGAGACTATACTAGCAATAAGATCTATAGAATATACTTCAGAAAAAGAAAAACCCCAGAAAGATATGAAATGCAAGAAGGAATAAAAATTAATGATGTGAAATGAAATTTGTAAAACAGTGAAATTACAGTTAATAAAAGTTGTGTTATTAAAAATATGAAAATAAAACAAACACATTGTTTCATCTAACAATTTTGGAGTCTTTGACATTGTCCAAAAAAAAAAAAAAAATGACATGTTAAGATGGGAGGGGTTAATTAGAGTCAGAGTGTTTGGTTTCTTCCAAAGCTAGTATTGTTGAGAGGAAGATGGAGGTGTTGATTAAGTTTGGATTTCACATTAAGCATGCAAATTAAAGTTTTAAAGATACTCACAAAAAATAATAGAACAGGGGACAGCCTGTTTTTTTTTTCTGTAAAAACAATAAACAAACCAAACCTTGCAGTCTTTGGTCTTTGCAATAACTACTTAATTCTGTCATTGTAGCATGAAGGCAATCGTAGACAATATGTAGAGAAATGAGCATCTCTTTGTTCCAGTAAAACTTTTACAAAAACAGACAGCAGACCAAATATGACCTAGGGACAGCAGTTTGCTTCCCATCAGGTTAGAGGGCATAGCCATCAAAAATATAGAAGAATAAAACATTTTAAAGTAACAGATTTAATAAACTCTATCATAATAAATATAGGAAAGGAAATAAAAAACGATTAAAAAAATCAAATGGATCCATAATTATATAGCTGTAGGTAGAACCAAATGCAACTATCAACTATATTAGTACTAACAAATATAAATGAATTAAACTACTTAGTTGAGAAAGATTGCCAGAAAAGGTACAAAACCAAATCTAAATTTATACTCCTTATAAGAAACAAAACTAAAATCTTAGGCCACCAAAGGTTGGAAGTAAGTATACCTAGATAAAGATACACCAAGAAAATGCTAATAAATTGAAAGCTATTCTAGCTGCATAAATTTTAGAAGAAATAGACTTTAAGGCAGGAAAGAAAAAGCATTAATTATAAAGAAGATGCTATAGAGTGATAAATGATAAATTCAGTAAGATATAACACTAATAAATATATAATGTAAAAAATGACAGAATTATGAGAAAAAATAAGGACAAATGTCACTATAATGGGAACGTATATCTCAGGAATTGATAGAACAAACAAAATATTAGCAAGGATATAAAAAATTTAAATATTTCAGGAATGGGACATGTCTAATGAATAATTATAGAACTTTATTTTCTGCAGTGGATAAAGACCAGTCCATACAATTCTAAATGAATTTTTAATTTTTTTTTTTTTTTTGCGTGGGAGATTTCTTTCTTTTTTTTTTTTTAATTTTGATTCCAATATAGTTAACATACACTGTTATATCAGTTTGAGGTATACAACACAGTGATTCTACACATTACTTAATGCTCATCAAAATATTTGTACTCTTAATCCCTTCACTTATTTCAGCCAACACTCCCACCCACCTCCCCTCTCGTACATAACCATAAGTTTGTTCTCTGAGAGTCTATTTTTTTCTTTTTTTTTTTTTAAAGATTTTATTTATTTATTCGACAGAGATAGAGACAGCCAGCGAGAGAGGGAACACAAGCAGGGGGAGTGGGAGAGGAAGAAGCAGGCTCATAGCAGAGGAGCCTGATGTGGGGCTCGATCCCATAACGCCAAGATCACGCCCTGAGCCGAAGGCAGACTCTTAACTGCTGTGCCACCCAGGCGCCCCCCCCTTTTTTTCTTTTTGTCTCTTTTTTCTCCTTTGTTCCTAAATAATTTTACAGACTATGATTTTAGGCCACATTCACCCATTTTAAGACAGCTATGTTAGGAATCAACTTAATTGTATAGCCTTGATAACAAACGAGGGAATAATTAAGTCTCCCAAGCAATTTATATATTCAAGTCATTGCCAATAAATGTTCTGCTAGTGGTTTTTTTTTTGAAACGTACAAAATCTAAATATAAAATGTATATGGAAGAATATGAGCAATAATGACAATTCTAAGAGAAAGAAAGAAAACCAGGAGCTTACTGTAGCAGAATTTAAGACTTATGAGTCTATGGTAATCAAGACAAATTGATCAAGTAGAACAGAGCAAAAAACCCAGAGAGAAACCCATACATACATGGAAATTCAATATATGATGTGATATCATTGCAGATGATTGGAGAGAAATGTACTGTTCAAGAAATGATGCTGAGAAAAGTAGTTCAACAGATGAAAAAATAACATTGCATTCCTACCTCACAACACACACGTGCACACACGAACATATACACATAATAATTCCAAATGGATACATAACCTAAATGTGAAGGTTATATCTTGAGATGTTTTAGAGAAAGAGTATAGGAAAAGAACTTTATGTTCTTAAGTCATAGAAGTATTTTTTGAACTGCTATTTCTGTCCTCTGAACATTCAGCTGATCTTATATTTGCTAGAACTAAGCAAATAGAGTTGCTTTACTACTACAAGTGGTATATGCCTGAAGCAGAAGCCTAGGATTATGTTTATGTGAATGCTTCACAGTACAATCCTTCACAGTACTACAAGTGGGCTACTCCATGCTGTGACCCAAAGCACATTGAAGAAAGACTGTCCTTTGTTTGTTTGTTTGTTTGTTTTCCTAAGCAAATGTAAGACTGCCCTGTGACAGTTCTGAGTGATAGTAATGGCATTTGAAAATTAGACACTATGCTCAGGCTGGATATAATGAATGAATTGGAATAACTCAGAATTATGATTATTAAAAATGTTTACCCTTCAAATTATTTTACAGTGCTGATGACATAATCGTCGTGGGGCAGCATAGATCTTAGGTAGTGTATGTAAACTGGAAATTAGAGTTTAGGTGCTTAATTTTTCCCTTTGTTAATTGTTCATGAGACTATAACACAATTTCAGGGTAGGAAAAAACTTTCTACCAGGACTTTAGTTGTTGTCTCACATTTTGTTTGAATCAACATTTAAACAAAATAGGGAAGAAACAGCACAAGTGGTAGAGCAGCTTTTATTTGTAGAGAGCTAAAAGGTTTCCACATATTTGACAGAAGATACACTAGTTTCCATCTTAAAATAATAGAAGCTAAGCGGTAGAATTGGATGCTGAATTGGAGTTATTCTGGACACTGCGTCCAAAAATGAAGTACTAAGCAATTTAGTGCATGTATCCCTTCAAAGCTTGCAATGAAGCCAAATCCTTTTATTAGCCTCAAATATGACTCCTTCCCCTAGCTTCTATAAATAGAAAAGAACAGGAGGTATTAATCAGTAGTGTGATAAATGGTTGATTTAGGAAGTTTTCCCTTCCACTCCCCATAGATGTGGTCCACTCAGTAGCTCCTTCCCATCAAACTAAGTGATGGAGGCTCTGAGATTAGGAGACTGGCATCTCATTTTTTGGTTGGATGCCTGCTTATGCAGCAGGCTTTGTTTTCCTATGGAAGTGGGAAATGGGATTAGGAAAGAAAATTGGAGAGAGACTGCAGGTCTAGACTGGGGTCCGCTGTGAAATAGACTGCTTTCATACTGCTCAACGTGGTAGGAATATAGGAATTCTCCATGATTCAAGTAGATACTGCAGAAGGAAGCTAAGTTTGATTTAGCTTGGAGGTATGTCACTTATGAGAGCTGACTTCTAGGCTGGACGATGATAATCCCCTAAGAAAGATAGGGTGAGGTGTACCACAAACTGCAGGAGAAGTGGTCAAACTGGAGCATATCTCCCCCTTTGTGGAAGAGGGCAATGGAAAGGACCTTCCAACAAGATCACACAAAATGCTCCTCACAATGTCTGAGAGCCAATTTCCAGTGAATGTCCTCTTTTTCCATCTTTCTTATCCTTTCATTTCTATCCCAATCCATTGAGGAGGGAAGAGACCCAAAGATATGGTGAGGATGTGTTTTATAAGCAAACTATTTCCAATAAAATGTCAGGTAAAATTTAAGAAAGAAGGAAGTCATATCCTTGTGACCAATACCAGATTCAAAAAGGAGGAAAAGGGAGGGAAGGGTAATAACTACCCAAATAATTAAAGAAAAAACTTAGCTGCTAAAGAAGAACACCATATATAACATTTACCTGCTGGTAGGATCATCAAGGAATTTACCAGACATATCATGGTAAAATTTCAGAATTTGAAGAACAAAAGAAAATGTTTTAATATGTAATAGGTTACTTAAAAAGAGAATCAGACTGGAATCAAACTTCTAATTTACACATTAGAATTGAGACTATGGAATAGCAACTACTAGATACTTAAATGAGAAGGTCTGAAACATGAGAATCCATTGTTTTAGTTAACTTGGCATTTATCTGTTAAGAAGAAAGATATTTATTAATGCACAGTATTAAAAAATTATATCAACTCCATATCCTATATAAAGAAAATACTTGGGAAGAGATTCTCACCAAGTCACAAACCCCAAGGAAGACATCAAGAAAGGGGATAATAAAGAGAAGAAACAGTAATGAACAATGAAACCATCTCTCCAGTTGTAGACACATAGATGGATAATATTAAATAATGATGAAGAAATGGAAAATTTACAAATAATCTAGGACAAATAGGACCAGAATTAATTTTGGTAAAATCTATAAACTGAGGTGAGAGGAATGATGAAGTAAAAACCTTTAGTCAAGGTAATATTAGAGTGGAAAAAGTAAAGGTGTTTTACAAGTTTGATATTTGGGCCATGGGAGAGGGCACATTGTTGGAGGGGAAACAGTGAGTGCCTTATTTTCATATGATTGTTGAAAATAAGTGTTCAATTAGGTGTTTCATTAGGATCCTATTTGTGAAACAGAAAATTAAAGAACTTTAAAATTAACAAAAGGAATAAATGGAATGAGTAGTGACTGAGCATACCAGTTAAAATATAGATTGGTAAAATAGGAAACCATGAAGGATGACAGTCACGATAAATCAAAATGGAAGAAATAAAATACCAGATATTATACTAAATACAATTGCCTTGAAATCCCCTTAAATCAGAGATTCAGCTTGGACTAGAATACAAAACCCAGAAATAGTTCACAAGAAATGCACTTAAAAATAAATGTGGTAAAGGCTGATGAAAATGGACAAAGAGATATCAGGAAAGTGCAAATAAAAAGCAATTGGTCATAACAATATTAGACAATGTGGGATTTAAATTAGTAACACTCAGCAATATAAAGAGGATAGAAGGTAACAATAAAAACGATTCTTAAAGATGATATAACAGACACATCATATATTTCTAAACATTACAGCTGACAGAATAAAACTATTTCATTGAAAGGCTATCTTGCTAAGTAAAATTGATAGGTTTTAATAAACTCCTTTATAGTGGGAAACACTTTATATACAAAAATTAGTAAAGATGTTGAATGAATGAAAAAATACATGCATATATAACATTAAGATGCAAAGTTTATATATATATTTATATAAGAAATGATAAAATGCATTTGTATATATCCATGAACATTTACCAACTAGATTCTATACTTAGAAAAATAAAAAAGTATGCTACAATTTCTTTTCAAAATCTAATAAAATTTAAGATAATGAAATTAACTGGTTATAAATTGTTAATATCTTAGAAATTAAACATTCTTGTAGATAACTTTTGGATCAGAGAATGTAAAAAATGAAATTACAAGCACAAAAGCAATAAGAAGGAAAACATTTCATCACAAATTATAGGGCACAAAAATCCTTTAATCAATAGAGAATGAAGTTTACATACCTTCATTAGACTAAAAATAATATTACTATTTATCTCAAGCAATTGGAAATCGCATAACAAAAAAACAGAAAAAGGGAATTACTATATACAAAAGCTAAAATTAATAAGATACGAACAAAGAATAAATAGTACATTGAATAACTAAAACCCAGATTGGATCTTTGGGAAGAAAAAGTGTCAAATACCATATTAGGGTGATTAAGGAAGAATTAAAAACAAGATAGTTTGATAGGAATGAGAAAACTCACAAAACTAAACATTAGTAGATTGTAAGAGACTATGCAATTGTATGGCAAAATTTTTAAAAACTAAGGGAAATTATCAAATATAACTCCCCAAAAAGAAAACTTGACTAAATGAGTGAATATAAAAGAGATTATAAAGATGATAATAAAGCTTAACATTAAAATGAAACAGTAAGACCAGTGGATTTGTGCCTAATCTGTATCTAAATTTTAAAGATAAATTCCATGTTATTTAAAGTATGTTGGACTATTGAAAATGATGAATAATTGGCAATTACTTTTCAAGGCTACATAACTTCAATAGAAAAGAATATGGGTAAATGCCTCAAAGAAAATGATACACAAAACTCTGATGAATATAATTGTAAAAAATGTTACTAAAGAAATCCCAGTAATGCATGGGTGCTTCAGTAACAGGAAATCTGTCAACATAACTCAAAATATCACTCCCACTGTTGGAGAAAAATAATGTGGTGATACCAATAGATTCTGAAAAATCCTTTGATAAAAGTCAGCAGTGATGCCTAATAAGAATTCTATTAAGATAAAAATAGAATTAAGCTATTTAAATATCCTAAAAGTTTTTCAAATACAACTTAATCATATAATGAAAATGCCATTCTTATCTGAATTAATATGTAAATTTAATGATAGTACCTGTAGAATTTCCTTTTATAAGGTTGGATCATTGAATATAAACAAATACAAATTCCTGAGGATAACTAATGGAAGCCTTGCCTTTCCAAAAAGCAAAACTATAAAGCTACTATAATCAAATCAATGCAGTGTTGGCACAAGAACAGGCAAATTCAGAAGTACAACAGCATAATAATATCCAGAAATAGTTCACAGTATATATGATTTTTTAAATCATAGCAAAAATGTTTAAATTCAATGTAGGGGGGAAATATATTCAGTAAACGGGGTTGGCACAGTTAGATATACACTTTGAAGAAAATTGAACTGTCTCATAAATTAAAAATTTCTAGAAAATATTTTTTAATCAAATAAAGGATTTTTAAAGAAGATTTTATTTATTTATTTTAGAGACAGAGAGCTTGGGGCAGGGGGAGCAGGAGGACAAGCAGACTCTGTGCTGAGTCCCACATGGGGCTGGATCTCAGGACCATAAGATCATGATCTCAGCTGACGCCAAGAGTCAGACGTTTAAGTGACTGAGCCACCCAAGCATCCCTCAAATAAAGGGCTTTAATACATGAAAAGAAATACAAAATAAGTTAAGAAAAACAATATTGAAATTGAATTGGAAATGTCAGTATCGACTTATGATTTCCATTTTTTTTTTTTTTTAGTTTTAATTACAGGTTACTCATCATTACAAGTGCACTCCTTAATCCCAGTCACCTATTTCTCTCTCCACCCATCTCCCCTCTAGTAACCATCAGTGTGTTCTTTATAGTTAAGTCTGTTGCCTGGCGACACCTCAGTCAGTTAAGCATCTGCCTTTGACTCAGGTCATAATCTTGGGGTCCTGGGATCGAGCCCCACTTTGGGCTCCCTGCTCAGCAAGGAGTCTGCTTCTCCCTCTCATCCTCTTTCCCGCTTGTGTTGCCTCTCTCTTTCTGTCTGTCTCAGATAAATAAATAAAATCTTCCTTTTAAAAAAAGCATTGCAAGTCTATAAAAAAAAACAACGAAACAGACTTTATTTCAGAGAGAGACAAGACAGTGAGCACAAGCAGGGGGAGGAACAGAGGGAGAGGGGAAAAGCAGACTCCCCATTGAGCAGGGAGCCTGATAGGGGGCTCAATTCCAGGAACCCAAGATCATGACCTGAGCTGAAGGCGGATGCTTAACCAACTGAGATACCCAGGCATCCCTATTTTTAACTTTTTGAGGAATGTCCATACTGTTTTCCAGAGTGGCTGTATGGGTTTGCATTCCCTCCAAGAGAGCAAGAGGGTTCCTTTATCATCATATCCTCAACACCACTAGTTGTTTCCTGTGTTGTTGATTTTAGCCATTCTGACAAATGTAGTTTTGATTTGTGTTTCCCTGATAAGTGATGACGAGTAGCTTTTCATGTGTGTATTGGCCATCTGTATGTCTTCTCAGGAGAAATGTCTGTTCGTGTCTTCTGCATGTTTTTAAATTGCATTATTTGGATGTTGAGTTTTATCAGTTCTTTATATATTTTGGATATTAATCCCTTATTGAATTTGTCATTTGCGTATATCTTCTCCAATTCTGTTAGTTGCCTTTTAGTTTAGTTAATTGTTTCCTTCACTATGCAGAAGATCTTTATTCTGATGTAGTTCCAATAGTTTATTTTTGCTTTTGTTTCCCTTTCCTCATGGGGTCTGTCTAGAAAAAAAGTTGATATGGCCGATGTCAAAGAAATTACTGCCTATCTTCTTTTCTACTGTTTTTATGGTTTCAAGTCTCACATTAGGTCTTTAATCCATTTTGAGTTTACTTTTGTGTATGGTATAAAAATGTGGTCCAGTTTCATTCTTTTGCTCATTGCTGTCCAGTTTTCCCAGTACCAGTTGCTAAGAGACTTTTTTCCTTAGGCTCTCCTTTACTGCTTTGTTGAAGATTAATTGACCATATAATTGTGGGTTTATTTCTGGATTTTCTATTCTCTTCCATTGATCTATGTGCCTATCTTTGTGCCAGTACCATACTCTTTTGATTAGTACAGCTTTCTAATATAACTTGAAGTCCAGAATAATTGTGATGCTTCCAGCTTTGCTTTTCTTTTTCAAGATTCCTTTGGTTATTCAGGATTTTTGTGGTTTCATACGAATTTTAGGATTGTTTGTTCTAGTTTTGTGAAAAATGCTGTTGGTATTTTGACAAGGACTGCATTAAATGTATAGACTGCTTTGGGTGGTATAGATATTTGAACAACATTTGTTTTTCCAATCCATGAGTGTGCAATAACTTTCCATTTCTTTGTGTCATCTTCAATTTTTTCATCAGTGTTTTATGGTTTCCAGAGTACAGGTCTTTGACTTCTTTGGTGAGGTTATTTCTAGGTATCTTACTGTTTTTGGTGCAATTGTAAATGGGATTAATCCCTTAATTTCTCTTTCTGCTGCTTCATTATTAGCGTATGGAAGTCATACAGACTTCTGTAGATTGATTTTGTATCCTGCAACTTTACTGAATTCCTGTATCAGTTCTGGGTTTTGTGTTTGTTTTGTTTTGTTTTTGTTTTTTGTGGAGGCTTTTGGGTTTTCTATATAGAGTATCATGTCATCTGTACATAGTGAAAATTTTACTTCTTTAACACTCTAGATGGCTTTTCTTCCTTTTTGTTGTCTAGTTACTGTGGCTAGGACTTTCAGTACTATTTGAATAAAAGTGGTGAGAGTAGGCGTACTTGTCTTGTTTCTGACCTTAAGGGAAAGGCTCTCAGTTTTTCCCCATTTAGAGGATGTTAGCTGTGCGTTTTTCATAGATGGCTTTTATTATGTTGAGGTATGTTCCCTCTAAAACTTTGTTGAGGGTTTTTATCATAAATGGGTGTAGTAATGTATAAAATGCTTTTTATACATCTATTGAAATGATCATATGGTTCTTATCCTTTCTTTTATTGATGTGATGTGTCATGTTGATCAATTTGTGAATATTGAACCACCCTTTTTTTAATGTATGGTTGGATTTAGTTTGCTATTATTCTTTTGAGGATTTTTGCATTTCTGTTCACCAGGGATGCTGGCCTGTAGTTCTCTTTTTTTGTGGTGTTTTTATCCAGTTTTGGTATCAGGGTAATGCTAGTTTAATTGAATGAAATTGGAAGCTTTGCTTCCGTTTTCTATTTTTTATTTTTTATTTTATTTTTTTTTTAAGATTTTATTTATTTATTTGACAGAGATAGAGACAGCCAGCGAGAGAGGGAACACAAGCATGGGGAGTGGGAGAGGAAGAAGCAGGTTCACAGCAGAGGAGCCTGATGTGGGGCTCGATCCCATAACGCCGGGATCACGCCCTGAGCCGAAGGCAGACGCTTAACCGCTGTGCCACCCAGGCGCCCCCCGTTTTCTATTTTTTAGATTACTTTGAGAATAATAGGTATACTCTTCTTTAAATGTTCGGTAGAATTTGCCTGTGAAGCCATCTGGTCCTGGACTTTTGCTTGTCAGGAGTTTTTTGATTACTGATTCCATTTCTTTTCTGGTTATGTCTGTTCAAATTTTTTATTTCTTCTTGTTTCAGTTTTGGTAGTTGATGTTTCTAGGAACTTATCCAATTTTCTAGGTTGTCGTGTTTGTTGTCATAGAGTTTTTCGAAATACTCTTATAATTGTGTGTCTGTGGTGTTGACTATTTTTTTCTCTTCTCTCCATTGTGACTTTATTTAATTGGGTACTTTCTTTTTTCCTTCTTCTTAATATGCATGGCTAAAGTTTATTAATTTTAATGATTTTTTTGAAAGAATCAGTTCCTGCTTTCATTGACCTGTTCTATTGTTTAATGTTTTGTTTTATTTAGTTTCTATATTGCTTATCTCTGCTCTCATCTTTATTATTTGCTTTTTCCTGCTGGCTTTAGATTTGGTTTGATGTTCTTTTTCTAACTCCTTTTGGTGTTAAGGCTAGGTTGTTTATTTGAGATTTTTCTTACTTCTTGAGGTAGACCTGTATTGCTATATACTTCCTTCTTAAAACCACTTTTGCTGCAACCAGAAGGCTTTGGACTGTTGTGTTTTCATTTTCATTTGTTTCCATCTACTTTTTATTCTTTTATTTCTGATTGTCCCATTCACTGTTTAGTAGCATGTATTTGTGATCTTTTCAGTTTTTTTTTTCTTTTTTCTTTCTGGTTAACGTCTAGCTCCATAACATTGTGGTCAGAAGAGATGGATAGTATGACATCTTTTTTAATTTGTTGAGGCTTGTTTTGTGACCTAATATGTGATTTATTCTGGAAAATGTTCTGTGTAAACTTGAAAAGAATGTGTATTCTGCTCTTTTAGGATGGAATGTTCTTGAATGTATCTGTTAAGTACTTCTGGTCCAGTGTGTCATGCCTTGTTTATTTTCTGTTTAGAAGATCTGTCCATTGATGTAAGTGAGGTATTAAAGTCCCCTACTATTATTGCATTACAGTTTTTTTAATTCCTTTTTGTTTATTAATAATTGTTTTATATATTTGGATACTCCCATATTGAGTGCATATTTACAGTTATAATGTCTTCTTGTTGGATTGTTCCCTTTATTATTATTTAGTCTCTGTCTTTTGTTAAAGTCTTTAAGTCTATGTTGTCTGATATAAGCATTGCTACCCTGGCTTTCTTTTGACATCCATTTGTATGGCAAATATTTCTCCAACCCCTTGCTTTCAATGTGCCTTAGGTCTAAAATGAGTCTCTTTCAGGCAGCATGTAGATGGATCTTTTTTTTTTTAATCCATTATGTCACCCTATGTCTTTTGATTGGAGCATTTGATCCATTTACATTCAAAGTAATTATTTATAGATAGGTATTTATTGACATTTTATTACTTGTTTTTTGGTGGTTTCTGAAGATTTTATCTGGAACTTTCTTATCTTTTTCTTTTATGGTTGCCTGTTTTCTTTAGTGATATATTTGGATTACTTTCTCTTTATCATTTGCATATCATTTACTGGTTTTTGACTTGTGGTTATCATTTGATGTGTATATACCATCTCCTGCCTATAGTAGTCTATATTAAGTTGATGGTCACTTAAGTTTGAACCCATTCCTTACATCTCTCCTCCCCGCATTTTAGGGATGTGGTTTCCTATTTTACATCCTTTTGTTTTGTGAGTCCTTTGACTTACTTTTTTTTTTTTACAGAAGTATTCATTTTTACTGCTTTTGTTCTTCTTTCCTTCATACTGCCATTTTTGGTCTTTCCTTTCTACTCAGAGTTCCCTTTAATGTTTCTTAAAGGGCCGGTTTAGTGGTCATGAACTCCTTTAGTTTTTGTTTGAATGTGAAACTCTTTATCTCTCCTTTTCTTCTGAATGGTAGCCTTGCTGGATAGAGCATTCTTGGCTGCAGGTTTTTCCCATTGAGCACTTTGAGTATATCATGCTACTTCTTTCTGGCTTACAAAGTTTCTACTGAAAAATCCACTGAGAGCCTTATGGGGTTTCCTTTGTATGTAGCTGTCTTCTTCTTCTTCTTCTTTTTTTTTTATGCTTTTATTCCCTCCCCCACCTTGTCACTATGTTTGCCATTTTAATTACAGTATTTCTTGGTGTGGCTCTGCTTTTGTTGATTTTTGGGGAGGGTTGGGGGTCATTCTCTGTGCCTACTGGATCTGGATATCCGTTTCCTTTCCTCATTAGGGAAATTTTCAGCTATTTTTTTTTCTTCAAATAAATTCTCTACCCCATTTTCTGTTTTCTTCTTCTGGGATTCTTATATTTTGAATGTTACTACATTTGATGGAGTCACTGAGTTCCTAGACTCTATTCTCATTTTGCATAATACTTTTTTTTTCTCTTTTGTTCAGCTTGATTACTTTCCATTACTTTGAGTTCTAGGACATTAATTCAGTCCTCTGCTTCTTCCAGCCTGTTGTTCATTCCATCAAGCATGTTTCTCATTTTGTATATTGAGCCCTTTATGTCTGCTCTGTTACTCCTTATCTCTGTGTTAATGGTCTCACTGATATCCTCCACTCTTTCCTCAAGTCCAGTGAGTATCTTTATGATCATTACTTTAAATTGTCCATCAGGCATGTTACTTAGATCTGTTTTGCTTAGATCTCTGGCCATGGCCTTGTCCTGTTCTTTCATTTTGGACAAATTCCTCTGTCTCCTTATTTTGTTTAAGTCTTTGTGCTTGCTTCTCTGTGTTAAGAAAGTCAGATATATCTCTTGTTCTTGAGGTAATGGCTTTAGGTGTTTGTGTGTGTGTGTGTGTGTGTGTATGTGTGTGATTTGTGATTGTGTTTGTGTTTGTTTAGTATTTATTTAGTATTCATTTTGCTTGGTGCTTTATTTGGTGCTTGCCATTAATTTTTGGAAAATTCTCAGCCTTTATTGCTTTAAATATTTCTTGTCTGTTTGCTTAATTCAATTATATATGCATGTTACATCTTTTGACATTGTCCTACAGTTTGTAGATGCTCTGTTCTTTTTCTTTTTCTTCTCTATCCTTTTTGAATTTCAGTTTGGGAAATATCTTTTGACCTTTCTTCAGAATTGATGTCTATTGAGGAGGTCATTGAAGGCACACTTTGTTTCTGTTACAGTGGTTTTGATTTCTAGCATTTCCATTTACTTCTTTGTTAGAGTTTTTATCTCTGCTTACATTTCTCATCTGTTCTTGCATAATTCCTCTTTATTCCATTAGTCCTTAAAATGTTGATAATTATTTGTAATTTTCTAATAATTTTTAATTTTCTAATAATTCTCACATCTGTATTATATCCAAGTCTGGTTATGATTGTCTTTTCAGACTATGGTTTTTGTTTTTTTGTCTTTATTATGCCTGTAATTTTTTTGTTGAAAGCCAAACATGTTGGATACAGTAATGGGAAATGAAGTAAATAGGCCTTTCGTATAAGGATTTATGTGTTAAAATATTGTTTTATTAATATAACTATTACATTAAATTAATCAATTATTAAGTAACATATATTAGCAGCTAGGAGTTGGGCTAACAGAGCTAGGAGTTAGAGCTTTCCAGAAGCTTTAGATTCCTCTAGTATCCTTGTTTTTTGTCTTCCCTTTTGACTTCAGGCTTCCCTAAGTACTCCTCCTCAGAGAGTTTGTGTGTTTTAGCTCTTTAGCTGTCATCCACTGTTTTTATACTGGAATCCTGTGGTGTGGTGTTAAGGTATATGGAAAGGTGAGTGGTCTATAATCTTCCACTTAAATCTCAGTTCTTTGTAGGCCTGTGTTTCAAACCTTGATATCCATGTGTTTATCCAGTGGTATAGTTCTTTTTGTTCCTCCTTGCCCCCTATTTCTTGAATCTGTGACCCCTAATTACTATATATCCCTCTCAGTTAGGTGAGACAGGAAGGCTGGAGGAAGCTAGCTGGGAGGAATTTCCTTCCTCCAGCAGGGTGTTGGCAAAGGACTTTCCTCTGGAAAATAGCCATTTGTTATGGGGAAGGCTCTTGGGTTGTTTTGCAGTGGTTCCTCTTTTGCTCCCCCTATCAGAGACACTAGGGGATTTTCCTAGAAAACAGCATAAAAACTTGGTGAGATTCCGGAAGAAAAACCCCCTTTAAAGTATGGTTGCTCCTCTAGCTTCTCATTCTCTACTTGTTCATAATCAGTCTCCAGAAATTCATCAAATTACACTAAAGCAGTCTTACTTCTTTATTGTTCCATGTAAGGAGATACCACTTGGTATTTCTTCTTTGGGGTACCTTTCCAGATTTTGGGGTGATGGTTTGTCTACAACTCCCATGTTAAGAAAAATTGTTGATTTTCAATTTGCATAGCTTTTTGTTGTTGTTGTAAGGATTGGAATGATTTTTAATCTCTTTACATGCAGGAGCTGAAACTGGAAGCTGTATGATTGAAGAAAACTTTTTGAGTATATAAGAATATAAAACCTAGTATAACAAAAAGATAGCATAGAAAAAATCAATTTTAGTAGGCCTAGTTTTTGGAAAAATCTATTTGCAACCTAGATGACAGCTATAGAATGTATTGCTATGCAATACAAAAAGTCTTACTGACACAAAAGATAAAGATGAGTTAGGAATGTGATCACTTCACAAAAAACAAACCAAATAGCCAATAAATACATGAAAATTAAATTAATAAGTAACAAAACTTTAAAAATAATATTAAAAAATTGTGGCACTCATTCTGGTAGAAACGAATTGTTGCAACCTCTTTTGGAAAAACAAAACAAACAAACAAAAAAACCTGGCAGCAATCATTAAAATAAAAGGTCCACAAACCCTTAACCCTGGACTACTCAATGTTCTGTAACCATTCCATAGATATAAGAGTAGATCAAGTTATGTACATGGAAGTTGATAGCATATAACTGTTAATAAACTGAATACTCGGTACTAGGAAAATGCCTAAATAAGTTGTGAAATAACCAAACTGTGGGATATTTTGAACTCATTGAAATGAACAATATGAATTAGAGCTATATCACTTGGAGAAATTGTCATAAAGTATTTATAAATGAGAAAAGCAGAATGTAAAAAGTATGTTTAATATGCTTCTCATATTGAAAAATACTAAAAAAAAACCCATGTATATTTATATCTACATGAAAATTTTGTCAAAGTTGTAGATTACTTTTATGATACAAATTTTATATGGCAAAATAATAGAGCATAGGACATTTTTAAAAATTTCTATATATTCATGGGAATGATTGTATAAATTTGAACAAGCAAGTTGAGACATTTGGAAAAATATAAAACAATCGACATGGGTTGGCTCAGAAGATGGGATAGTGGAGGAGATATGGTGTAAATGATGAACTTTTTATCCATACATTTTTGTATTCACTGTTTTAAACCTTATATTAAAGTATAAATTTGACAAGTCAAATATACAAGCTATGAAGAATTTAAAAAAATAATGACATACTTCCATAGAGATTTTACTGACTACATCAGCCTGGATTTGGTGAGGATAACAGTTATAAGTATTACAGGAATATAAAGGACTTAGTATAGGAATCAAGTGTTATATAACTTTAAGTGTAGCTGAAGGAATGATAGTCTGTAAGGCTGTATCTGGATGATCAGAAAAGGTTTTTAGCCACTTTAGCAAAGCCACTGATTCAGATCACCCAGGTCTCTCAAGAAAAAAATGTTTTTCACTTCCTCCTTAACAGACTGGACAGCCTTAACAGAAGACTGTCTTAACACCAAGTCCTCTCTGTCAGAAGCTTGGTTAGTCATAGTTCCAACCTTAACCAAGTTGATGCAACACAGTCTAGTACAGCCTACTTTTTTGTCAACTTGGCATTCATACAGTTCTTTTAAACTTTTAAGTCATGCTAATAAGCACATCATGCTTCTGGCTAACATAATGTAAATACACTTAATCATGAAGTGGCATCACATCTTGTGAGGAACTAAATTCATTGTTGTATCATGTTGGTTATAAGCACATCACTAACTTCAGCCCATATTCAAAAGAAGTGGATTGCACAAGAACATAAATACCAAAGGGTAGGGATCATTGGGGGTCATCTTAAAAGTCTGCCTGCCACAATGGGCATAGTTCTGCCTGCCACCATTGTGTATTAGCAGACCAGTTGTACCAGTCACCACTTACTTTGTCTAATTCCATGGCATAAGGAGCTCAATGTGACCAGGTGGCATTCTCTGCTCCTTAGTTCAATGGAACCATTGCTGTATTTTTTTGTGGATTCACTCCATTGGGAACTAAGATCTCTAACCCAGCAGAAACCTTTCGATCAGGAAAGGCAAATTCAAATCCAGCTCAAGTGTTTATTCCAGTAAGAACAAATCACTACCTCTTCCATGAAAATGTAATTAATTGCCATTCTATAGCTCTCTGGTCACTCTGGAGTACTGTTATACCAGGGACTCATGGTTTGTCTTTACCACTGGCAAATCGGGCACTCAGCATCCATAGAACCAGATTAGCCTTGTAAAGTGGATGCCCACGTTCATGATAGTATCTGTTCCCACTCCTCATTTTAGAACTAGGAGCACGGCAGCAGTGTCATTTGAGATAACTACTATAGGTGTTTAAATAACATTAATCACTTGGCTTTCACAAGCCCCCTTTTGTAAAGTGGATCACTGTGCTGCTTTGTGTCCCTAAGAATTTGTGTTAGCTCAGAACTAGTGTCCAGTAATTCCTAAAATGTTTGGTTGTTTCTTTCCCTAAAGCAGAAATCCCCTGGTAAATGGCCACAGGTGCAGGTTCTTTTGGAAAGAACTAAATGAATAATTTACAAAATACACTTTTGACAGTGTAGCAATAGCCTTCCTCAAGGAGATAAAGCAGCCCTCCTCTTCATTTAAGGTGCTCTGAGTCTGCAAACCACTCAAGTCTGAGAAGTGGAAAAGGACCACAACTCCTGTAGCAAAGCAAGTCAGGCCTCCTACCAGTCCTAAAGGTTTTGCTTATACAAATCAAATAGACTTGACTTAGGAGGCTGTTCATCTGTACTAGTCCTAAGCATATAATTATTTAGCCACAGATAAAGATCTCTACATGTCAAACTATATGACTACTGCTTTATCCCTGCTACCCATTATGGTAACTATGCCCATCTTAGCTGTTGTGATTAAGTGTCAGTAGCAATTAAATGTATCACATAGCTCCTGTCACTTCAGAATTCCACCATCCCCATTGTGTTTTGGGAGTCCATTCCACTGATAGCCTCCCCCACTGTCATTTCTAATATGGAAAGAATAGTCATTAAAAAGTCTTTCAAGGTTGAATGTTTCTCCCTCATCAATGTATTTCTGAAAAACTTGAAATAGGGGATGGGTGTGAGCAGTAGAACACAATAAAACCATTCCTATCTCTATGAGCCTTTGGGCACTGCCTTCTTCAGTAAATTTTGGCCACCACAGAAACCCAGTTACAGTCAACCAACCAACCAAGCTGTCACAGTTATTCCCAATTGCTTAGGGTATCACACTGAATCCAAAATCACTCAGTGATTCCTATAAACCCAGCTAAATCCAAATGTATTCCTTCCTACTTGTTCTAACATCCTTAGAATTTATTCTCAAAAGCATTCCCCCAGTTTTCACAGATGCAAATTGTCAAAAGATTGTATTTCTTTTGATGTGTATGGTGTCTCCTCCAAATTCAGACTTTTTCTTTCCCCCCCAGGATTTGAGTCCAGTTAAAAGTTAATAACCAATGAGTGCTAATGGATTGGGTCTTCGTGAAAATGAGTGTTCTCCTACAAAGCTACAGATTTTTAAGGGAGTAAGAGGCGGTTTCTACTAAGTAGAACTTGGGGATTCAATGTCTTCAGTATCCAGATATCTCAATCATTAGGGTTCCATTCCTTCCCATTTGATCTCTCCCTATCTATCTATCTATCTATCTATCTATCTATCTATCTATCTCTATCTCTCTATCACACACACACATAAACCCTGAGAATTTATTGATTTGATTAACATTTTAATTTAGTCACTTGCAGTATCAGATTTTTCATTTGGTTTTCAGAAATTTCAAACCTGCAACTAAAAAACAATAGGTAATCTTTCAAGATAGTCACAGATGTTTCTGGTTTCTTACCCAGGACTTGAGAATTTTAAAGCCTTAACTTCATCATTTATCTTTTTCCAATTTTTCCAGTGCAGTTAAAATAGTCAAAATCCCCTCCACTCAATATACCACATTCCTATATTCCATATTATGATAGTAATGTTTTTGTTTTTAGATTGGTACTTAGTCACCCAAAACTATAGGTGACACCACATGATAATTTAAGAAACTATTTTACAATTCTATATCATGGTCTGTATCTAATTTGCCATTGACAGGTTCTTAATGCTTTTAAATCTAGTTACATTATAGAACCAATTCCATGTTCCCATCTTGAAGATTCTGTTCCCCTGGATTCACTTTTGGTACCAGAAACTGTATCAGTCTGGGTTTGTTCAGGAAAACTGAGACAAGTATTACAGGAATGAACAGTTTAATATGGGAATTAAAGTTTATGCACATGTATAGCTGGTAGTGATCTGTCTGGAAGGCTGTAGTTAGTGTGCCAGAGAAACTCATTAATCATTTCATTCTGAAGTACTAGTACTGCGTGAAAAATCTTGCAGTATATTCATGAAGTTAATCATGTGACACCTCAAAATAGGAACTCATGGAGATGTCTGAGGAAGCACCACGGTGAAAGAAGTCATCATGGCCTCCCAAAAACAACAGCTTCTGCTTCATTCTGCCTTCCAAATAATTTGTGAGGGCCCCTCATTGACAAGTTCCAACTCGAAATAATACAGAGAGGGGAACTCTGTGAAAAAATTTCCTAGACTTGAATGGAAGTAGTAATAGTATTTCAGGTTGTGAACAGATAATCTAGAACAATCTAGTTCTTTCCTATCTCCGCTGTGGTTTTCTAAATGCCCAAACTCTAAAAAGTCTAGGCGTCTTTAAAAACATTCTGTATTAGGGTGTTGAGTTCACCTACCATTTACTGAGTGCTCTGTGTTAGATATTAGACTAAAATATGGACTACAAAGATGAGAAAATCACATTTCTTTGAGATCTCATAGGCTAGCAGGAAAGAAAATATAGCAAGAAAAAAGTGATGTTTATTTGATGAATACTACAGCAATGGTATAATTCAAGGTACAGTGAAATAAAATGGATTTTTGTCAGGTGGAAAAGTGAAGGTCATTCTAAGGAAAAAATAACAGGATGTGGAAAAGCATATATTCCAAAAGATAAAATATTTAAAAGAAATGCAAATAGATTTGTATGGCCGGAAATTAAGAGTTCAGAAACACAACAGGGGAGCTTAAGTTGGAAAAGCAGGCAGGGGTAAAGTCAGGAGGAATATATATATAAGAGGTTTAACTGTTTTTTGTGAGAAATTGAAACCAGATAAAGAGATTTAGGCCCTGGAGTCATGTTTTGTATAAAAATCACTTTTATAGCAATATAGTGGAGGGATTGGAATGGATTAAGGATAGAGGTAGAAAGGTATGTTAGAAAGCAATTGCCATTGTCTAGGTGAAAATTAAATAAATACTATGGTAGTTGTAGAAGAGGGATGGTTTCAAAGGGAATTTCTACTTAATTTAGTGGTTGTTTGGTGGGATATGGAGATGTGCAGGGAGAGATGATCTGGCATAACTTTTCTAGTTCTGGCTTGGTTGACCAAATAAATAGGTAAAAGCCATTAGCTAAAATAGGAGCTCAAACTAATGTGTTCTTTTAAAGAACTAAACTATGGAGAAATATCTTGTTCCATTTTACTTCTTTGAAATGGAACTATTTTTAATATTATAAAATGGACAAAATGTTCCTGTGTTCCATGGTACATAAAGAGAATATACTTTAATAACGTCCAAATAAGAAATGTAATGTATGTGCAAATTTAGCTACTCAACATGACCTTTCATATCTATCAATTAGAAACCCTTGTAAATAGTATGCTGTGAATGTCAGAAAATATAGGCAAGGTGCAAGAAACTTAGAGAATTAAATCTGAGCTGTTCACTTTATACAAGTCAAGCATATTATATCAATTTCCTTTTTTTCCCCTTCTCTTCCTCTCTTTCTTATTAATTTGTAAATTCTGGGTTCACTATTTATACCCTTGTCATAGTTTTTTTTCCACAATAACTCACATAGATCTGTTCTTAGGTACACTTCCTGAACAAATAAAAGAATCATTTAATTAATCAAATGGGAAGTACTACATCATTACAAAGTACTGATAAAGCATTAGATTAGGGTCAGGAGACCTGGGTCCTGGACTCTGTTTTACAGTCACTGCAGCAGGTGACTTAATTCTCTTCCAGCTTCAGTTACATTATGTGAATGATTGATTACTTCTATTTTTGCACTTATAAGACTATAGTTTAATGTATTTATTTTCTGAAATGCCCTACTGGGTAGAATAAGCAACGTATTCTAATCATTTGTATTCCCAACAATTGGTCTACTATCAAGCATATGGTAGAGGCTTAATGGATAATAGTTGAAAGTTTAAATAATTATTAAGAGTGTAAAGGAGGATTAGGATTTGGGAGGTGGGTCAAAACAGTATCTTGAGGATCTTTAGTACCTAAGAAGAAGAGAAGACCAAAAACTGAGACTTGAAAGAACAATCATAAATCCAGGGGTAAGTTTGGAATACCTCAACTCCAGTAGAGCAAATCTTCAAATAGGTAGGCTTAATCCTGAGCAAGAGTGATTTGCATCTGGTCTATTTTGACCAACTGTGGGAAGTGCTAGGTTTGAGAATATAATGTAAGAAATAATTAGTTGGAGACTTGCCACTTCTGGGTTGTTACCATTTGTTTGGTAGAGGGGCTGGTGATGGTGGTAGTGTAGCATAGTTAATAAATTAGATTATACTGTTGTTCTTTACACTTTCATTTCAAAAATATTCTTCAGATACAGAACCATTCTGTGGTTAAAAATCTACCTAGGCAGGGCACCTGGGTGGCTCAGTCGTTAAGTGTCTGCCTTCGGCTCGGGGAGTGATCCTGGCATTCTGGGATCGAGCCCCACGTCAGGCTCCTCCACTGGGAGCCTGCTTCTTCTCCCACTCCCCCTGCTTGTGTTCTCTCTCTCGCTGGCTGTCTCTCTCTCTGTTGAATGAATAAATAAAATCTTAAAAAAAAAAATCTACCTAGGCTTCCACCAATACTTGTTCAGATCATGTCTTCATAAGGGTGCCTGGCTGAGGCATAAGAAACCACATGGAGCTCTGATTGCCAAGTCATGACATTGGGAAGAGGAGGGGTGGAAGGTAGACATAGGAAGAACTATGCTTTTTAGTTGATCTGACAGAAACCTTTTTCTAATTTTCATTTCTTTTAAAACAATATGGGTCTTGAGCTGGATTTTGACTTATTGAGCTATCATTTTAAATCCCTTCTCACCTCCCTTCTGCTACCCTGAAGAATTGGACAAAATATTTTCATGACTAATATATTGTTAGATGAAAATAGTTCTAACTTGAGTTTTGTATTTTCCGGACTGAATAGTTCCAAGGTTTCCAAGCATTTTCTATATGACTGAATTTCCTAGAAATTCACACATATTTTTCTTTCTCTTGCTAGTCTTTAGTTTTGCAGAGATCTCCTTAAAAAACTTAAGTTTGAATTCCAGCTCCACTTTTTACTAGCTCTATGACTTTGGACAATTATATCTCTCTTTGCCTCAGTTCAGTTATTACCTGTAAAACATTGATTATTTCACAAAGATTTATTGAGCGCCTACCATGTAGCATACAATCTCATAGGTGGTTGAGAAACAGTAGTGCGAAATACAAAGTTCCTTGGCCTCATGGAAATTATATTAATTTTTATGATGTTTCTTGGCACATAGTAGATATTAGTTATATGTGTTTATGTTATATGAAATACGGTATGCGTATGGTATAGAAGTGATAAATTCTATAAGTTATGTGTGTATTTATTTGTGTGTATCTGTGTAGGAAAGTGATGTCCAAAGTAGTCAAAATATTTCAGACATACTTTGATAATGTTGAATTATTAAGTTTTAAAAACTTCTTGAATTTGAATGGATATTACTTCCCATAAGGTAGCATAAAATTGTTTGAGTAGCTGGTTAATCATTGTTCTTGTTAAGGCTAAAGTCAGCTGATAACCTTTAGTTACTATTCCCAGTGCTGTCATTAGTTAATATGAAACTGATTGGTGTGTGGAGTGCAAGGCTATGGGAAAGACGAGAACTTATTCTGTGTGTATGTAGGGCTAACTTTCCTTGACATTGCCTCTGCCTTACTCTGAGTTCTGTTTTCATTCTTCTTGCCTTTGATCCCTTGCCCGCTCTCCCCAGCCAAGTGGTATGCTGGAGCCGACTTGTACCTGCTGTTCAGCTGATAGTTAAAAATTCAGGAATTTTACAAGCTGGTTGAAAGCTACTGTTGGTGGCTTAAAAATGGCTATGAAAGGGATATTTTACACAGGAATCAGCAAATCCTACACATCAAAACTTTTTTTGGGGGGGTGCGGGGGACTATGTACTAGAACATTGTTCAAACCAACAGTACTTGACCAATGTTTCATTATTGTGTTTTTAGTTGTCAATCGAGCTTTGCTTGAATACTTACTAAAAATTAGTCTTTTGGCTGCTACATGTTCAACTGTGTCCTCCATCTAGGTTATTGGCATTTTTAAAAATTTTAATTTTGATATAGTTAACACAGAGTGTTATGTTAGTTTCATGTGTACAATATAGTGATTCAGCAGTTCTATATATTACTCAGTGCTTACATAACATGGCAAGGATACTATAAATCCCCTTCACCTATTTCACCTATCTCCCACCCACCTCCCCTCTGGTTTCCATCAGTTTGTACTCTTTGGTTAAGGGTCTGTTTATTCAGTTTGTTTCTCTTTTAGTTTGTTCATTTGTTTTATTTATTAAATTCCACATAAGAGTGAAATCGTGTTGTCTTTCTCAGAGTTATTTCACTTACCTTTGTACTTTCTAGCCCCATTCATGTAGTTGCAAATGGCAAAAATTTTTCCTTTTATGGCTGAGTAATATTCTGTGGTGTGTGTGTATATGTAATATATATATATGTATATATATTAGCAATATTCCATTATAGTCCATATATATGATATATATCTTCATATATCAATGGGCAGTTGATTTAATAATTGGACTATTATAAATGTTGCAATAAACATAGGGGTGCATATATTTTTTTAATTAGTGTTTTCACATCCTTTGAGTAAATACGCAGTAGTGGAATTACCGGATCATGTGGTAATTCTATTTTTAAGTTTTTGCGGAAACTTCATACTATTTTCCACAGTGGCTGCACCAGTTTGCATTCTCATCAAAAGTACATGAGGTTTCCTTTTTGTCTGCGTTCTTACCAACACATATTGTATCTTATGTTTTTTATTTTAGCTATCCTGACAGGTGTGAGGTGATATCTCATTGTGGTTTTGATTTGCATTTCCTTAATGATGAGTGATGTTGAGCATCTTTTCATGTGTCCCTAGGCCAGCTGTATTTCTTCTTTGGAGAAATGTCTATTCACGTCTTCTGCTCATCTTTGAATTGAATTTTTTTTTTTTGGTGTTCAGTTTTATCAGCTCTTTATATATTTGGGACATTAACCCCTTATCAGATATGTCATTTTCAAATATCTTCTCCCATTCAGCAGATTGTCTTTGGTTTATTACTCCCTTTTATGTGCAGAAGCTCATTTTGTTGGAGTCCCAATAGTTTATTTTTGCTTTGTTTTACCTTGCCCTAGGGGACATATCTAGAAAAATGTTGCTATGGATGATGTCAGAGAAATTACTGCTTATACTCTCTTCTAGGATTTTTTTGGTTTCAGGTCTCACTTTTAGGTCTTTATTCCATTTTATTTTTGTGTATAGTGTTAGTCCAGTTTCATGCTTTTACATGTAGCTGTTCAGTTTTCCCAGCGCCATTTATTGAAAAGACTGTGTTTTCCCCATTGTATATTCTTGCCTTTTTTGTCATAGATTAATTAACCTTATAAATGTGAGTTTATTTCTGGAGTCTCTATTCTCTTCCATTGATCGATATGTCTGTTTTTGTGCCAGTACCATACTGTTTTGATTACTATAGCTTTGTAGTGGATCTGGAAGTCTGGAATTGTGATACTTCCTGCTTTGTTCTTCTTTCTCCCAATTGCTATGGCTATTTGGGACCTCCTGTGGTTCCATTCAAATTTTGGTATTATTTGTTCTAGTTTTATGAAAAACGCTGTTGGTATTTTAATAGGAATTGAAATGAATCTGTAGATTGTTGTGGGTAATACGGACATTTTGACAATATTCTTCTAACCCATGAACATGGAATATCGTTCCATTTGTGTCATTTTCATCAGTGTTTTATAGTTTTCAGAGTACAGATTATTCACCTCTTTGGTTAAGTTTATGTCTAGGTATTATTTTTGTTGCTTTTTTTTAATTAATTAATTTATTTTTTTAATGATTTTTTATTATATTATGGTAGTCACCATACAGTACATCCCCAGTTTCCGATGTAAAGTTCGATGATTCATTACTTGCATATAACACCCAGTGCATCATGCAATATGTGCCCTCCTTACTACCCATCACCGGTCTATCCCATTCCCCCACCCCCTCCCCTCTGAGGCCCTCAGTTTGTTTCTCAGAGTCCATAGTCTTTCATTGTTAGTGTATAGAAACATTACTGATTTCTGCGTATTAATTTTGTACCCTGCCACATTCCTGAATTTGTTTATGCTAGTAGTTTCTTTTAGAATTTTCTATGTATATGATCATGCTGTCCACAAATAGCGACAATGTAACTTCTTTACCAGTATAAATACCTCTTATTTCTTTCTATTGTCTGATTGTTGTGGCTAGGACTTCCAGTACTATGTTGAATAGTTGTGGCTTTGTGGATATCCTTGTCTTGTTCCTTACCTCAAAGGAAAATCTCTCAGTTTTTCACCATTGAGGATGATGTTAGCTGTGGGCTTTTCATATATTGCCTTTATTATATTGAGCTTTGTTCCCTCTGACTCCATTTTGTTGAGAGTTCTTATCATGAATGGATATTGAAACTTGTCAAATGCTTTTTCTGCATCTGTTAAGATGGTCATATGATTTTTATCCTTCATTTTTTTTATGTGGTGTATGACATTGATTCATTTGCAAATATTGAACCATTCTTCCATCCTGGGAATAAATCCCACCTGACTGTGGTGAGTGATCTTCTTAATGTATTTTTGTATGTAGTTTGATAATATTTTGTGGAGGATTCTTAATCTATGATCATCAGGAATATTTGCCTGTAGTTTTCTTTTTTTGTGTGGTGTATTTGTCTGATTTTGATATCAGGGCAAGGCTGGCCTCATGGAATGTATTTGGGAACTTTCCTTCCTCTTCCATTTTTTTGGAATAGTTTCAGAAGAATAGATACTAACTCTTATTTAAATGTTTGGTAGAATTCACCTGTGAATCCATTTGGTCCTGGATTTTTATTTTTTGGTAGTTTTTTGATTACCAATTCAATTTTGTTACTCCATAACTTGTTCAGAATTTCTGTTTCTTCCTGGTTCAGTTTGGAAGACTTGTTATTTCTAGGAACTTATCCATTTCTTCTAGGTTGTCTGGTTTGTCCAATATAATTTTTCATAGTATTCTCTATTAACCTCTTGTATTTCTGTGGTGACAGTTGTTACTTCTCTTTCTCATATCTGACTTTTTTTATTTGTGTGCTTTCTCTTTATTTCTTGATGAGTCTGGCTAAGGGTTTGTCAATTTTGTTTAGCTTTTTAAAGAACCAGCTCTTGGTTTCATTATTATTATTATTATTTTTAGTCTTTACATCATTTATTTCTGCTCTAATTGTTTAGTATCATGTCATTTAGTCTCTTCATGTTACTGGTTTTTCTGCATTTTTTTCTTGTGATTTATTTCTAATTCCATTCTATTGTGGTTGGAAAAGATGCATGGTATGATTTCAGTCTTCTCGAATTTATTGAGGCTTGTTTTAATGGCCTACTACATGATCCATTTTGAAGAATGTTCCATGTGCATTTTTAAATAATGAGTAATAAATTTTTGGATGAGATATTCTGTATACATCTGTTATGTCTATCTGGACCAATGTGTCATTCAAAGTCATTGTTTCCTTATTGATTTTCTGTCTGAAGGATCTATCCATTGATGTAGGTGGAATGTTAAAGTCCCCTGCTCTTATCGTATTACTATCAGTTTCTCTTTTTATATCTGTTAATCTTTGCTTTATGTATTTAGGTGTTCCAGTGTTGGATATGTAGATATTTACAATTTTTATATCCTCCTGTAGGATTAACCGCTTTGTCAATGTCTTTTGTCTCTCTTTACAGTCTTTGTTTTAACATCTATATTTCTGAGTAAAGTATTGCTACCCTGGCTTTTCGGAGTTTTTTGTTTGTTTGTTTGTTTGTTTTTTCCACTTCCTTTTGTATGGTTAATGTTTTTCTATTCCTCCACTTGCAGTTTGTATATGTCTTTTAGTCCAAGATGAGTCTCGTATAGGCTGTATGTAGGTGGAACTTGTTTTTTTTTGTTTGTTTGTTTTTTATCCCATTCTGAAACTCTGTGTCTTGATTGGAGCTTTTAGGGCCTTTACATTTAAAGTAATTATTGATAGGTATGTACTTATTTCCATTTTAAAAATTTGTTTTCTAGTTGTTTGTTTGTTTTTGTCTTTTATCCTTCTTCTCTTGCTCCCTTTCTTTGTGATAGCAGAGTATGTATAGTGTTTTGTTGGCTTTCTTTCTATTTTTTGTGTATCTAGGTTTTGGGTTTGTGGTTTCCATGAGGTTCATATATAACATCCTAAGTAAATAGTAGTTCATGTTAATTGGATGGTCATTTAAATTCAAACACATTCTTGAAAAAAGAAAAAAAATCTTTCTTTTCCTTTTCCCCTTTTCTTCCCTTTTGCTCCCTTCTTCCCATTATATATATATGTTGTCAAATTATACATTTTTATTCATATTTTTCTTATGTCTAATTATGACCATTTCTTTTCTACTTGAAAAAGTCCCTTTAACATTTCTTGTAGAGCTGGTTTAGCAGCAATAAACTCCTTTATCTTTCATTTTTCTGGGAGACTTTCTCTTTCCGTCAAGTAGGAATGATAATCTTGCTGGATAGAGTATTCTTAGTTGTGTTTTTTTTTCCTTACAGAACTTGGGTGATTATATCATGCTACTCTCGTCTGGCCTGCAAAGTTTCTGCTGAAAAATCAGCTGATTGCCTTATAGGTTATCCCTTATAGGTAACCTTTTGTTTCTCCCCTGCTGCTTTTAAGATTGTTTATCTCTAATCTTTGACATTTTAGTTATTTTGTGCCATGGAATAAACCTTTCTGGTTCATCTTGTTCATAACTCTGTGCTTCTTGGACTTCAATATCGATTTCCTTCCCTAGGTTGGGAAATTTCAGTTATTTTTTCAAATAAGTTTTCTCTACCTTACTCTCTTTCTTCTTCTGGGACCCTTATAATGCAAATGTTTGCTTGCTTGATGTTATCCATGAGATCTCTTAATTGATCCTCATTTAAAAAATATATTTATTTTCTATTTTTGCTCTTCAGCTGTGTGCTTTCCATTACCATGTTTTCCAGATTGCTGATCCATTTTTCTGCACCCATTAATCTACTCTTGATTTCTTCTAGTGTGTTTTTTATTTCAGTTATTCTTCAATTCTGATTTGTTCTTTTTAATATTTTCTATCTCTTCATTGAAGGTCTCATTGAGTTCTTCCACTCTTTTCTCCAGCCCCATGAGCATCTTTACAATTATTACTTTAAATTCTTTATCAGGCATATTGCTTATCTTTGTTTCATTTCGATGGTTTCATTTCTTTTTCTGAGTTTTTGTTCTTGTTCTCTTTTTTGGACCATATTCCTGTCTCCCCATTTTGCTTGACTTTCTGTGTTTCTATGGATTATGCAAAATGGCTACTTCTACTAAACTTGAGGTAGTGGTTTTGTGTATGGTGTCTTCTATGTAGAGAGTATGCTGGCTGGCTGGAGCTATGGCTATGTATGGTAATTACTGTTTTAAACAGTGCTGTGTCTCCATCTCTCTTGCTGTTCTCTTGACATTCTATCTTTTGTTGTTGTGTAGCTGTTCAATCAACCCTCAGTTCTTCTTCAGGAGGAATTACTCTATTAATAAGTATAATTTGGTGTTTTCTGTGGAGGAGGTGAGTGCAGAGTCATCTTATGTCACTATCTTGAATAGGAATTCCACCTATATCACAATTTCTTTATTCATTCATCCCTCCATGGACACTTAGGTTGTTTCCTTATCTCGGCTATTACAAATAATTCTTCAGTGAACATGGTGTTGCATATACCTCTTTGTTAGGATTTTCATTTTCTTCAGATAAATACCCAGAAGTGGAATTGCTGGAGCATATGGTAGTTACATTTTTAAATGTTTTTAGAAACCTCCATATTTTCCATAGTGGCTGTACCAATATACATTCCCACCAATAGTGCACAAGGCTTCCCTTTGATCCACATTCTCATCAACACTTCTTAATTTTTTTTTTTTTTTTGAGAATGGCCATTCTAACAGTTGTGAGGTGATAGCTCATTGTGGCTTTGATTTTTTTTTTCCTGATGATTAGTGATGTCAAACACATTTGCATGTACCTGTCAGCCATCTGTGTGTCTTCTTTGGAAAAATGTGTCTATTCAGATCCTCTGCTCATTTTAAATAAGATTTTTTTTCCTTTTTCTTTTCTTTTCTTTTTCTTTTTTTTTTTTTTGGCAGTTGAGGTTGCATGAGGTTTTTATTTTTTTATTTTTTTTGATTTTATTTTATTTATTTGATAATGAGAGAGAGAGAGAGCATGCAGAAGTGGTGGGGGGGGGAGGCAGAGGGAGAACCAGACTTCCCACTGAGCAGGGAGCCCAACACAGGGCTCGATTCCAGGACCCTAAGCTGAAGGCAGACACAACTGACTGAGCCACCCAGGTGCCCCAAGTTCTATGAGTTTTAAATATATTTTACATATTAACACCTTATTGGATACACAATTTGCAAATCTGTTCTCACACTCACTAAGGAGACTTTTTAATTTGTGGATGGGTTCCTTTGCTGTGCAGAAAGTTTGTAATTATTTTTTTTCTTTTGTTACCTTTGCTTCCAAGAAATAAGTGCTATGACTAATGTCAGGGAGATTACCACCTATGTTCTTTTCTAGGAGTTTTATGGTTTCAAGCCTTACATTCATGTCTTTAATCCACTTGAGTTACTTTTTGTGTATAGTATAAAACAGTGGTCTATTTTTATTCTTTTGCATTTGGCTAATTTTCCCAGTACCATTTACTTTCCCCATTGTACATTCTTGGCTCATTTGTCATAAATTAACTGCCACACATGAATTTATTTCTGGACTCTGTATTCTATTCTATGTCTGGTTTTATGCCAATGCCATATGGTTTTGATTACTATAGCAATGTAATATACTTGGAAATCAGGGAATGTGATGCCTCCAGCTTTGTTCTCCTTTCTTGGGATTGCTTTGGCTATTTGGGATAAGATCCATCCAGTTTATATATTCAGTATTCTCAGAGTTATATGCTATTTCTATTTACATGGCTAGCTGGCAAATAAACTTAGAAACACCTATCAATTGTCTATGTTAAGAATAGAAACAAAGCATTCAAAATTCAAATCATGCATCACTCTATCAAAATAAGCTATGTATTCCTTCTATCCTAACCCTTGCTCTGTAAAAGAGAATTATCATAACAAAGCTCCATGTTTTCTAAATATTTTTTTGTGACCACACATTTCAAGGACAAGTTATCTAAGCAGAGGTGTTGATTTGTATACATAAAGTATAGACAGAATCTCAGCTTCTTTGACTTTAAGTGACTTCACAAAGTCAAGGTGATCATTTTTGAACACTTGTACAAACTTAAAGTTGTAGGGTATCTTTTTGAATCCTAGAGAATATTAATTATGTTTAGCTGATGTATAATGTCTTTTTTGGAGAACTGGCCTGAACCATAGCTGTTAACCATTATAATTGTATTTACTGTAAATTTATTGAAAACTTACTATATGCTAAGCATTGTTCCAAGAACTTTCTGTTGAATATCTCCTTTTATCCTCCCAAAAATGCCTGAGGGATAAATACTATTATCCCCACTTTACAGATAAAAAAAAAAAAGGTACAGAGAAATTAAATAGTTTGCCCATGGTTACATAATTGGTAATTGCTGTCAGTCAAACAGTCCAGGTTGATTTCAACCTGGAACCAAACTTGAAGATCAGAATGGATATAAAACCCGAGATACAATAGTTCAGTAATTGTAGATGATTCCTCACTAGCTATTTATACCTAGGTCCTAAGCTGAAGGACTAGATCCCAAAATCCAGAAGTGCTAAAAGATTGCAACCAGGCCATTCTCCATAGCTGTTCATTTTTGGGATATGGAACTAATGTCTTTCTGTCTTAGCTTATTTCACTTAGCGTAACATTCTTTAGATCCATCCACATTGTTTAAATGCAGGATTTTCTCCTTTTTCAATGCTGAATAATGTTCCATTGTATGCATATATTTTCTTTTCAGTTATCCATCAATGGACCTTTAGGTTGTTTTCCATATCTCGGCTATTGTGAATAATGCTAAAAGGAACATGGGAATGCACATCTCTCTTTAACATTCTGACTTTAACTGTTTGGATAAATCCTCTAGAAGTAGGACTTCTGGATCATAAGATTTAATTTTTTAATGGAATCTTCATACTGTTTTCCATAATGGCTGTACCAATTTAAATGATCACCAACAGTGTACCAGAATTCTGTTTTCTCCACGTGTTCACCAACATTTATATCTTGTCTTTTGGATAGTAGCCATCCTAACAAGCGTAAGGTGTTATCTCTTTGTGGTTTTGATTTGCATTTGTGTGATGGTTAATGATAAATTCCACTATACATCTTAGTGAAATTTTCCTTTATGTGTAACGTACATCTTTATAGTATTTGTAACTCACATATTATACATTTACTTGTATAAATACACACATTACAAACTTATACTTTAGTACTTAGTTTTATGGTCACTTTTATGATCATTACTTAAAATTATGTATATTTTTATACTGTTGTAATAGCAATGATTTTAACTTTTATCCCTTCTAAGTAATGTGCCTTTATTTATTCAAAAGCAGAAGTAGTTTCCCATCAGTTTATAGTGGGTGGATGCTTTGCATTACATTTTAAATGTTGCTCAGAAAATAGGCAATTAGTTATAAACGGGCCTGCCATTGTCATTTATTGATGAAGAAACACTGATACTGAGTTCCTTCTTTTGTAAATTCGAGATAAGCTGTCCTCCCAAAGACATCAAGATAGGAGGAATCAATGTACATTGTCATTTTGACAGGCCATACTCTCCTGTTAGTTTACACATCTGCTCAAGGAGAGAAAACTATCAGATACTTTTGCTGATAATGATGAACAAGAAAGTGAGTCTTGAGTTGGTATCTGAGGACAGCCTGTCAAGGCTGAGTGGAAACACAATCACTTGTTCTAATGAATGCCATTGCCCTACAGGGGGAGCCATGATGACAGCTGATCCCTCCCTGCAGTTTGAAGTCCTTGCTAATGACCTAACTGTAAATCTCAAACCTCTCAACAAGGATCCTACATGCTTTCTCAGGCCTGCAAGGTACTGTTAGCTATTTTCATTATGTGTTTTCCGAACATTACTCCTGTTTTGAAATCCCTCTGTTCTGTTGGGGTAGGAACACCAAGGACAATTCTTTGCTCCCAGATGATATGGAGAAAGGACTGGTTCATCGTAGAAGTTGAGTGAAAAGTAATAATTTTTACTATAGATAATGAAAAACTTAAACACCTTGGTGGGGCAGGGGAGGCCAGTATTAAAATAAATATTCCTTAATTAACTATAAATGTATATCCACCATGAATTTCAGCTTTCACAAGGACCTATGAAGCCCAACTCATGGCCTCAGTCTCATGAAATAGCTCTGTTATTCACAGCTCTTTCTTTTTAGGAAGTCAACTCTGAGATCAAATGAAAAGCAAACATCAGTCTGTTCTCTATTTTCTTAACTCTTTTCCCCTTCTTATGTTAGAAAAATATCTATTTTTATTATTACATTAAATAAACACAGATGTATTTTCACAGACCCCATCATCAGAAGCAATGGATTAGAACCAAAGGGAGTGATTATTTTGTTCTGAAGTCTGAATTTTTAATTCTTAAAGAAAAGATAATTTTAATAATTAACAGTTAAAAGCAGCAAAACAAGTATAAATATTAACCCAAACATTATTATAAGGGAATTTTAGGTGAATCACAGACTAGTTTTACTTATGTGAAATAAAGAGCTAGATGGGAAGGTACTATTAGAATAATTAAAGAATAATAAAAAATGGCATAATTATTTGAAACTATTCCCAGGGAAACAGAAATATTGATATGTTTAACTTGCAAAGTAACCTAGATTTTCCACTTTTAAGCCTACATGAGAAAATGTGATAGGATGATTTTAAGCCTGCATGAGAGAATGTGATAGGATGAAGTAGTTAGTGAAAGTGCCTTGCCCAGGTTCTGAAATTTAGTGCTAAATAAATGATGATATATGAATGGTGGCCTCTGACTTCTCTTTTGCTAAAGATAAAAATTTATGATGCATATACTGCCTGATTTTTCTCTTATTACTATTCTTACGGTGTTCTAGGAAAAAATGACAAGGATATCAAAACCCAAAATTATTTTCATTGCTGTTGTGGTTTTATAAGGTAATAGGGATCACTGTATCTCAATAGAACTAATGCCATCCATGCCAATTGTCACTACTGACTCCATAGATTATCTTGTCACAATCAATTTTGCATCCCATGGCCTGTTGGACTGAGTTAGTTAGTATAGACATGGCCCATGAAGTGTAAAGTGTTTCAGAATCTGATGTAAGGCTAAAGAAATCCATGCCAAAAAGATCTACAATATAAATGTGCTAAAGTTACTTTTGTTCTTCTACATTTTTTCCCTTCTCACTTGTGTTAATTCTGTTCAAGGGCAAAATAAGATACAAAGAAGTAGCCAAGAATTAGTTTTCATAGTCTTTTGGGAAAATAATACTAAAAGTGATCATTAGTTCAACCAACATATCCCACTAGATGGGTTCCAATAAGGATGAGCTTTGTACAGAGATTCAACTTACTAAAAAAAATTTTTAAAAATCATCCTGACAAGGAATGACTCCAATCTTTTTCTTTTGGATTAATAATATAAATTGATTTATGATTTCCTGAACCTGAATTTTACTTGGCTTTAATTCATTTTTAATAACATAAAGAAAGAAAACAGCTCTTGCTAAATTATTCTTCATGTTGTTTAATAAGAGCTAACACTGCACCACGTTATGGCTCCTGAAAATCCATTAGTCTATTGTGAAATATATAATTATAGACCATTACGAAAATAAGAAATTTTTATTACACATATGCATTTGACAGCCTGCAATTAGTTTAGACTCTCTAATTAACATATGTTTTACTTAATGGTGAGTGATTAGGGATTATCATTTAATTATGGATAATTTCAAATACTCATCGGTCTAATTTTTTGTGAATCTTAGAAATAAAAATAAGCATTTGTCAAGAGCAAGAAGAGTGTGCTTTCCTGCTTTGTTTTTGTCCAGTACCAAGAATTATTATGAAATAAGTAGTAATAAAATAGCTTTCCTCTGAGTAAATTGCTGAATATTTTTTGCCATATATCTTCTATCATATTTATGAATGCTGCTGTTCTCTTATATGAGTTATTCATGAGTAACTTTGCACATAAAAAAGAATCAATAGTACAGAGGACTATAGAAGTGGTTGTGATTTGCATTAATTGAATACCATTTTTTTCCAAGTAGTTGTTCTAAACACTTGGATTCATCAATCTACCCTAATTAGAAGAAGGTATTTGTATAATCAGGTTAGAGACAAATTATACTTTTTAATGTAATAGTACCTGACCATCTTTGAATAGTTATTTTGTTTTTGTATTATGTTTGATGAACTCACAAAAGTTTTTCTACTTGGTGGTTTTGCTATATCTCAAAGATAAATTTCTGTTTAGAAAAACATATAAGTAGGAAAAACATGAAGCGTAAGAATCCATTTCTTCCTCTATATACCAAATGAAACTGCCATCAAAATACAAGGCTTTTGAAATGTTCTTAATTGTTTTCTCTTTCTATAAATCTGGAGTTAATGGGATTAATTAATATTTCTAAAATCAGAATATCTTTATTGAGGTTTATAAGCACGGGAAAGATATTTAGTAATTTCTTGTAATATCCATCTTGGTATTTATGGTTTAATTTGCAGTTTTGATAGAATAAATATTGCTTAAAAAAACAAATCCATATATTAAAAATATAAGTAGAGACACTCTAAGTTTGGGTTGTGTAGGTGTTTGCTGAAAGTAACTAATGCCCTAAAACAGATTTTTTTTAAAGTGGGGGGAGGGAGTGAGAATGATATTCTGTGGTTGTATTTAAAATATAAGTGGCCTAGGTAACTGTTTTGCTTCTCTGTTTTGAAACAAATCTCAATGAGAATGCCAGATGAATGGCATGTACTAAGTAACTTATTGGGCGGATGGGCAGAAAAATGGCCCCAGAGATGTTCATACCTTAATCCCTGGGACCTGTGAATATGCTACTCTTTAGGCAAAAGCGACTTTGCCAGTGTATTAAGTTAAGGTACCTTGAGATGAGAAGATTGTCCTGGATTTTCATGGTGTGCCCAGAGAAATCACAAGAGTCTTTACAAATGGAGGAGGGAGGCAGAGGAGTCAGGGAGATGTGACTAAGGAAAAATAGTCAAGAGATACCTGTGGTTGCTTTTGAAGATATTTAGGAGCAAGGGAATGTTTCTAGGTGCTAGAAGGTGCAAGAAAACAGGTTTAGCCCAGAACCTCCAAAAAGGAACATACCTCTGTCAACACCTTGATTTTAGCCCTGCAAAATCCATGTTAGACTTTAGACCTACTCACATGTTTTTCTGCTTGGTAAGATAGAACCATAATACATTGGTGGTGTTTTAAGCTACCAAGTTTGTGGCAATTTATTATAGCTGCAGTATACTGCTAGTATATAGTGGTGTAGAAAATAAGCATTAACTACAACGCCAATATTATGACAACTACTAGCAATAATAAAACAGCTAATATTTATTGACCTCTTACCATGCATCTACAGCGTAAGAATTTTGCAAAAATCTAATTTAAATCTCACGACAAATTTTTTAGCTCCATTTGAGAGATGTAAAAATTGAGGCTTAAACTGAAATGTAAGTAAGCAGCTTCTATCTAAGCATCCAGGAAGTCTGACTTCAGCAAATTCTCTCTAGATCACTTTCCATGTTCTTCCTGTTGGGTTAAGGATGGGTTAAACAAAATCTTCTTTTGGTTCCGTTCTGGTTATTGGAAAGCTTTCCAAAATGTTTTCTAAGTTTAATATTTCTCTAAACTTAGTAAAAATATAAATTATTCCTTTAGAAGTATCTTACAGTGCGTCAAGATTATAATTCAAACCACTAATTCTTAGTGAATATAAATGTAGGGGGACAAATGTCAGGCCTGGGTCAATTTTAAACAGATTCTAGGATATAGAATTGAGTCTGAAGCCTCAGTCAGATTACCCTTTTCTTGTCCCAGCTAAATAAAATGTGTTCCTTAATCAAACTTTATATTATTTAGATTTCTATTATCCAGAACTCTAAGTATTTTGATTGAGGTAAAGATGTTTTCTTTTCATTGCCTGCCTGACTCCATCCACCTGCTTTTATCTGCTTATTAATTAAAAAAATATAATCTATAACATATTTTATCTGAGAATAAACCCATATTATATTTAAAGTATAGCAGGTAAAATGTATTTCTAGTAGACTTGTCTGTACAGGAACTTTTCCTTAACTCTCCCTATGTTTTTCTTAAAATCTCTATTGTTTAATCCTACCAGAGTTTGCTATTTCTTACCTGCTTATTTTCCTTCTGAATCTGATGAATCAAATCCACATACTTTTCCTGGATAGATCTTTTTTTCTTGGTTTATATTGTGTATAATTGTGGACTGAAATTATTTTTCTTAGACACATTTCTCATTTTCTTGATACCTTTTAATATGTTAATAATCTTCAACTCCTGTTTATCATTTAGATAAAATCTGGTGATGATGGCCATTGCACTTTAAATTGTATACTAGGTAGTAGGGAATGCATTTTGATGACTGCTTCTCCACACAAGGCAGGGTATTCTGGCTTGTCTATCTTGGCTGAAATCTTTGTCCCCCTAGCTTAAGGGGATTACTGATTCCAGCTTCCTGATACTCATGGGAAAAGACAATAAAACAGCCAGTTGCAGATGTCCTTCTTAAAGGCTACATAATAATGCTAATGAAAATAATCATGATTATCATGGGGGGGTCACAAGACCCACAGGTTATCATCAGGCACATCTCCAAGGCTGAAAGATACAGAGATGTTTTCAGAACTTTTATGTAATTCCTCAGTTAACATCCTGTGACTACTACAGGTTTATAAGAGAAAGAATTACAAAGGACAAGGCCAGGCCAAAAACCAAACCAAACAGAACAAAACCCTTAGAAATACTGGGGATTTTTACCCAAATTTCTCCGTGGATTCTGGCCTCAACGAGTTGATTAATTGCTGGTCTGCAAATCGTGGGCCCCAGACCAGCAACATTACTATCACATGGGAACTTGAAGGTTCTGCTTCAGACTTACTGAGTGAAATCCATGAAGAGGCCCAGGAATCTGTGTTTTCATATCCCCTCCGGGTGACTGTGAGGCCTGCCAACATCAGAGACCAATGGATTAGATCCTGGGAAAGCTAGGATTAGAGTCCAGTTTAAGCAATTTTTATGATGCTTCCCTTTCTGTAGTCTGTACCCCAGCTCTCTGGTAACCTTCAGAAAGTAGAGTGACTGCCCAGGACAGAGAAGGAGCCACAGAACAGGCAAAACAAAAACAAAACCAAAAACTTAAACTATTAAAAAAAGAGAGAGAGAGGCTGTCTCTATCTCTGTCGAATAAATAAATAAAATCTTTAAAAAAAAAAAAAAAAAGAGAGAGAGAGAAATAGAAAGAGAGTGATATTAATAAGAAAAATGACCTAGGCAGATGCACTTTTAACTTCTTTTCTCATTGAGAACTCTATTCCCAAAACAATGAGCAAAAATGGTCCTCAAAGCTGGACCAGTTGGACATACGATGTGATCAAGTTGCTGTTTTATGACATGTACTAAAATATCAGAGAAGAAAGTTAGAAAAGCTGTCAATTAATTCAGGTTTCCACAGATGACTGGTTTTAGTCCTAAGAAAGTTGCCACCTTGGAGTGGACAGACAATCCCCCTTACGGTTGCCAATCTATCTTTAAGGAGTACTTTAGTGGCTCTCCATACAGGTTGTGCTGTACAAAAACAGTACACATACCAAACCCAGCCACCTCATGGCTGCAGACAGCTAACAGTTTGAAACTGAATAATGCATGATGTGTGGTGTGGTATTTCCTAGGATCAAGTGCACTTTTATTAATTAAATACTTATATTATGGTTTGGAACATTGCAGTTTTCTGGTTTTGGAACATTGCAGTTTGATGACAATATATTTAAAATTCTATGTTATATTCACTGCATCTAATTCCTTATTTCAGATTTAAATAGAGGTGTACAACTTTTATTAATAAAAAACTTGTTTCTGGGGCACCTGGGTGGCTTAGTCAGTTAAGCGTCTTCCTTCTCCAAGGGTCATGATCCCAGGGTCCTGGGATCAAGCCCTGGTTCTCCCTCTCCCTCTGCCTGCTGCTCCCCCTGCTTGTGCTCTCTCTCATTCTCTCTCTGTGTCAAATGAATAAATAAAATCTTTAAAAAAATAAAAATAAAAAACTTGTTTCTTGTTACTACTACTAAATAAAGACTAAACATATATATAAAAATACCGATGAAAAAAGTGTCAGATTATTAGCTTTTCATGCCATTTGCCTCCATTTGTCCTTCTCTAGACTTCCTGTGAACATTCCTCTTCATGATGGAATGAAAGTGGAGACTTTCACAGCATCTGGGGTACAACAGTCACCTATAGCTAACAATATATGTGCATCTTTGTCTGGTACCCAAATGGTATGGTGGGAGACTTTTCCAAATTTTCAAGGGTAATACAGTTGAGGGGCTCTCCCTTTCTGTCTAAAGTATTGTAGTAGTTTCCCCAGTTGATATCTCTTGACCTAGTTTTCCCCTTTTAATCCACCTTACTACTAGCTAAATGTTTCTAAAATTTCTTTAACTTTCATCAAAACCTTCATCAGTTTTCATTACTTGTGGGCTTTGTCATTTCTATTTCAACTCTTTAAGAGAAAAAAAAAAGCTTTGTATTTTTATTTTTTTAAAGATTTTTATTTATTTATTGGACAGAGAGACAAAGAAAGCACCATCAGGGGGAGCAGCAGGCAGAGATAGAGGGAGAGGCTCCCTGTGGAGCTGGGAGTCACTCGATCCCAGGACCCCAGGATTGTGACCCAAGTTGAAGGCAGATGCCTAACTGATTGAGCCACCCAGGGGCCCCAGCTATTTCATCTCTTACCATGTTGTTATATCCAGATTTTGGAAAACACAGAAGTATGGGTATGTATGCTCATGACAGATCTGGTCCTCTACCAGGAAGTATACAAAACCACATTATCAACATGGCACTTCTTCCTGGAGTGTCATTTTTACTCTTTAATAGTAGTTTAAATAAGTTTTATAGTCACATTCAGTTTTAAATCAAGAGTCTTTCATGCTTACGTAGGATCGCTTTGAGGTCAGTTTAAATTCTTCTGTAAAAACGTTTGAGAAGATCTGCACTGTACAAACTTTACATTCTAGCCCCCCATGCTGACTTTGGCATTATCTTACCTTAAAACTGTCTTGATTGTGTTTCTCTAGGTGGCCCCCCATTCACCAGTGACAGTCCTCCTTTCACCTCCTTATTAGGAGGAATCATCATATACTGCTGCCCAAGGGTAGGTGATTTGTTGTAGAAAGCTTGCAGATTCCGTAAACTCTTCTCGCTGGCCAGATTTACTTCACTTGCATGGATCATCTTGGACAAGCTACTGAAACAACAGCTACTACTGTAGGGATGTCAGAGGTGCCTCCTAGTTATTAAGATTCCTCTTTTTTTTTAAATATTTTATTTATTTGGCAGAGATAGAGACAGCCAGCAAGAGAGGGAACACAAGCAGGGGGAGTGGGAGAGGAAGAAGCAGGCTCACAGCAGAGGAGCCCGATGTGGGGCTTGATCCCATAACGCTGGGATCACGCCCTGAGCTGAAGGCAGATGCTTAACTGCTGTGCCACCCAGGTGCCCCTAAGATTCCTCTTCTTGATCATCAGTGTAACAGGTTCCCAAACAAAACAAGTAAGTTTTTAAAAACCTATTTTCTGAGGCATGTGGGTGGCTCAGTAAGTTAAGCATCTGCCTTTGGTTCAGGTCATGATCCCAGAATCCCAGAATCGAGTCCCACATTGGGCTCCCTGCTCAGTGGGGGGTCTGCCTCTCCCTCTGCCCCTCACCCTGCTCTCATGCTCTCTCTCTCAAATAAATAAAATCTTAAAACATGTAAGAAGGTGTTGAATATTGCCTTTGGGTTAAGTCTCAAATCAATGACAAAGAGATAAGTCTATCCATATTTTATAGAGTACAAAATTGTTGTCAGATATTCCTTCCAGGGTTGATTAAGGGGACAACCTTTCGGAGAACCTCACTCACCATGCCATCTAGCCTATAATCTACTCATAGATGCCTACTGTTAAATTGAGAAAGTTACCTTTTATTCTTGGTTTGCTAAGAAATTTATTTAAATGGCATTCAGTCTGGAAAAGTACATCTGTTGAAATAATCATATTCCCCCTTTATTCTTTTAAGATGGGGGAAACTTGTTTTCAGTTGTTAAAGCATTCTTGAATTCCTAGAATAAATGCCACTTGCTCATAGTTTCTTTTTAAAATACATATTGTGGACTCAGTCTGATATTTTGTTAAGGATTTTTGTGTTTCTGTTCATGAAGCATACTGACTGGTTTTTAGGTTTCTTTTCTTTCCTTCTTTTTGTAGTGCTCTTCTTTGCTTTGCACCAGTTTTGCACTTGTCTGGTTCTGACTTCATAAAATGATTTAAGAAGTGTTCCTCTTCTATTTTCTTGAAATAGTTTGTGTTTAGAATTCCTATTGTATTTTCTTTAAATGTTGTAGATTACAACAAAGAAGCTATCTGGGCCTGAAATTTCCCTGTGGAAAGATTTTAATTGTACTTCCAATTTTTTAATAGACACATGGCTACTCATATTTTCTATAAGTTCTTGTTTCACTTTTGGTAATTTGTTTCTTTCAAGGAATTTATTCATTTTGCCTAAATTAACATAAAATTTTTCAAAATATTTCCTTATCATCCTTTCAATGTCTATAGAATTTGTAGTGATATGCCATCTTTTCCTGATGTAGGTCTTTTTTCCCTTGTTAATCAAGCTAGAGGTTTATCAATGTAAATGATTTTTTTTAATTTTTTTTAATTTTTTTTTAAAGATTTTTATTTATTTATTTGACAGAGATAGAGACAGCCAGCAAGGGAGGGAACACAGGCAGGGGGAGTGGGAGAGGAAGAAGCACTCATAGCAGAGGAGCCTGATGTGGGGCTCGATCCCATAACACCAGGATCATGCCCTGAGCCGAAGGCAGATGCTTAACCACTGGGCCACCCAGGCGCCCCAATGTAAATGATTTTAAATAATCACTCTTGATTTCATTAGATTTCTCTTTTTCCTTTTATTGATTTACTTGCTTTATATTTCCTTAGTTTTCTCTTTAAACTTTTTATGATTGCAGCTTAGATAATTTTAGACCTTCCTTACTTTTTAACATAAGTGTTTAAAGCTATAAATTTCCCTCTAAGTACTGCTTTATTTACGTCTGACCGTGGTTTACATGTTTTCTTTCATTATCTTCTGCACAAAATATTTTGTAATATGTTTTGTGACTTTTCTGATCTTTGGTTTATTTGAGGTAGTACTGTTAATTTTCAAAATATTTGGCAGTATTCCCTGAAACTCTAAAAAAAAATCAGATTGCTAACTTAATTATGTTGTAATTAGAGAGCATATGCAATTTGATATTTGAGACTGCTTTCATGACCCAATAGATTATTCATTTTTGGTAAATGTCTCGTTTGCACTTAAGATATCAGAGTCAGTATTCAATGAATATTGATTATATCAAGTTAGTTGATAATGTGATTTTTCTTTGTACTTAAATTTTTTAAATTTTTTCTAATGATTTGTGAGCAAAAAGTGTTGAAGTCATCATTCAATAATGGTACCACCACATTTATATTATTACATCTTCTTAATGAATTGTTCCTTTTATTAGTAAGAAATTTCTTTCTCTATCCTTGATAATTTCTTATCCTGAAATCTGCTTTGTCTGATACTAATATATACACTTCCACCTTCCTTATGATTAATGTTTTCATAGCATATCTTTGTTCATCCCTTTACTTTTAAGCTATGTATGTCTTTATATTTAAAGAACAGTTCTGTAAAAAAAAAACACACAAAAAACAAAAAAACAAAACAAAAAAAATGTTTCTTGTAGACAGATATATATCTTAGTCATGCTTTTGGTCCAGTCTAATAATTTCTATCTTTCAATCAATTTGGTCTATTTATATTTAATGTAAAATCTAATGTAATTGATTTCAAATGCAAAACATTTGTTTTCTCTTCATACCATTGTGGGTTTTGTTATTGCTGTCCCTTTGTCTCTCTTTTCCTGCCTTCCCTCAGATTGAATATTTTTTCCCTTTCATTAATGAAGTATAATTTATAACTCTTTATTTCATTTGTATTTTATTGGTTGTTGTAGGGTTTATAGTAACCTCCTTTATCTTAGCAGATTCTACTCAAGAATATGATAACACTTCACACATACTGTAAGAACTTTGAGAGAGTTTGTTTCTAATTCCCATCCCATTCTTTATACTGTTGTCGTAGTACATTTCATTTCTACATGGGGAATAATCCTGTAATATGTTCTTATTCCTTCATCTTTTATCCTTCAAAGAAATTTAAAAATGTGAACAAGAAGAGCACCTGGGTGTCTCAGTTGGTAAACCAACTCTTGATTTCAGCTCAGGTCACAATCCTGGGATTGAACCCCTCATCAGCCTCCCAGATCAGTAGGGAGACTGCTTCAGGATTCTCTTTTCCTCTGCCTCTCCCCCTTAAGGTAAATAAATAAATCTTTTTAAAAAGTGAGCAAGATGTCATTTATATTTATACATGTAATTATCATTTCAGAAGTTCTTCATGGTTTATTCAGATCAGTTTCCATTTAGTATCATTTTTCTTATCCCTAGAGAACTTCTTTTACCATTCCTTATAATGCATATCTGCTGGTGATACATATTTTTCAGCTTTCACTTCTTGTTTTTATTCTCTGAGCATAAAATTATAAAATAACTTTTTAGTACTTTAAAGTTCTATTTTCTCATGGCTAACATTGTTTTTCAAGAAGTCACAAGTCATTTTTATATTTTTCATATGTACATAATATTTTGTTTTTCTGATTGCTTTAAAGATTTTCTCTATTTGATTATGGAATGTCTTGGTGTGTTTTACCTCATAGTTCATTTTCTTCTTGCTTTTGAGTCATTGAATTTCTTACCTCATTATGTTTTCACATATTCTTTGCTGATTTCCCTTTTGTCATTTAAATTACACATATGTTAGACTACTTTAAATTGTCCCACAGGTCGCTATGGCTTCAATTTTTCTTTAGTCATTTTCTCTCTGCCTCAATTTGGATATTTTCTGTTGCTATGCTGTGGAAAGTATATATTTTCACATATACACACATATTTATATATGTTTATATATGTATGTATGTGTACATGTATATGTAGAGAGTGTGTAGATAGATGGATGGATAGATGGATGGATAGATGGATAGATCAATCGATCGATCAATCTATATCTCTGTAGTGTTTTTTGCACTTAGTTTAGCCTTACTCCTAAGGTACAAATCCAAGGTCTCTATTGTGTTCTATCATTATTCAACAAGGTTTCTCCACCCTAGCTGAGGGATACGTGAATGCCTCCCAGGACAGTTTGATCTCTGGGAATAGTTCTTCTTACCAGCTCTCCATTAGCTCTTTGCTTGGAATTTGGAATTTCATCTTATGTTTGATAGCTTAGTGTTAAAAAACAGACTTAAGAAAACCATCATAAAGGTTTCTAGAGTTCTTCCTCTGTATACTTACTCCTCTCTATACTCTTCCTGGAAACTGCAGCTGTCTCAGAAAACCCTAATCTTGATCCTCACCTTAGTTCAATAAGACCCACATGCTGTGCTTGGGTTTCCCCTCCATGTGTTACAGTACACGATGTTTCTTCTGGGCCAAAAGCCAGGAAGATTGTAGGGCACTCATTTGTTTTCCTTCTCTTAGAGATCACAATGTTCAATTCCTAAAAGCAGTTAGTTCATATATTTTTCCTAAATTTTTGGCTATTTACAGGGATTGGGCAAGACCAAATTGCTTGCTTTGGTGTGGTATATAAGCTTTAGAAAATGGCATACAGTGACAAGTCAAGAGGCTTATTTTAATATCTGAAATTGACATCAGTGTTATATGTAGGGGAAGCTTTCAAAATATGTTTGGCAACAAACAGAAAAGAAAAATGTAAAACCATTTCATATTTGCAACTCTCCAAGTTCAGGCTGTTTAATTTAGACCAGGAATTGATAATAATGCTTTTTAGACATTATTTTCTTGGTTTGCATCTGTATAGGAAAATAATTTGAGGAGAAATAAAAGTGGAATGGCTGCTCTGATGTTTCTCAAGTTCAGAGGAGACTGATGTCCAGATTCCTGGTTTGTATTAGAGGAACTAACTTCTTCATGTTCTGATTTAAATCCCTGTTAAGTTGAATGTGGTTTCATTCAGTATTTAAATCACTTCTGCCAAGTTTCATAATGTCTCCTTGGGTATCTGATCACATTTTGATGTTCTTTTAACCTCTCTCATACTTTGAATCCCACAGAATTATTTCTGGGGATTGGTGGTGGGATCAATAAAACCACTGAGAAATTTAGAATATTGCTTTTCTGTGGACCAGTCCTCCAGGGACAAGAGAATCAATCAAAATCAAAAATTCCTTACCACATCTATCTATAAACAGAATGTGCTGAAGTGGAATAAATCTTGGGATAATTTAACTTAGACATTCTGTAATTTTGACCTCTGAACTTTTGTCTATGAGATCTGTCTTTCTTGTCCTCTTTGCTTATTTTAATTACTATCTAGGGCCCAGCTAAAGTTCCATTTCATCTACCACGTCTTTCTTGACCACTTCAATGCATATTGATCTCTTTGCCCTCTGAATTCTTAAACCATTTTATGACTTGCATATAATTGATCATATATTGTTATGTATTTCATATATTTAATTTATGCAGTGTTTTTGTTTCTATCTCCATGTGTATGAAGTAATTACTATTTGCTTGTTTGCTCATTTGTTCAAGTATTCATTAGATATCTATTCTGTCAGCCATTATGCTGGGAGATAATCTGTATTGGTTGAGTAAACAGATACAGTCCTACTCTCATGCAGGTTGCAATGGCAGAAGATATATGTGTTAAAATACATACAAATGTATAATAATAAATTGTGATAAGTTCCTTGATAGGAAGTAACTGGGCTCTATTTTTAAAAAAAAAGAATTAAAAAGTGAGAATTAATTAACTTTGGGTGTTTAGGGAAAGTATATCCATGAAAAGGATATTTGCACTATGAAGAATAAAAAGTAGTTAGCTAGGCAAAGAGTGTGGGAGAAGATTCTTCTCAACATTAGACATGGTATGGGCTGGGGAGGAATTCAACAAAAGGAAGAAAGTGAAAGACAAATAGTGGCTAGAGAACAGCTAACAATAGTAAGGGATGAGTTTGGATAGGAAAGTAGCATTTACATCTGTGGGGCCTTATAGCCCCATTGTGGAGAAAATTGTATTCTCACATCTATTAGAATTTGCTTAATTGAGACACCTGGGTGGCTCCGTTGGTTAAGCATCCAACTCTTGATTTTGGCTCATGTCATGATCTCAGGGCTGTGAGATCAAGCCCTGTGTTGAACTCTGCGCGCTGAGTGCGGGACCTGCTTAAGATTGTCTCTCTCTTTCTCCCTCTCTCCCCTACAACAAAACAAAAGAATCAAAAAGAAGTTGGCTAATCATTATATTCTAAATAGAAATGAGCCCAGGAGGCAGAACATTACTTACAAAGATTAATGACCTAAATCCTCAAGAGTATAACGTAAAGCAGTGCTAGAGTGGTAGGTCTCAAAATTTAATGTTAATCAGAAAAATCCGTGTGCTTATTAAAAATGGAGATTGCTGAGATTCATGCAGATTCTCACCTGAGAGATTCTGAGTCCTATTTTCTGTATTTTTATAAATACCCAAGTTATTCTTTCTGATGTAGATAGTTGTAACTCCTTTCTGTGAAATATAGATCTGAGCAATTAATCTTTTCCTTTAAACAACAAATATTATGGTAGAAATGAAGCTGAATGACTACAAGAGGAATAAATAGAAATATAGACAACCCATTGGAATAAAAACAAGGCAGGTCTGTATCTATAAAAAATTGTTGTACAATGGAAAATAGATTAAGTCTTGAAATATTAAAAGTTCTACTATTAAACTCTAAATTACAAAAGTCCCAATTTGATTTCTCAACATCAAAGAACAGGCAGCTATGCCTGATAGAAATTTTCATCCTGCACAGTATTTGTCATAGAGTTGGTGTTTAATGCATAAATGTTGAATGCATGAATGACTGCATTAATGAATATTTTCCTGATACCTCTTATCTTGCTCTAATTTTTCCCAACCTACTTATCACCCTCCTCACAGCTTGGAGGAGAGGCAAAGTCCTGATAGTTGCAGTAACCGATGTATTGCATCTTGGAATAATTTGAATAAAATTATGTCTGGAAAAGAGCAAGGATTAACCCAAAGAAAATGATCTTTGATCTATATTCCCATAACACTTTATAAATGTTTCTATTATATATGTAAAATAATTATATGTTATTTCTTTCTAATTGGACTGAGGTTCTCAAGGGTAGGAATTGTACTTTATTTATCTTTATTATGTATAGTCACCTATGGTGTCACCTTTGGTTGGTACTAAAAGGATTTATGTTGAATTGAGTTAAATTATGAATATAATGCAAATATTTGGCACCTGGTTGAGACAACTTTTGAGATAAAAAATCTTTTTAATACTTATCAGTTTTTATGGTTGTACTTTTTGTCATTCCACCAAATTACAGTGGGAGCCAAGGGCACAGACATTGACTACACAAGCTCTATTGATGAAGAAAATCAGTGCTCCCCCGGGTTAGAATTTAAGTTAGGGAAAGGGTTATATAACAGATGCTGAAATGCAACAATTGGGTGACCTTTAGACTAATTTAGTATTTCAGATGAACATAGATTAAAGATGAGTTGATATCTTGACAATGTGATGCCAACAGCAATAGAACAAGCTGATATTAGATAGAGATAACCTTCTTAGTTTGTGGATTGAAGGGCTAAGGAAACACATAGGTTAATAAAGAATGACCTCAGAACTGTGATCTGGGTAGTCCAAGGCACAATATCAGGGATAATTTGGATTAGGTCATCTGAACCCAGAGCCATAATCTAGTGATGATGGTAGTGGAAATAAAATGAGATATATATGGTGGTATCCAATTTGTAACAAAATCAGATGCCATTTGGCCAATAGAGGTTATTCCATGTATGAATTTTGGAGATTGAGCCACACTAGAAGGCATGGGTAGCAGAATCTAGCTCAGGTAAAAATGGTTTGTTAGGGAGGCTATAACCTGTGGCTTGTATCAGGACCTCAGGTTTAGAAGGGGGCTAGAGAACAAGAAAACTAGGCAGATTGATGTGGAAATTATGCCAAATCCGTGTCTGGCAAAAGACTTCTAGTTAATCTGATCTATTGAGATGAGTCACTTTATGTATGTGGAGGGCTACAGAATGTGCCTAAACAATTCACTTAAACTGCACTTGATTTGATCATTTTATAAGGCTGACCTCACTCATTTTGAAACAAGCAGTAGACAGAAACGAAACAGTATTAACTTGCTTGGTTAAGAAGAGCATTGTCTTAATAGCCTTAGTATTATTTTACAGAAGAGCTTTCCCCCCCCCCCCCCGCCCATCTACTAAACCTTATTTATGAAGAGTATTTTCAGTTTTTCTCTAAGAACATTTTCAACGGACGATTTTGTGTCAGCTGGTGCCTGGCTCTTCATCAGCTTCTTTCTAAATTTAATTTTCCTGTTTCCTTTCCTTGCTCCACTGAGCCCTTCCTTAATTATCAGATTACAGTGTTCAGCATGATTCCTGGAATTGTTCGTTTTGTCAACCAGAAAGAAAACAGACCTTTGATATATGTAAGACTGTGCCTTCTCATTTAATGATTCTCCAATTAGTGTCCCAGTCAATCTCAGGAACTGCATCTAAAATAACCAGTGAACAAACTTTCCTTCTTTGCTGTTCTCCAATCTCTCTCCCACTGCTGGCTTTCTCCATAAATTGTGAGGCAGGATCTTGGTGAAATAGTCATATAATGTTTTGTGGATATCACATCATTGTGCTTAGCTCTCTTACTCAGTGAGTTTGTCCTAATCTCTTTTCATGTAGAACTCAGCATGTACATGTCTTTCTCTGTCCCTATATCTAGCAAATTTTACTTTCATTAGTTAGATAAGTAGCTATTATAAGCTTCTGGGTGCACTGAAAATTACTTTGGCCAAAAAGCCAAAGCAGTATGTCAGGGCTGGTTTCATGGATGTGCATCCTTTATAGGGCCTGTAATCAGAAAGGCCCCACCTTCTATTTCATGCTCTAGTGGTGGTGGTTTGAAATTCTTAACAATTCTGTCTTTGAACTTGTATTTTGTAAGTGGCATCTGATGGCAATGAAGCATGTCTGTGAGTAGAGGAGATCAGCACAAAATGTATGCTTACCTTTCTGGCTACCTCATTTGCATATAGTGTTTGTGATGCCTCTGAGCACAGAATTTTGGTGGATGCACAACGTATGGATGTTCAGCAGGACAAAAAGGGAGTATAAGATAAGCTTGTTACATCTACAACTGAGCTAGTGGTTGTGAAACAATCTGGGGGGCTATGCTTTCCATCTGAATCCAAACTTGCTTCAAATGCAGAAAGAGGGTAGTAGCACTCTAAAAAAATATAAATGACCATGAAATAATAGAAAATATGTATGTTGGTTTCTACCCCAGTTCCTGGCATAGAGCTTCTAAAACCTTTGTAATTTCCAAAGTGATAAGAGCACTAGTAGCATCTTTCATTCTAATACTTGGTTTTTGATCATAGCTCCTGACACAGCTTTTAAAGCCCTTGGAATTTCCTGGGTGATAGATAGAAGTGTCTTTTGGCTGAGATGTGTCTGTTGGTAGGCTCCATAGCTTCGGGATACGGGCTGCTCACCAGAAGGATGAGTTCATGATTAGAAACTTGAAGTGTTCAGCTCTACCTCTATCCTCCAGAAAGAGGAGAGGGACTGGAGAATGAGTTTATGAAAGATCATGTTTATATGATAAAGCCTCCATAACAATCCAAAGTGTGGGGTTTGGAGAGCTTCTGGGTTGGTAAATGCATCCATGTGCCAAGGAGATGATCTACTCCTACTCCATGGGACAGAAGCTCTTTTGCTTGGGATCCTTTCAGACCTTGCCCTACACATGTCTTCAATCTGTATATTTATCTGTATCCTTTATCATAGCCTTTTATAATAAACTGGTAAATACAGGTGTTTTCCTGAGTTTTGTGAGCCATTCTAGAAAATTATTGAGCCCAAGAGGATGTCGTGGAACCCCAATTTATACCCATCAGTCAGAAGCACAGGAGATAGTCTGGAACTTGAGATTGGCATCTAAAGTAGAGGTGAGGACAGCCTTGTAGCACTGAGTCCTTAACCTGTGGGATCTCTAGATAGTACCAGAGTTAAATTACAAGATATCCAGCTGGTGTTGGAAAATTAGTGGTATGGGAAATCCCTCCCCTAAACACACACACACACACACACACACACACACACACACACACACACACACACTTAGGGGCCAGAAGTGTCAGAAGTGAAGTGTTATGTGTGAGTAGTAAAGGAGAAACACTAAGAGTGTTTTTCCGATACAGTGTCCAAGGAATTATATTTATCCTTTCTTGCTCAGGTTACTTCCCTGTATTAGCCAACAACTTATGCTGAAAATGATGACATAGAAGGAAAGGGAGATAGGGAAACCATAGTTGCTTTCCTTCCTTACCCATCAGTAAGCTTCAAGTAGAGAGGGTTAGTATAATGTGTGCATATTAAGAAGTCAAATACAAACAATTGATTTTATTTTATGCAGTATTTCCATTGTTCTGCTAAGGACAACATACATATATGCATGTACAAGCTACAAAATAGGAATCATATAATTTTGGTGATTTGGCAGTTAAGTTAAATGTTTCTATATTTGCATTTAATATAAGCATTCCACAATATAAACAGAAATGGTAAGTTCATGCTAATAATAAAAAAATTAATATTTTCTTTACTTAGAATGACATCCAATGGCAAACAAACAAAAAACAACAAAACAAAACAACAAAACACCATCACAAGTTAGGAGAAAGACCAGTAAGAAAGGAAAAAGTTTTGTTTTAGCACCTTTAATGGTGCTTCGTTCCCACTTTTTGGAGAAGAAGCCCCACATTTTCATTTTACTCTGGACCCTGCAACCTTATAGCCTGCTCTGTAAAATGTTCTTGGGATCACTTCTATTTTCCTTTCTTTATTGTGGATCTCCAAAAAGTGTTAATGGCTCTGGGAAGAGCTGAGCACAAGGCCTGTCTGTGTAAACTTCCACAGGGTCAGGCTACATCATACAGGCTGGCTACTCTGGTGCATCTGGAGGGCAGCCTTTGTTTAAAAAAAAAAAATCCTTATCTTCCAGAAATGGAGACTCCATCATAGAAGAGGCCTTACTCTGTGAGTCTTTGCATTGCCTTTTTTCCTTTTCTTTTTTTCACAGTTGATGGTGGCCCCACAGCACTTTGGTTACCAGAGCTGTTAGAGTCAAAAATGGAGAGGATTCCGCTTCAAATGATGCATCAGTTCTAGGTTGCTGGCAGCTAAGAACAAACGGTTGGAGTTCTGTAGTTTGTGACTCTGGTCCAGCACAGCTTTTAGATGTCAAGGCACTGAGCCTCTAGTAACATCATTGTGTGAATGATCGTGTGTGTGTGCATGTGTGTGTGTGTGAGTGAGTCAGGGCATGTGTTAGTAGTGGCAAAAGACCATAGGTGGTGATCATTTTTCTTCCTCCCCTCTTCTTTACGAGCCTTCCCAAGCAATGAGAATTTTCTGAAGATTATTTTCTTCAGTTGAAGACCATAGCATATATATTCTAATTTTTAAAATGCTGATTTCTTCTGATTATAAAAGTAGCATATAGGCTACTTTGGAAAATACAGGGAAGATTATGAAGATAAAAGTAAAAAAAATGCCTATAATTTCGTCAGTTAGCCAGTGATAACATTTTGGTGTATATTTGTCTTTCTTCCTTTCTCCTTTCTCTCCTATCTAATAGCCCTTCTTCATTCCCTCTTTATTTATATCCCCCAACAATGTGGGCTTATAATCTTTATGTGGTTTTGTCGCCTGCCTTTTTCTTTAACATTATGTGATCATTTTCCATGTCATTAACTTGTTTCTGAAAACTATATTTTATTTTTATTTAAGATTTTATTTATTTATTTGACAGAGAGTGAGAGAGCACAAGCAGGGGGAGCAGTAGAGGGAGAGGGAGAAGCAGGCTCCCTGTGGGGCTCGATCCCGGGACCCTGGGATCATGACCTGGGCTGAAGGCAGATGCTTAACCGACTGAGCCACCCAGGCGCGCCCCATCTGAAAACATTATTTTAAAAGTCACATCAGAATAGCGCTTACATAGATGTGCTGTAATTTACAGATCAGTTGTACGTGCAGACAGTTTACAAATTAATCTTCTGTGGCCATGTACGTATGGTGTCTGCACCTACTTCTTAAAAAAAATTAGAAAATATTATAGAGACTAGTTATGTCTACAATATCCATTGTATTAAGCAATGACCAATCTGGTACTTCCTGCAGTTTTAAGATTTAGATTACAGTATAGTCAATTCAATCAATTGCATGGTGACTAAGAATTTAAAATGACCAAAAATAGAGTAGATTCAGTCAATTTGATATCTGTGAATAAAAATAGCTTCAGTCATCACAAGATTAATCAGTAAGGTGTTAACATAAACCAATAAAGCAGAGAGACTTCACATTAAGAACTTTATATCATTTAAAGTCTAACCCCATTATCCTTTCCATGCAAGTGCCCTCAGGCTTTCAAATTAATTGTGTGTGGTTTAAGAAGATTTAAGATGAGGGCGATACACTCAGCAGAGAGCAAACTTGACCATTGGTATCTTACTTTAATTAATCTCTTCATTCTCTATCTTTTCAGTTCACCCAACACCTGAATCAAAAAAAGTAAAATCATGTCCTTTTGAGGTGAGGAAACAATTGAGTTACAAAGTAATCTGATATAGAGAAGACCAAGGACTGTAAAACTTAGAATTCCTAACAAGTGGACCAGAATTGAAAGTCTTTTACAGTGGGTTTTTCATGCTTCAGTGGCAGACTTTTCTTCCAGGTTCCCTGGATTGTGCCCTTAACCCCTTGGGATTTGTGAACATAAAGCTTTCTCCCTTTGACTTACAGCCTAGGCTAGCATTCTAAAAATGATCAGGTTCAAAAAGCTACAACTTTTTTTTTTTTTACCTCTGTAAGAATTTAAGTCTCCTTTAGAAACCAAAATCCTCTTGAGACAACTGAAAAGTACTTTCTTTTTCCATAGCAACCCTTTTATTGTACATTTTGAACTTGGTTAGATTGTAAGTACTTTTGTTCATGCATTCATTCATTTACCTACGAATATTTATTGACTACATATTGTGCCTAACACCATGCTAGATGAATAAAAACTACAGACTCTTTCCTCTTGGAGCTTACTTTGGGGGATAAACAGGCATTAATCATATGATCAAAGTGAAATAACAAATGTGAAAGATGCTGGGAGAAGAGGTGGTTGGTACTATAAATGCCTATAATAGAGAGATAATAGTCACAGATAACAGGAGGTTTCTGTGAGATTGAAAGATGAGTAGATATGTGCCATGGGAATGGGCAGGGGAAGAAAGAGCATTTCAGTAAAGGGAATTGTATTGGCAAATGCTGTGAGGGGAAGCAGTATAGCAAGTAAGAGTGTGTGACCTGATCAGATTCACATTTACAAAAGATCACACTGGCTACAGGGAGCTAAGTAGATGGGTCTTGTGCTAAAGCTGTGAGCTTCTCTGTGTTGGTGATGAAACCCCTGCTATTAAGAAGAAGCCCCAGAGATGATACTGATTAGTCATACAAAAATGTTGCTAAAGCTGTCCAATAATATACTATATTATTTATAATTTATTTTACTCAAAATATAAAAACATAATTAAAAAAAAAAGGCTTGCACCATTTAAGGCCCTGTGGGACAGACCACATTTGACATAGAAATGGAGAGTCTGGTAAAAAAAAGACAAAACATAGCATCTTCAAAACTGTTCTGCTCAATAGGAAGATGGTGGCAGAGTAGGAAGACCCTAGGCTTGTCTTGTCCCACAAATACAACTAAATAACTGTCAAATCATCTTAAATACCTCAGAAATTGACCTGAAGACTGATGGAACAAACTCTACAACTAAAGGGAGAGAAGAGGCCATATTGAAGAAGGTAGGAAGTGTGGAGACATGGTTCAGGAGAGAAACTGATCCTGGGTGCTGTGGAGGGGTGGGAGCTATGGTCACAGAGAAGGGCAAGAGAGATAGGAGTACACAGGGGAATGCACAGGAGAAAGCCATTTCTTGAAAACCATTGTCTTGGAAAACAAGAGGAGCTAAATTTCATGAGTTGTCGCAAACAGCAGGGTGTAAAGCCTAGAGTTGAAGTTCAGCAGCTTGGCTAGGATAGAGCCCAGAGGGCACTGTGCTGCTCCCAGAGAGAAAGCCTGGGGGTAGAAACAGCAATCTGAAGAATGCCTGGGGCACAAAGAGGAAGATTATGCCCTCTTCTCAGAGGTAGTCCTTTAGAGGCAGCATTCATGGAAACACCTCTGTGGGAACAAAGGAGGTGGCTGGTGTCATGTCTTCACCACCACCTGAGCATAAACATAGAGCTGCCTGTGGGAAGCAGCACAACACTGACACTGGCTACCAAAACTTGCTTACACCAAGCTCCATCCCCCTCCACTCTGGCATGACTGTCCTCGACTCAGTGCAGTAGGCCACTCCCCCAGAAGACCAGTGCAAGCACCTACCTACACCATGTCTCCCAACCAGAGAGATCAGCAGGGCCTCAGTTCTTTTCACAAAGAGACCAGAGCACACCTATTTAAAACTTGTCACATTCAGGCCAAGGACCAAACACTGCCCAAAACAGGCAAAGAGAGACTCTGCAGGCAGCCCAAGCACAGTAACAGAACACATATAGCACCCACTGGAGATACTACCTGAAGCATCATGCCCTGTACACTACTTGACCTTTTCTTCATAAGGCCATTACTTTCAGGAGCAGAGGCATAACTGGCGCTTCTAACACAGAAGAAGGCAGAAGCTCAGACAAAATGCCAAAATGGAAGAATTTATCCCAAATGAAAGAACAAGTTAAGGCCACAGCCAGAGAGCTAAGTGAAACAAATGTAAATAACATGGCTGTTGGAGAATTTAAAGCCACAATCATGAGAATACTCACTGGGCCCGGGAAAAGATTAGAAGACATCAATGAGACCCTTACCACAGAGATAAAAGAGTTAAACCAGAATCAGAGATGAAGAGTGCAATAAACAAGATTAGAAACCAGCTTGATGTAATGAATATCAGGCTGGAAGGAACAGGAACAAAATGGTGGCCTAGAAGACAAAATAATGGAAAATAATGAATCTGAACAAAAGAGAGAAGGAAGAATTATGCAACATGAGAATAGACTTAGGGAACTCAGTGACTCCATCAAATATAATATTCATATTATAGTAGTCCCAGAAGAAGAAGAGCCCAGGGGTAGAAATGTCTTGGCACGCTTAAAGAGTAAGAAGAACAGCAGACCGGGAGTGGAAAGGAAAGATAGGTTGTGAGCATGACAAGACAGCTGGGGACCAGGTTAAATGGGTCACATTTCTGCCTCATATTTCCTTGTAGGAGTCACAATAGGGAATCTGAATTGTATTCTATGTTGGAAGAAAACAAATTTAGCTCTTTGTTTCCCTGAGTGTATTCTTTGGAACACCTGCGATAAACAATTTTAAAAAATTATTTTTTGATAAAATAAATTATGAAGTTGAGCATGCTGTGTCCCCCTGTGGCCAATTCACTATGTGTCTTAGCATGGTTCTTCTCAAAAGAAAACCCTGGGGCAAGGATGTAGGTGCTGATGCTTCTTTTCAGAAGTGAGCCCAAGGAATAGGAGTGAGAAATTGGGAAAAGGGAAGCAAGGAATTTTAGGCCGAAGGTGTTTTATTGAATTGCTAGTCAAGAAATGGTATCTAGAACTATGTAAATCTCCATAGAAAATGTTCTGTTTAGTGCTGGACATTATTCTTCTGTTAATCTGATTTAAAAGAACATTTTTTGTGTGTATGTAATTACTTCACATTTTGATATTAGAGTCCATTAACACTCCCCAGTTTTTGTCCCATGTGTGGTAACGTGATGACTCACTAGTATGAGGTTGGAGACTGCACGTGGGTGTTCTTGGCAGCTACTAGTAATTGTTACTTTAGTCATGTCACTCTTGGCAGGGACATCTATTTCCTTATTCAGGGGCATACAATAACTCTGAGATTGTTTTTATTCATTTGGTATGTCTTTGAATTGTGCGTTATTTTTTAAAGACTTAAATGAAGGACTTTTAATCTAATTAAGCTTTACCTTGTTAGAATTGGAGTATCAGTTGAGCCCATTTTTGATCCTACTTTTGGTATCGTATGGAGTTTTGTCCCTCTAAGCTTCATTATACACGAACATCTCATCAAATGCCATAAGTGTTTCTATACAAGTTATTGATAAACACAGAACATAACAGTTCTTTCATATTTTAGTCCTGGGGATAAATCTATGTGACAGACTATTACATGTTACAGTCCTATGTACTATGATTAAGTGCACATGGAATTAAAACAGGCAGGTATCAGTATCTAATGGAGGAAACCAATGTACCTAAACACCAAAACAAAGCAAAACAATTTTTTAAAAATCTTCAAAACAAATGAGTAGTATAAGATACAACAGGAAAGCAATTAGTTTTTTTTAATTAATAACCATTTATATGAGGAGCAGTGGCAAATGTTATGATATGATCTAACAGTTTAAAATACTGAGAGCTTTTTCATTCTACATTCCCTATTACATAGTGAGGGGTTTTTTTCCCCCTAGAAATTTTATGGGAGTTTAATTATTCTCCAGAGCCTAATATCTGCCAAACAGCTCACTACTCCTTTAAATTTGGTTTAATTCCCTGTGGAGTACTAATATGCCACTTTTGACCCCCATTTTAATGGAAGGAGGATTTCATTTATGCCCTTTCTTAACTACTGCTCTAACTAATATGTACAAATCAAAAGAGCTGATTTACACTACCTGGATTTCATAAAGAAGAGGAACCAGGAAATCATGCAATAAAAGCTTTATCTAAGTACACAGTAAGATGCTCAACAATGCATACTAAAAGTGAATTTCTCATAGGGGAACATCCAGCCAAAATTCCAGTGCCAAGCAATTCCACTGGCAAAATGTAAAGTTGTGTTTTCTATCATCAGGGGGCTCTGCTGTAAAGAGAGCTCAACAAAATTAGTAGTGTTTGAATGAAGGCCAGGTGAAAAGAAAGGCAACTTCTGTTTTATGGGGACTGTCTTAAAACATTCCACTACCTTTTAAAGGTATTTCAATAACTCTGGCTTTGTTTTAGTCTTGTCTTTACCACACAAATAAGCAATGGGAGAAAGATTGGTCACTCTTACTTCTTTTGTATCTTCTTCCTAAGAATGTTACCTAAAGTGGATTCCTTTTTTTCCCACCGGAGAGTCAATTTGTAATGACAATGAAGACACTTAAAAATTCTAAAAATTAACAAATTTCACCTTCACTTTGTGTTTTAGAATTACAGCAAAATCTGCCAAAGAAAACCCTGAATATTAAGAAGATAAAGAAACATGAGCTATGATTACTCAGTGAAGGTAGAATGTACAGATTTTAAGGAAAGTCCTTATAGTATTTAGTTAAGAAGCTACTGTATACAATTTTACTTCACCTATCTTTTTAGAGTTAATGTTTGTAATAATTCCAAATTCTTCCTCTTTTAATTCTTCCATCCCCATCTGGTAATCCGTGAAGGAGTTTTATAATGGTTTTCTCTTTTTGAAGTGATAATCTCCCATGGAATTTTTGCAAAAATTGACATGAAAACTCATTTGAATAATCCATAAAAGTATTATGCTTGTTGCTAGGGATGATTCATATATGATGAAAGGATGATTTCTCCTTTTAAACACTTTGCAAACAAGATCAGTAAAAAAGAAAGATAAGCCATTAGGTAAAAAATAAACGTAGATGTTCTCAACACTGTAACAGAGACACCTAATAACTGGGAGGGCGTTGTGAGGAAGGAGGTTGAATCAGAGAAGTTTTAGGAAGGATAGGACATTTGACTGTGTCTGAAAAGGTTTGAATTGGAAAGGGTCAATTCAAACAGAATAATCCAGCAGAGGCAGAAAGAATGGAAAGTGTTGACTATCTCAAGGCAATGGTGAAGAATCTTGATTGTCTTAAGTGTAGGATTTTGAGGGGGAAAATCCTCTTGAGGGGAAGAGGTGGGCAATAAAGCTGGAGAAACTGTCTGGAGTAGAATCTCAGATGGGTTGGAATGGGGCAATGACAATTTGCATGCTATGATAGTACACGCAGGTTTTCCCTCAGAGGAATGGCATGAGTGAAGCTATGTTATAGGAAGATTAATCTGAAACTTGGAATGGGGTGGATTAAGGAAGAGAAAAGACTAGGACAGGGAGCATAATTACGAAGTAAATGCACTAGTTTCAAGTAAGAGTAATGAGAATGTTAGGCTGGGGACAGTGGCAGTGTGAATAATACAATATATATCTGTTGAAGTTAGTGTGGCTTTATATTCCTGACAACCTGATTCTAGAAGGGGATTTGTGAGCTGAGAGGTTATATATTTTTTTTATACTAGAAGATAAGGATTTTAAAAGATTTTTTTTATGTCTTCCTCACTCTACTTTTAGATAATTAAAAAATTCTCATTTTCTAATAGGCTATTTATATCAGAAATACAGCCCCAATGTGTCTTTACGTATTCAAAACATAATTATCATAGCTCATGATAAGAATGTAAGCCTTTTACTATTTATATGGGTTTGTCTATTTCTACACAGGAAGCATAAAGTACTCTTATGATCACATCCTGTCTTTGCAAAAGAAGTCTCTTTTTTTTTTTTCTCTTCTAGCACTGATCATAGTATTTGAGGAGTATTTTACACAGTGCCACTCAGTGAAAATCATAGGCTAGTGGGAGTCCTAGTGAAGAAATTCAAGTGACATTGATTGATTTGCTACAGTTTACTTTGAAGAGTATACTTCACCCAACTCAATTGTTCTGCTAATATTAATTTACATGCTGATACTTAAAATGTTCACAATTTAAGCATAAATGAAATGTCCTAAGGTTTCATTATATAACCCAATTTAAGGATTATAAAAGATGACTGATGCCATATGTTTTTCATTTAAATATTTGTGACTAATCATAGAACTAAATCTATTCCTGCTATTAACAATGTGACAGAATCATCATTCCTCAAAAGTTTCTATTAAAAAATTGCAAGTGGACTGTTAAGCTTTGGCTCAAGGGCACGCTAACCCTCACATCAACATAATTTAATCATCAACGTAACTAATGGAAAATTAAACTTGATGTTCAATATGTTGTAATTCCTGCCTCATACATACCATGACTATAGATTTGCTAAAATGAGTTAATTTTACATAATGAAATGTCATACTAGACATAAAAACTCTTATGTATTCTTTTGTAACTATTTTGGGATAGGAATTATCTCATTTTTCCTTTAATGGGTAAATGATTTTTTTTTAAATGTTTGAAAGTAGTTCTTGAATGAATAGATCTACATAAAAAAATTATCTAACAATTAGAAATTTGAGAAATGGAATCAACGTGTACTTTACAGTTTGTATAATGTTTCATCAAATTGTCATATCATACTCTACTTGGTTTGAATAGTGTCCTCTCAAAAATTCATGTCTACCTAGAACCCGCGAATGACACCTAACCTGGGGATTGGATCTTTGCAGATATAATCAAATTAGGATGAGTTCATACTGGGTTAGAGTGAACCCTACATCCAGTATGACTGAAATCTTTATAAGAAAAGGGAAATTTGAACACAGAGACACACAGGAATAGTGCTACATATGATGAGGCAGAGATTGTAACAATGTGTCCATACATCAGGAAATGCCAAGGGTATAAGCAAACACCAGAATAAAAAAGAGGCAAGGAAGAATTGTCCTCTGAAAACTTCAGAGAAGGTATGGTCTTGCAATACCTTAATTTGATAATTCTGGGCCACAGAACTGTGAGAGAATAAATTTCTATTGTTTTAAGCCATCAAGTTTGTGGTAATTGTTATGGCAGCTCTAGAAAACTAATGTGTCTAAGCAGAAGCAAATATTTTTTTTTCCATACAATACTTCATCTTTCTTCCCTCCCCCAGAAATAATCAGTTTCTTTAGTTTGGTTTGTATATTTCTGTTTCAAGTATGTATGTGTGTGTGTTGCTATACATTACTATCTTTGTGGACACGTGTCTGTGCGTGTATGCACATACACATGTATCTACAGTAATACAGTACTGTTTTTATGATTTAAAATTTTATACTTTTAGAGAATATATGATAGCATGTATACAATTATTCAGTTTCCTTCTTTTCACTCAACTTTTGCTTTTACGTCATTTCCTTTTTGATAAACATAGATCCTTTTTTAATTTTTTTAATTTCAGGATAATTAATATACAGTATTATACTTTTTGTCTAAATATATTAATAAAGTATCTGTGGGGAAAATGGGTATTTTTGACTGTCTACTGTGGGAGAGATCTTTATATAATTTTTTATCTGGTCTTCATAGTAACTTGCAAGGCAGATATTAGTACCTACATTTTAAAAACTAAGATAATGGAGGCTCAAAAAAATTAAGCACATTTATTGTCACCACTTACATGTTTTATTTTCAAAGTCTTCAGTCCTTTCTCTTGCTGCAGGCTGCCTGGTGAAGTAGTACAGTGTTTACGGAAGTTCCAGCCATGTCTGGGGGCTGGTCTGTAGGAGTTGCTGTGTGAAGAATTCATGTGTTGGGTGAAATGTTAAGTAAGATAACTTCTAAGTCTTTTCCAATTCTAAGGTTCTAAAAAAGATCCACCAAGTCACACAGAATTCTAGAATATTAATGGATTTTATTTCTTTAATGTTTTTCATTACATTATGTTATTATATTATGTACCATACAGTACATCCCTGGTTTCTGATGTAAGTTCTATGATTCATTAGTTGCGTATAACACCCAGTGCACCATGCAATACATGCCCTACTTACTACCTATCACCAGCCTATCCCATTCCCCCACGTCCCTCCTCTGTGAAGCCCTCAGTTTGTTTCTCAGAGTCCGTAGTCTCTCATGCTTCATTCCCCCTTCTAATTACCCCCCTTTCTTTATCCCTTTCTTCCCCTACCGGTCTTCCTAGTTCTTATGTTCCATAGATGAGAGAAATCATATGATAATTGTCTTTCTCTGCTTGACTTATTTCACTTAGCATTATCTCCTCCAGTGCCGTCCATGTTGCAGCAAATGTTGAGAATTCGTTCTTTCTGATAGCTGAGTAATATTCCATTGTATATATGGACCACAGCTTCTTAATCCAGTCATCTGTTGAAGGGCATCTCGGCTCCTTCCATGATTTGGCTATTGTGGACAATGCAGCTATGAACATTGGGGTGCATATGGCCCTTCTCTTCACTACGTCTGTATCTTTGGGGTAAATACCCAGCAGTGCAATGGCTGGGTAGTAGGGTAGTTCAATTTTTAACTTTTTAAGGGACCTCCACACTGTTTTCCAGAGTGGCTGTACCAACTTGCATTCCCACCAACAATGTAGGAGGGATCCCCTTTCTCCACATCCTCTCCAACAATTGTTGTTTCTTGCCTTGTCTATCTTTGCCATTCTAACTGGCGTAAGGTGGTATCTCAGTGTGGTTTTGATTTGAATTTCCCTGATGGCTAATGATTTTGAACATTTTTTCATGTGTCTGTTAGCCATTTGTATGTCTTCATTGGAAANTTCTTTCTGATAGCTGAGTAATATTCCATTGTATATATGGACCACAGCTTCTTAATCCAGTCATCTGTTGAAGGGCATCTCGGCTCCTTCCATGATTTGGCTATTGTGGACAATGCAGCTATGAACATTGGGGTGCATATGGCCCTTCTCTTTACTACGTCTGTATCTTTGGGGTAAACACCCAGTAGTGCAATGGCTGGGTCATAGGGTAGTTCAATTTTTAACTTTTTAAAGGGACCTCCACACTGTTTCCAGAGTGGCTGTACCAACTTGCATTCCCACCAACAATGTAGGAGGGATCCCTTTCCTCCACATCCTCTCCAGCAATTGTTGTTCCTTGCCTTGTCAATTTTTGCCATTCTAACTGGCATAAGATGGCATCTTNCCATTCTAACTGGCGTAAGGTGGTATCTCAGTGTGGTTTTGATTTGAATTTCCCTGATGGCTAATGATTTTGAACATTTTTTCATGTGTCTGTTAGCCATTTGTATGTCTTCATTGGAAAAGTGTCTGTTCATATCTTCTGCCCATTTTATGATTTGTTTATTTGTTTCTCGTGTATTGAGTTTGAGAAGTTCTTTGTAGATCTTGGATACCAGTCTTTTATCTGTAGTGTCCTTTGCAAATATCTTCTCCCATTCCATTGGCTGCCTCTTAGTTTTTCTCCCATTCCATTTGGCNGTGGGCTGTCTCTTAGTTTTTTTGACTGTTTCCTTGGCTGTGCAGAAGCTCTTTATCCTGATAAAGTCCCATAAGTTCATTTTATCTTTTATTTCTCTTGCCTTTGGAGATGTGTCGTGAAAAAGGTTGCTCTGGCCGATGTCATAGAAGTTGTTGCCTATGTTCTCCTCTAGAATTTTGATGGATTCCTGTCTCACATTGAGGTCTTTCATCCATTTGGAGTTTATTTTTGTGTATGGTGTGAGAGAGTGGTCAAGTTTCATTCTTTTGCATGTAGCTGTCCAATTTTCCCAGCACCATTTATTGAAGAGACTGTCTTTTTTCCACCGGATGTTTTTTCCTGCTTTATCAAAGATTAGTTGCCCAAAGAGCCGAGGGTCCATTTCTGGGTTCTCTATTCTGTTCCATTGGTCGATGTGTCTGTTTTTGTGCCAGTACCATGCTGTCTTTGTGATCACAGCTTTGTAGCACAGCTTGAAATCCGGCATTGTGATGCCCCCAGCATTGTTTTTCCTTTTCAACAGTTCCTTGGTGATTCGGGGCCTTTTCTGGTCCCATAAATTTAAGGATTATTTGTTCCAGTTCTTTGAAAAATGTCCTCGGTATTTTGATCGGGATAGCATTGAAAGTGTAGATTGCTCTGGGTAGTATGGACATTTTAACTATGTTAATTCTTCCAATCCATGAGCATGGAATATTTTTCCATCTTTTTATGTCTTCCTCAATATCTTTCAAAAGTGATCTATAGTTTCTAGCATATAGGTCCTTTACGTCTCTGGTTAAGTTAATTCCAAGGTAACGCATGGTTTTTGGTGTTATTGTAAATGGGATGGATTCCCTAATTTCTCTTTCTTCAGTCTCATTATTCATGTATAGAGATGCAACTGATTTCTGAGCATTGATTTTGTATCCCGCCACCTTACTGAATTGTTCTATAACTTCTAATAGTTTGGGAGTGGATTCTTTTGGGTTTTCCATATAGGGTATCATGTCATCTGCGAAGAGAGACATTTTGACTTCTTCTTTGCTGATTTGGATACATTTTTCANTGCAAAGAGAGACAGTTTGACTTCTTCTTTGCCGATTTGGATACCTTTGATCCCTTTTTGTCTTCTGATTGCTGTTGCAAGGACTTCTAGTACTATGTTGAATAATAGTGGCGAGAGTGGGCATCCTTGTCGTGTTCCTGATCTTAAGGGAAAGGCTTCCAGCTTTTCCCCATTGAGAATAATGCTTGCAGTAGGCTTTTCATAGATGGCTTTTATGAGATTGAGAAATGTACCCTCTATTCCTACACTCTGAAGGGTTTCAATCAGGAAAGGATGCTGTATTTTGTCAAATGCTTTTTCTGCATCTATTGAGAGAATCATGTGATTTTTGAATTTTTCCTTGTTGATATGATGTATCACATTGATTGATTTGCGAGTGTTGAACCATGCTTGCATCCCAGGTATGAATCCCACTTGGTCATGATGGATAATCCTTTTAATGTACTGTTGGATTCTATTAGCAAGGATCTTGTTGAGGATTTTGGCATCCATATTCATTAGAGAAATCGGTCTGTAATTCTCCTTTTTGAGGGGGTCTTTGCCTGGTTTGGGGATCAAGGTAATATTAGCCTCATAGAATGAGTTTGGTAGCTTTCCTTCTGTTTCTATTTTTTGAAATAGCTTTAGGAGAATAGGTATTATTTCTTCTTTGAATGTTTGTTAGAATTCCCCAGGAAAACCGTCTGGGCCTGGAGTTTTGTGTTTTGGAAGGTTCTTTATCACTGACTCAATCTCTTANAATTGAGAGGATCATATGGTTCTTGAGTCTTTTCTTGTTGATATGATGTATCACATTGATTGATTTGCGAGTGTTGAACCATGCTTGCATCCCAGGTATGAATCCCACTTGGTCATGATGGATAATCCTTTTAATGTACTGTTGGATTCTATTAGCAAGGATCTTGTTGAGGATTTTGGCATCCATATTCATTAGAGAAATCGGTCTGTAATTCTCCTTTTTGAGGGGGTCTTTGCCTGGTTTGGGGATCAAGGTAATATTAGCCTCATAGAATGAGTTTGGTAGCTTTCCTTCTGTTTCTATTTTTTGAAATAGCTTTAGGAGAATAGGTATTATTTCTTCTTTGAATGTTTGGTAGAATTCCCCAGGAAAACCGTCTGGGCCTGGAGTTTTATTATTTGGAAGGTTGTTTATCACTGACTCAATTTCTTCATAGTTAATTGGCCTGTTTAAGAAATCAATTTCTTCCTGTTTCAGTCTTGGTAGTTTATAGGTTTCCAGGAAGGCCTCTATCTCTTCCAGATTGTTGAATTTATTGGCATGAAGGTGTTGATAAAAGTTTCTAATAATCCTTGCAATTTCAATGGTGCTGGTCGTGACCTCTCCCTTTTCAGTCATAATTTTAATAATCTCAGTCCTTTCTCTTTGTTTTTGGACAAGTTTTGCCAGTGGTCTATCAATTTTATGGATTCTCTCAAAGAACCAGCTTCTAGTCCTGTTGATCTGCTCTACTGTGGTTCTGGTCTCTAATTCATTGATTTCTGCTCTAATCTTGGTCAACTCCTTCCTTGTCAGTGGGTTAGGCNTTCTTTTGGATAAGTCTTGCCAGTGGTCTGTCAATTTTATTGATTCTCTCAAAGAACCAGCTTCTGGTTCTGTTGATCTGCTCTACTGTACTCCTGGCTTCTAATTCATTGATTTCTCCTCTAATTTGATCAACTGCTTCCTCGTGCATGGATTAGGTCTGTCCCTCTGTTGCTGTTCCAGCTTCTTGAGGTGAGAATATAGAAACTGCATTTTAGATTTTTCTATTCTTTTGAGTGAGGCTTGGATGGCTATG
>NC_048218.1:174641461-174642402 GCF_002007445.2 Ailuropoda melanoleuca
TTTTTGATTTCCTGGTTTATCGAATCATTCCTGAGCAGGATGGTTCTTAGTCTCCAAGTGTTTGAGTTCCTTCCAAATTTTTCCTTGTGCTTGAGTTCAATGCTCAGAGCGTTGTGGTCTGAGAATATGCAGGGGATAATTTCAATCTTTTGGTATTGGCTGAGACCTGTTTTGTGTCCCAGAGCATGATCTATTCTTGAGAATGTTCCATGGGCATTAGAATAGAATGAGTATTCTTTTGGTTCTGGGTGTAGTGTTCTATATATATCTATGAGGTCCAACTCGTCGAGTATGGCATTCAAAGCTTTTGGTTCTCTGTTGATTTTCTGCATGGGTGCTCTATTTCTGATAGTGGAGTTTTGAGGTCCCCTACTATTAACCTATTANGTATTTTTATCTATATGTCTCTTTATTCTGGTTAAGAGTTGGCTTGTGTATCTTGCTGCTCCCCTGTTGGGGGCATATATATTTATAATTGTCATATCCACTTGTTGGATACATCCTTTAAGAATAATATAGTGCCCTTCTGTGTCTCTAACTATAGTCTTTAGTTTAAAATCCAATCTGTCTGATATGAGAATTGCTACCCCAGCTTTCTTTTGAGGTCCATTGGCGTGAAAGATGGCATTCCATCCCTTTACTTTCAGTCTGAATGTATCTTTAGGTTCAAAATGAGTCTCTTGTAGACAGCAAATGGATGGGTCATGTCTTTTTATCCAATCTGCAAACCTGTGGCATTTTATGGGAGTATTTAGGCCATTTACATTGAGACTGAATATTGAGAGATATGATTTTGATGATGTCATGTTGCCAGTAAAGTGTTTGTTTTTATCGATTGTGACTTTCTGTTCTGTATCACTCTTGGGGCCTTTTTACCTTTATAGAACCCCCCTTAATATTTCCTGTAGGGCTGGTGTCGTGGTTACGAAATTGGTTAATGA
>NC_048218.1:174642949-174910689 GCF_002007445.2 Ailuropoda melanoleuca
ACCCATCCTCCAATTCACTGATACGTTCTTCTGCCTCATTCACCCTGGCCGTCAGAGCTTCTAGTTTTGACTATATTTGGCTCATAGAATTTTTAATTTCTGCCAGATTCGCTCTCATTTCTGCCCTTAGAGAGTCTATATTCTCATTAACATTTTCATTAATACTTTTTTCAAGTCTGCACATCATCTTGACCATTGTTACTCTGAATTCCGTTTCTGATAATTTGGTCATATCCATATCCATTAGTTCTGTGGCAGAGGCCACAGACTCATTGTCTTTTCTTTGCTGGGGGGGGGGGATTTCTCCTTCTCGTCATTCTGATGAGGAGAGGTTGCGGGGTTGTCCAGAGCCCAAATTATTGACTGGGACCCAGGCCGGTGCACCCTTGTTTTATAGGGATCTTAGGGATGTGGCCTTCTTGATTTTTCAGCCTGCCTTCTGGGGGAGGGGCCTGTCATGCCGATACTCAGGCAACCCTGTTTGTTTAGAGTCTCTGTGTCCCCTGCAAGGGGGGATGGGGGTGGGCACACTGTGAGCCAGTATTTCCAGGCTTTTGTTCTCTGGCACCTTTCCCTGGCAGTTTGCTGTGCCTCTTCTGAGAGTCAGAGCAACAGTGGTCTAATCTGAGCCTCTGTCTCAGAACAAGGGATCGCAGACCATTCTCCACTTATGTTCTGCCCACTTTAACTCTGTTTCTGTTGGTGCTGCTCAACCCTGCAGTATCCCGGGATGTGCGCCCCACACCCAGTGTCCCAGCCCTCATTTCCAGGGCTGGCGCGTCTCTGTCCTTTGTGTTTCTAACACCACCAGCAGCCAGCCGCCTCATGCACTCCCGGAGTTCCCAGTCTCAGTCTGGTTCCAGGGAGCACCCGGAGCTCCATTTCAGTCTGGTTGCACGCATTCCCTGGCTCACGGTCTCAGTCTGCTCTCTCGTGGGTGCCATCCGTGAGTCCGCCAGCTCCCCCGTGCAGGTGGCTACCACTTCCCGGTGCCCAAACGTGGTGGCTCCCTCCCCCTTCCATTTATTTTCTGATATCTGTGCACGGTTTCACAGCTCCCCACTTCGTACCTCAATACTCAGCACTGGAGATGTTCATTTGTAGAGATCCAGATGTATTTTCCTGCATCTCAGGCTGATTCCATGGACGTTCAGGCTGGTCTGGTACCTATCCAACTCGACTCAGGGGACCGGCTGAAAAAGGGGTCCCCTACTCCTCTGTCATCTTAACTCCTCTCCATTAATGGATATTAGATCCCTACTAAAACCCAGGACTCTACACCAAAGCATATAGGCTGCACCCCCATATAAGGCATGGGGGCAGCAGCGCTGACTGAGAACATCTCAACTCATTTAATCCCTGACCACTTTGCTCTATTCTGTAAATGCACAGCAAAGTGTTCTTGGTTCCAGTGGGGGTAATGACTTTTAAAAATCTTCAGTCTCTAGATAGAAATTTTCATATATCTTAATACTTCTTTGTTATGTTTGTAACCAATATCAAAATTATTTTATCTGTATAATGTTAAAAGTACAACTGGACTATGGGGTCCGAAGACCTGGATTCTAATTCTGGATTTGCCATAAATTAGCAAATAATGTAATCTCGCTCTCTCTCTCTGTTTTTTTTTAACATTTTACTTATTTATTTGAGAGAAAGTGAGAAAGAGAGAGCAGGAGATGGAGGAGGGTCAGAAGGAGAAGCAGACTCCCTGCTAAGTGGGGAACCTGATGTGGGGCTTGATCCTGGGACTCCAGGATCATGACCTGAGCCAAATGCAGATGCTTAACTGACTGATCCACCCAGGACCCCTGATGTAATCTCTTTAAATAGCCATTATCTATAAAATGAGGAAGAGAGAGAGAATTGCTTATTCAACAAGCATTCATTGAGCTTTACCATGTGCTGGAACTGGTCCCCTAAATGGTAGAAAGCATAGAAGGGAAGAGCTAAACATGTCAATATGTGCTAAGTGCTACCTCTATCTGTGTTAAATTTTTGTAGGTATCATTTCTTCTGACAATATGTAATGTTTTGTGTACATGAGAAAAAATATTTTCTATTTCGGGAGCTGTATTATTTAATCAGAATCATTTCAATAAGATTCTTTTCCATTTATTTTTTATTTCCGTAGATATTTAGATCAGAAAGATAGGGCAGACCATAACTCACTGAAAAGCACAAAACTGTTAAACATGACCGAGTCAACATTTTAAACCCAACATTTGAATAAATATTTATCTAGTGTATGTCTGTATGTATGTAGTATATTCCAAGTTCAGGTAGTACCAAATGACACAATTCCCAGATCAGAAAAAAAAAAAAGAGAACATTAAATCATGTCTGTATACTCAGGCTAGTTTACAAAACAAAAGAACTTGTAAAATTTTGGGTTGACACTTCGGATCAAAATGGCTCACAATGAAGGAGAGTGAAAAATGGTTAGATAACATCTTTCCTTACAGTTCCAAGATTCCTGATAAATGAAGAGATTGAATTCTGGGTGCCTTCATGGAACTACAGAATAATATCAGAACAAGAAGTACCTGTAAGAAAAGATAATTTAGTTTAATTCCTCGGATAAAATCCCTGAAGTCCAGAATTGACTTGAACTTGCTCAATGTTTACTTCATAAAAAAGCCAAGAATGGTCATGATGAACACTGTGCATGTCTTTCTATATTCAGGTTGAATATAATAATCTATTTTCTGTCCCTCAGTCTTGTGAGAGAAAATATTTTAAACTACTTTTTTTTTAAAGATTTTATTTATTTATTGACAGAGACAGAGACAGCCAGCGAGAGAGGGAACACAAGCAGGGGGAGTGGGAGGGGAAGAAGCAGGCTTATAGCGAAAAGCCTGACGTGGGGCTCGATCCCATAACGCCGGGATCACGCCCTGAGCCGAAGGCAGATGCTTAACCACTGTGCCACCCAGGCGCCCCCTAACTACTTTTATATGTATGTGTGTATTTATCTATTGAGTACTTTACACATTTTGGTATAAAATTCAGGGAACTCTTTGATAATTTTCCCAGCAAAACACTACCATTTTTTAAATTATTCTTCAGCCATCCAAGTAGATTGACTTGATTATATAGTTGATGTGCTCTTGCATATCTTTATCTGTGATTATGTATCTAGAACATGATATCTGTATTTTTGAAGTATTTTTGTATGCATGTTAACATGGCATGGACCATGTTGACGTTATCAATTAAGCATGAGCTATCTCATGTTAGAGATTAATTGTTCTCATTTTTTCTTAATAGCAGTTACTCTGCCTACATTGAACACCTCAAGATGCCCAGTAGATGATGGTAAATGATGTTATTAACATTTGTGAAGCTACTTAAAAGTTTATTTCTCAAAAAATAATGACAGTTTATTAATAGTCAAATAATATACAAAACCAATTATAAAAATACCAACTAACTAAAAAGTACTTTGAAAGGTCGTAATTGCCAGCAATGGTTTTTCTATATATTAGGCAATTGTTAAACAGCAAATTCTGTTCTGTTCCAACTGTTAGTAAAAACTTATCAAAATATCAGGGTAGAGTTAAGGTACAGTTTGAAAAAGCATAATCAACATCATATCACTTCTATTTTGAAAAGAAATACATATCTGTTGGTTTCAGAAAGAAAGTCACTGACAGTAAAATTGGGCAAAATTTTTCTTGACTTGGTGGGATACATAGAAGAGATTGATTTTCAACTGACAGGGTGACCTCCTAAAATGTGTGTCTGAATCTCTTAACAGTTTATGAAGTTTTTATGCATAGGTTAAAAAATGGCTGAGAGCCCTGTTTCTTGGTTAATACTTCTGGACCACGTATTAAAAAGAAAAAAATCCTGAGATGCAAAGTGCCCAAATCACCAATGAATAGTTTTATAAGCATAGGACAAGCACTCTACTTTTTATATTCTGATTTTGACACGTAGCCAGGTCATCTAAACAGTAGAGTTACATTAATTCAAGAGCTGTTCTGTCTTCATTTATTTTCCTTTGCCTTCCTCCCCCTCTCTCTCCTTCTCTTTCTTTTTTTTTTTTTTTTTTTTTTTTTTTTTTTTTTGCATGGGCATAACGATTATGTATCTGTCCTAGCTGCTTGTGGTCTTCCTTCTTACCCAGTATTCATTTTTAAGAGTTTATACCTTCTGATTTAAATATGATAAAATACCATGAAAACTACTGATTGTTTTATTGCCTTTTAGCAGGAAAAATATCAGAAATCATACAAGAAAGTCCATCTTTTCAAGACAGTTTGCCCTACATAGTAGGCCCGAAGGATGTAGATGTCTCAATAACCAACCATACGTTTTCAAATCTAAGGCAGTCTATGAACACATCCAGGTTGGGATCAGTTGAACTTACTTTACAAACCAGTAGTCACATTTCACATACAGATAAAAATCTGATTATAAAAATAGTAATCAGTGACAGGTATTACTTGGTATTTGGATATGCTCAAAAGATTATATTGAATAAAGGTTTATCTATGTCAGATGGCATTTTGCCAAAAAAATGATATGGCTGTATTTCTCATTTGTCTTTCTTTGGGTTCCCCCAAATCAACTGACTGAAAGATTATAACTGTAGTTAGTCATTTCATGAACTGAGCACTTTGCCTAAATTCACATTTTAAATCTGAACCCACTCAAATAATTATAGACCCAAAACTGTGGGTAAACTTCCCCAAGCTTAATATGGTAGTACACGAAGACTATGGATACTTTTAAAAAAAGGTCTCCAAAATAATGGTTAAATAATGAGAACATACTTAAGTTGCCCAAGCCAGGCGGAAAATTATTCTTAAACTAGTCTTTAAAAATATGTATGTAAAATGTGATAATATATTTTTAAACTAAAGTGGGTTGAAGATTTTTTTTTATCAGTAAGAAGGTATCAATAATAAAAGATCTTTTTCCATTTAAAATTTTCCTAATTCAAAAGGAGGGTATAAAGCTGACCCTAATAACCTTTCTGATATATGGATTGGAATATAAAATTCATGGACTACTGGAAGATGTCAAGATTTGATTATAATTCATATTCTAGCCCTGTCATTCTGGGTCTCAGGCAAATCCTTAAACTTTGTGTTGCTTCACTTTCTTCTTGAGCAAAAAAAAAAAAAAAAAAAACTTCTGAACCCACCTATTGCAAGGTTATTATAATACTTACTATGACACCTGGCACAAACAAAGTCCTTAACAAATGTCTGTGAAACATCGGTGAACATGTGTATAAGGGTAAAAGAGTAAGGCAGTATGCAAATAACGTGCCTAGCTGTTTAAATATTTACCTGTTTTGTTTTGTTTTTGTTTTTTTAACTAACGACAGACTTTATTTGGATTTCATCAGATTTTCCATTGATGTCCTTTTTCTGTTCCAGGATCCAATCATTGCATTTAGTTACCATGTCTCCTTAAGTCTTCCTTATCACTTTCTCAGTCTTTGCTTATCCCAAAGACCTTGAAACTTTTGAAGAGTATTGAAACTTGGGAAGAGTACAGTCCTTTTGTAGCATGTCCTTTAGTTCAGATCTGATATTTTTCTCATGATTAGATTAAGGCTATGCATTTTTTTAGCAAAAAACTTCAAGTGATGTGCTTTCTTACGAGGGTACATAATGTCAATGTATCGAGTGGTTTCAGAATTACTAACCCATAGACTTAGGAGAAACCAGTTTACTAACCAGGGTACAGTACCTGAGTGTTTTTTAAGTGCTGAGCTAGGTATATATACTACTTCAGATCCCCTGAGGCCCTTTTGAGTGCATTTTATCTTAATTTCATACCTGAAGCTATAGCTAAATTTCCCTGAGGGAACTACTCCGTGCCTGCACGCCCACACAGCTCCAGAGAATGTACACTTATATACATGTTTATTTCCCATGCTCAAACATGTGAAAGCAGGGGTCAAGAACTGAAGGGCCTGAGATTTTTTACCCTATTTGAAAACCAACAAAGTAGTTTGTTTGAGTTTCATGATGATTAGCATAAGACATATGAATCCTGGGTCAGAAACCAAAATACAAAATCACTCAAACACACCAGGTATCATGAGCTTTATTTTCATGTTGGTTTCCTTATAACCAAGTCCTACAAGATTAATACAGAGGCAGATCCAACTGGATGCAATGAACACAATAACTTTGTGTCACAGTTAAGAAACCTCAATCTTTTATAAGGGAACTGCAAGCTAATCTGCTTACTTTTTGCCCTGGAGGAAGATATTGTCTGTTTTTCAAAACTGTTAACTATACAGACATCCTTGAAAAGGAAGTATAGAAAAAACCAGTGCCCATGCTCAGAAGATGTGCGGAAAGCCTGATTGAGTATTTTATCCTGAGAAGAGGTTGCAGACATCACCGCACTTCATTCCTAGATACTTTAATGTTTATTACCTGAGATTGAGGGCATTCTCCTACATGGCCTCATTGCCATTATCTCTCCTAAGAAAATAGCATCAGCAATTACTTTTTCTCCACTATTTTTTCACTTTGCTCTCGTGCTAGAATATTAGTATCTTTGGTACATACAAGTATACATGATGGTGACTAGTTTACTAATTCACTAGTGTTCTATTTAGAGTTCTCCAGTGAAAGCAGTTATGTGTAAATATATTTAAGATCTCTGTTGTGTCCTGTGGGACCATAAGAAAGGATTGAACTGGCAAAACTTGTTGCTAGAAAAGAAAAAATGTGGTATTTAAGCTTTGTTGCAAATACAATAATTGTGGTAAATGTAATAATAACAGCATCAATAATAGCTGGCACTTATAAAGCTCTTATTATGTACTAGGCACTATGCCAAGGTTTGACATCATTTATTCAGTTCATTCTTATAGCTATACCATCAAGCTTTTGTAGATGAAAAAATTAAAGTAACTTTCTCAAGGTCAGTGAGTCAGCAGTAGAACCAAGACCTGAGCCCAGGTCTGCAGAACTATGCCCTCAACTGCTGTTTGGTATTTTACTGTTCACCCTCTGCTGGTGTGAGATTGACTGTGTTCCATTAGCACAAATCATTTCCACAAAGCTATCTACTCTTTGAAGGTGGGCCTATATATCTCTAGGCTTGGTGGCTTCCCACACCCTTAGGAGCATCACCAGATTCAGGACTTAAATGAGAGAGAGCATGTGGCGTCAGAGGAAATGGTTTCAAAGTCATCCTTAGAGACCTCAGTCCTGGAGTCAGACTTAACAAAGTTCAGATCCAAGCATATCACTTTACTTGTGTGGGAATTTGTCAGGGCAGCTAAGCTCTGTATGACTACTCTTCTGTAAAATGTGGATGAGAGTGGTGCATGTGGCCTAGAACAAAGTCAGTGATCAAAATATTCATGTCATTGATGATTCTTCACTTAACACTTTCCTCTGGAGAGGGTCCTACCCCAACTTCCATAGGGGGAGAATGAGAACAGCTAGAGCAACTGAAGCCTAAGGCAGGAAGTTGCTCTGGTCCCAGGACAAATGTGTGCATACAACGCCCCAGAAGATGCGTCACATTTAGCCTGTTCTTGTCTCCCTCCAGGCAGCACTGATGACAGGCAAAACCATGAATGTGAAACAACATTATTTATTGGCTGAACTGCTTTGACCTAATTCAGTAAATAAATCAACTGGTGTCCAGTGCTCAGAAACACTCCTGAGAACACTGACTTAAACATTTCTTCTTTGAGACTTTATTCTTTTTCTGTGTTAAAAACCTTTTAATAAATTCCTTCTGCTCTTGTGGTGTGGATGCAGCCACAGTTGACTTTGCTTCTATTTACTGTTCACTTCATTTGCCTGATGCTCACCTCCTAATGCCACAACCGTGAGATTTTGGCAGGGGGCTCCCACTGCCAGTGCAGCTGAGCTTGGGGAATGGGCAGTGTAACTCCAGTTTGAGCCCCTGCTCAGACTCCAGCCATGTTCTGGGCTTTCCTTGCCTTTATAATGAGCTCTGCATACTTATGACTTTCTGACATTAGGTAAAAGTTTCCATGTGATCTGGCTAGTACTAGGTTTTTCCCTCTCCTTTTAATATGTAGGGATAGCTGCTTCAGAAGACTATTCCATTGGGTACGATGTCAACTTTCCATTGCAACAAGGGATCCTTGGAAGTGCCTCTTCAGAGAATAATCCCTATTAGAACTTATTGTTGTCCATGATTGGTAGGAAAACAGCCCAAACTTGGTGTGACTCATGCCTCTTCTCAATCATGGTGTCCCTTCAAATTTCTTGAAAATCAGATGAGGGAGTCTTTCCCAAAGCCCCATGTTCTAGAACATTGTGAGTTTGACATGTTGGAGTATTCCACAATTTTCTTCCATGAGATTCTGGAATATGTTACATAAGAAGTATACCACATCTGCCAACACCAATTGCCCACAGCAACTTCAGTTATGTACATGCTTGGCATACATTCAATTGCATGGATTCAGCTATGGACTCTTAGGAGGAAAGTAGAAATCAATGACATAAATTTGGAAGTGAAAGAGTGACCATCCAACCCAATAGTTTTAAACATTTTTTTAGCCATACGTTGCTTTGTTCAAACAAAGTATGTTATGTTCAATAGAAAAAAAAGATTAAAAAGCACTCCAACTGACCTAGGGTTGACTATGGGTCTGGTGATGGTGCAGACTCTTGCCTGATCAGTACATCTCCCTGCAATTCCAGTCCCTCTCCTCACACCAGGCAAGCCCTAAATAATTTCTAGAGTTCCATGGGGCACAGATGGGAATTTATCTAACCAGTCATTTCAGTTCAATTACGCTCAACAAATATTTGTGGAGCACCTCCTCTATTGCTGACACTCTACTAAGTGCCTAAGATACAAGTGACCTCGGTTCCCCTTCAAAGGGTTTACATCCTAGAGAGGATGCATTTCATAATTTAATGTGTTCAGTATTCTGATTGAAGTTTGCTTGGGGCGTGTGGAACTGCAGAGGTAGAATCTGGGAACCGTAACAAAGGGCTTCCTGTAGAAGTTGATCTGATGTTTGACTTGCTAGAATGAAACCACAGTTGGAAACGTTAACAGGATCCAGAATTGAATTCACTGATATAAGTTAAGAACCTCAGCTTTGGAGTCAGACTGACTGGGTGGATCAGTTTGGGCTAGAGAAACTAAATCTTAGTACTCCCCTATAAAATGGTGGATCACACTTGATTCATGGTGTTGCACATATTAAAGGAGATAATATATGCACAGTGGTGGATCTCATGCCCAGAGCATGGTAGCTGTTGCAGACTAGTCTGTCATATATGCCCCTTCTGCTTTAAGCCCATGATTTTAGGTGAAAGAAAGACTAATTTTTAGGCATAGTGCCACATAAGAGACTGCTCTCTAAAACATATCTTCAAGGTGCTGCTGTTTTAAAATTTGCCACTTCATACCCTTTGGGTATTCTTTGGGTCAAAGAATAAATGCCTCAAAAAGTACAGGTGTCTGGAATTGCTACTGACACTGCCGAAAAGCTTTTTAGCATTTAGAATCTTTTGCCTACCCTCTAAACTTGATTGTTAGAGAATAAGCCTGATGTCATGACTCATTTCTGCAACATTTCCCTCTGTAATTTGAGAGGCACATAAATTCAGGAGTAAAGGTGATCTGCTATAAAAGGAAGTGGTAATTGATACATACCCATCATTACTGCTTAATGCAATTCAGCTGTGAACGTGTACACATCTTCCATTACAGGGCAATTTAAATTCTTTATTTTAATCATGTCTGATACAGATGAAACAGGTGAATTGCTATCAACTTTTTTTTTTTCAAGAAACTCTTTGGAAATAGGTAACAGGTGAATATAATGGGCTGTGTTTAAGACTAGGGCAGCTGCTGTTTTCTTTTCAGTTATCCTGAATTTATTACCATGGCTGAAAGTAAGATTCTACAAAGGAGACTTCCCCTAATCTCTGCGTATGCAGAAGATGAGTGATATTTTCATGTTACTATTTTTCATGTTTCTTATGATTGACTGATTAGGATTTCATTTACTGTTACTTTTTCTCCAGTTGCCATCAGTTTGAAATAGATGTTGAAAGATGCCTCTAGGTATATCATAATTGTTTCCCGTCAACCTTTTTTGCCTTCGGGTTTCTATGCATGTCCTTATTAAATAAATGTTTGTAAAAGTAACCTAACCATTCTGATTTTCCACTGTGACTTTACTAGATAGATTGTTCATCATTTATTATCATCTAGCAAACATGCCTCAAGACTTTCATTTGAATCCGATGATGCTTGCTCAGGGGAAAAATAAATGAGCCTACTACTCACAGAAGTTTTAAAGGGATTTGGCTTTCCTTGGTGCATGATTTCTTCTTTGTGTGTTTCAAGAGGAAGAAACAACCTGGTCTAGAGGGAATTACAGCTAGATTTTAATTTTCACCTCTTCCCAGAGTGCTTGGAAATTCACACATCCTCACCCAAGTTTTCTTAGCTATATTTTAAAGGCCTGACTTAAAAAAAATTATTTGCTTGCATTTTTTATTTTGCTTCTGTTGTCTGACCTAAATGATACAGAACAATATCTTAAGTGGCTGTACTCTCAGATTCATTTAGCATCCAGTCCAGTGACATTTCAGAACTTCTTTCATATTGATCTTCAATTTTGGATCATGCAGAAACAGTACAACTAAATTCACTCCAGCCAATTCCAGGAAATGTGGCTCCTAAGCATAAGTGGTCAACAAAGTACCTGCTTACAGTAAATGTGTATTTTGTGAATAGTTCATAAACACTCTCAAAGTAGGCAGAAAAACATTCTCATGAAAAAACACCTGTTCATCCAAGACAATTCCCCTCACTCTTCTATAATTCCCACTGGAGATTGCTCTGAGAACTATATTAATTTATTTCTTGATTGTCAGACACAGTAAAATTGTGAGACTAAATTCTAGAATTTCTGAATTCTAGTAAATACTGCACTCAAAACAAAGAAGCAGTTGTTAGCTCTTTCTCATGCAGTTTGCTCCACTCAGTTGTTATTGTATTTGTTAAAAAAAAAAATCAGGACTGTCTTTTTTTCTTCTTTTCTTTTCTTTTCTTTCTTTTCTCTTTCTTTCCTCTTTTCTTTTCTTCCTCCCTTCCCGCCTTCCTTCCTACCTTCCTTCTCTCATTGAGAAAGTGGTGGGCAGAGGGGCAGAGGGAGAGAGAATCTTAAGCAGGCTCCATGCCCAGCAAGGAGTCCCACACAGGGTTCAATCTTAGGACCCTGGGATCATAAACTGAGGTGATATCAAGAGTCAGACACTTAAGCAACTGAGCCCCCACAGGACACTTTTTCCTTTTTTTTTTTTTTTAAAGCTGCCTAGAACATCATCTTGTTGGCCAGAGGATTCTACAGTGAGTTTGTGTAGCCCATTGTGAACTTTGGAGGGGAAATGTTCTTCTCTGATGTGGTAAACATTTTTAATGGTCTCATGCATTTAGAATTTGTTTGAACATTTTCTTTTTTCTCCTAATAGAAACAAATGTTGGGATAATAGCTATGCCTACCTTTGGGACTTCCTCCTACTATGCTATGGTACTGAAAGAACACCAGTGGAATGGAGTATACATTAACATAATTATATTCATCCTTTCATGCAACAAATTATGTTAAGTGCATATTATATACAGGCACTGCATGAAATATTGGAGGGAATAGAGACAATTTATCCCTCAGAGATTTCTCAGTAAGAGAGGCCAGCAAATGAGTCAATAGTCACCAAGTAGAGTGAAGAATGTGCTAGCAAGTGTACTGCTTGTTCCGTGGGAGCACAGCAGAGCGACTAAGTCAGCCCACCACTAGGATCACGGAAATATAGCTAACATTGAGCTCTGAAAGACAAAGAGGAGTTGCTGGGGTTGTTAGGGAGAACAGGGTCTGGGATAATGTAAACTAAAATGTCCAGTATGTGGTGAAAAGAACCGGCAGTAGATGGGAGAGGATGCGATGAGAGATGAACTGAAGAGGGCAACAGGAGCCATTTCATGGAAGGGCGTGGATGTGATGTAAAGACAAGGTACTATGCTGAGAACTCCGGGAACACATTAGGGTTGCTTTGTCCTCCCTTCCCCTCTTCCTTTCTCCTCCCTTTCTCTGTTCTACCTGCCCCCCCAACTCTCTCTCAATCTCTCTTAATCTTTATGAGGTCTAATAAAAATTACACATCTTTAAGAGGTGAAATTTAATAAAATTTTCACAGATTTCTGTACCCACAAAAGCCTCAACATAATCAACATAACGTATCCATGATCCCAAAGATCTCCCCCTACCCCTTTGTAATGTGTTTCTTCGCCATAGATTAGTTTGCATTTTCTAGAAATTTATATGAAAGAATGGCTAAGCAAGAACTTTAAAAAATCTGGCTTTTCACTCATGATAATTATTTTGGTATTCACTCATGTTGTCCAATACTCATTTGTATGAATATTCCACATTTGTTTATCCGTGTACCTGTTGGTGGACATTGAGGTTGTTTTGGTTTATAAAGCTGCTAAGAACATTCCCACATAAGTATTTGTATGCAAATATGGTTTCACTTCTCTTGGGTAAATATCTAGGAATGAAACAGGTGGACAGTATAATAGGTGTTTAGTGTTTAAGAAAATGCCAGCCTTTTTTTCAGTGTTTCATGTTTTCTCCAGCAATATGTGAGAATTCCAGTTGCTTCATATCTCTACCAATACTCGGTGTAGTCAATTTTAACTGTTTTAGCAGATATGTAGTAGCATATTATTTTGGTTTTAATTTGCATTTCCTTAATGACTAATGATGTTGAACATCTTTTTCTTTGCCTATTTGCCATTGACATACCATCTTCAGTAAAGTTTCTATTCAGATATTTTGCTTGTTTGCTTTTATTTAATTTAGAAGTTTCTTTGTATATTCTGGATATAAGTCCTTCAACAGAAATGTGAGTTGCATGTATTTTCTCCCAATTTGTGGCTTATCTTTTATTTTCTCAATAGTACTTTTAAAGAGCAGAATTTCTTAATTTTGAGTTTATCAATATTTCATTTTATGGATTATGATTTTGGTATTGTACCTAAGAAGTCTTTGTATAAACCAAGGTCACAAAAATATTTTGTGTTTCTTTAGGAAATTTTAGATTTTTTGATATAATATTTAGGTAATGATCAAATTTGAAGTAATTTTTATAGTAGGCACCCTTTATCAAGTTGAGGGAGTTCCCTTCTTTTTCTGGTTGCCTAAGAGTTTTTTATGAGGAATAGACATTAGATTTTTTGAGATGTTTTCTTCTGCATCTATTGAGATAGTCCTATGTATTTTTCTCTCTTAGTTTGTTGATGTAGTGAAATACATTGATTTTCAAATGTTAAACTAGCCTTGGACTTCCCATATCAACCCAGATTGGTCATGATGTATTAGACTTTTTATATATTGTGGAATTTGATTTGCTAAAATAATAAAATTTCCATCTATGTTCATGAGAGATTTTGGTTTGTAATTGTCTTGTGACATTTTTATCTAGTTTTGATATCAGGGTCACCTTGTTCTCTTAGAATAAATTTGAAAATAGTTCCTCTTCAATTCTCTGTATAGATTTGGTATTATTTCTTCCTTAACTTGGTAGACATCACATCTGAAGCCATCTGGACTGGATTTTTTCTTGTGAGAAGGTTTCAAACTGCAAATTCAATTCTCCTAATACTTAGGGGGCTACTCAGAATCTGTTTCCTTCCTCTTGAGTAAGCTTTGGCAGTTTGTGTCTTTCAAGCAATTGGTCCATTTCTTCCAGGTTACTGATTTTTGGGGGGCATACATCTGTTTATATTATTTCCTTATCCTTCTAATATCTGCAGAATCTGTACTCATGTCACTTCTCTAATTTGTGAGAATGCTGTGTTTACTTTCTTTTTCCTCATTATTCTGGTTAAGGTTTATGTATTTTACTGATTTCAAAGAACTTGTTGATATGTGCTCTTATCTTTATTATTTCCTTTGTTCTGTTCCTTATCTAGTTAATTTAGTCTTTTTCTAGTTTCTTAATGTTGATGCTGAGGTTACTGATTCAAGATCTTCTTTCTCTAGCGAGGCATTTGGTGCTATAAATCCCCCTGTTGTTTTACCTGCATCTCATAAGTATTGTTATCCTGCAGTTTCATTTAAATTGAATTGAAAAAGTTTTAAATTTCCTCTATTAATTTCTCCTTTGACCCCTGAGTTATTTTGACTCTGTTGTTTGGTTTTCAAATTTTTAAAGAGATTTTTCTGCTATTGCTTTCTAATTTGATTACATTTTGGTGTGAAATATATTTTGTTTGGTTTGAATAATTTTAAATTTATTAATATTTATTTTATGCCCTGGAATATGGTGTATCTTGGTAAATGTTCTGTGTGCACATGAAAAGAATATGCATTTTTACTTTGGTGTGGTGAAGAATTCTATAAATGACAGTTTTGTCAAATTGGTTGGTAGTGCTATTTAAGTCTTATTTTATCCTTAATGGTTTTTAATCTACTCATTCTATCAATTAACTGAGAGAGAGGAATTTTGAAATTTCTTACTATAATTATGGATTTGTGTATTTCTCTTTATAGTTCTATTGGTTATGCTTCATGTATTTTTGAAGCTCTGCTATGGTATGTTTAGATTTCTTAGGTATTCTTGATGAATTGATTTCTTTGTCCCTCTGCAATAAACTTTTCTATCTCTGGTTATATTTTTTTTGCTATAAAATTCATATTGTCTGATATTGTTTTAGTCACTCCAGCTTTCTTTTGATTTGTGTTAGCTTGACATAACTTTTCCCATTCTTTTACTTTTAAGTTAACAGTGCCTTTAAGTTTCTTGTAGATAGCCTCTGGTTGAATTTTTCTTTTTTTCATTCAATCTGATGATCTCTGACACTTATATGGGATTTTAGATCATTTATATTTAATGTGACTACTGATGTGGTTATGTTAAAATCCATCATTTTGCTATTATCTATTTTCTCCATATGTCTTTGCTCCCTTTTAATTATTTTCTTGTTTCTTTTGCATTGAATATTTTGAATTTCCATTTAATTTTCTTTGATTTAAAAGTTAAGACACCTTGTTCTGTTTGTTTTACTTTTGTTTTCTAGTGGTTGCTTTAGATTTATTTCATACACTTTTAAAATAGTTTCGGATAATATAATACCATTCACATGTAGGGTAAGAATTTCACAACAGTTTGCTCCCATATCCTTCCTCTTGGTCTTTTTGCTATTGTTGCCATAAATTATGTCTACTATGTTATAATGCCTCAATATTTGTTGTTTCTTTGTCTTTATGGGTCATTTATATTTTAAAGAAAAATTACTGTAGTTGCCCACATAGCTACCCTTTCTGGTACTTTTTATTTCTTCGTGTACATCCAGGTTTTCCATCTGACATCATTTTCTTTCTGCTTGAAGTATTTCTCTCTCTCTCTCTTTCTCTCTCTTTCTGTCTCTCTTTCAGTAGTGTGGGTCTGCTGGTGATGGGTTATGCCAGCTTCTGTATATCTCAAAAAAAAAAAAAAGGCTTTATTTTGCCTTAATTTCTGAAATACATTTTCACTGGTTAAAGAATTCTAGATTGGTAATTTGTTTTTCTTCTTTATTTTAGAGGTGTTACATGCTCTTCTGTTTCCTCGTGATACTAGTATTACTTCTGATAAGAAATCTGTCATTTTACCTTTATTTCTCTTTACGCAATAGGTATTCTTCTCCCCCTCTTCAACCTAGACTTTTTTTAAGATTTTTGATGTTTTACTGGTTTTAAACAATGTATTATTATCCTAATATTATTTACTTTATGTTTCTCTTGCTTGGGGTTCTCTAAGACTTTTGGATTTATTTGTTTGCATTTTCCTCAAATTTTGAAAAAAAAATTGGCCATTTAAAGAAAATGTTTTTTTCTGTACTCACCCTGCATCCTTTGGGGACCCCATTACCATTAGATATGTCTTAGACTACTTGATGTTATTCCATAGTTCAGAGATTCTCTGATTAAAATAACTTTTATAATGTGGAAAAAAAGTGATGTGAACCTGAATGCAGTCTAGTGACAGTTGGAACATGAGGTAATTAAATATTTTGTAGCCATTTAAAAATAGAGTTTGCAAGGACCAAATGGCATGATTGAAAACAAGTTATAATATTAACATTAAATTTTAAAAAGCATGGTACTAAATAATTTACATTTTACTAAGTGAAAAAAAAGAAATCTATAAAACTATGTTTTGGGACAAAAGTGTTGCAGAAACACATAGCATTATACTTTTTGCACAGGAAAATTATGAATGATTGTATTTTTTTTACCATTTTCCTGTATTTTCTGAATTTTATTTCATAAGCCTTTTCATTATAAGAAAAATAAACTTTTAAGGATATTTAGAACATAGAATAAAAAACACTGGACATTGATTGATATTACACATATTTGTAACTAAGTATGAAGGAGGGGTTTAGGCTAACCATTTTTAATTTGGGACTTAGATAACTAATCATATAGCCATATAGGAGAAGATACTGAGTTTATTTTGAAACTGTTGAATTTCAAGTACTTGAGAGATAGCTGGGTAGAAATGTCTAGCAAAGCCCTGGTTTCAAGTTTCTGAAAGTCAAAAAGGACTCTTGGCCAAAAATACACATTTGGAAATCATTGATAGTAGTTGAAGCTGTAGATTTAAATAAGGTTACCTAAATGTCATAATTCTTAAGATTTTATCATGATAGTTTTAATGTAGCTCCTTCAATGGACACTCACTCTATCAAAATCATAATTAAGCAAATGTCCTATCCATTGGCTTACTAACAAATTACAGAATAATTATATATTTATGATATATATTTAATTTTAATATAATTGCTTCCAACATTATAGTACTGTTGATTAATAGTAATAATTCCCCAAGTATAAAAAATATTACAAGTTTAGAAACTAATACTGCATGATGATAGTGCCTGATTAAAAATTTTATGTATATTGAATCTTTGAATGCTTTTTGAAATCAGTGTTTCTCATTCACTTCTGCACACAGGCTGGTACATAGTAAAAATTCAATAAATATCTGCTGAATGTGTGATAAAGACTGTGTAGCAATGAAATGAAACTGGAGATTATATATAGAGAGGGAGAAAATTGTATCCACCTGGATGTTGTTTATCGCCCACTTTTTATTTTTCTCTTTCCTTCCTCATACATTCTCTTTAATAATTCCATGTAGATAAAGACTGAAGGAGTAAAGCATATTTTTTCCAACCTTTTCTTATGTACATTTTCAGACATACAGTGAATTCAAAGAATTTTACTCAGCCACATCATTAAGTGGATTCTGACTATTTTACTCTTGTTTTATAATACTTTATTGTATATCTATTCATCCATCCCTCTAGTAATCCTCAATCCATCTTATTTCTTGATAAAGATAGTTCAACTCCTTTTAAGTACTTCAGTATAAATATATTTTGTAAAATATTTTAAATTAAATACTAAATTTTAAATTAAAATATTTTAAGAATTTAAACTTAATAGTCTTTTCAAGATAAAATTGACATACGGTGGAAAACACTTAAGTAAATACTTGCTGGTTTTTGGCAAGTGCATACAGCTGGTAACCCACACTCCCATTAAAATATCATTCCAGGAAGTTCTCTCATGCTCCTTTCCGCTCACTTCCCTCCACCACTATCCAGTAAATTGATGTTCTGATTTGTTATCACCACAGATTAGTTTTGTTTGTTCTAGACCTTATTATAAATGGGAACATAAATATGTTTTGTATAAGGATTCCTTCACTTAGCATGTTTTGAATTTTTTTTATTTTACATTACCAATATTTTGTTCTTTTTTATTGTAGAGTATAATTTCATGATTTAATTTGTATTTAATCGTATATTGTAGAATATAATTTCATGATTTAAATATTCCACGGAATATTCCACATTCTCTTATAGAAGCACTCTGGATGTTTCCAGTGCCAGGCTGTTATGATTAAGCTGCTGTAAGCCTTTCTGCACAAATTTCTTGGTGGGCATATATTTTAATTTCTCTTGGGTAAATATCTGCTGGACCACAGGGTATATGTATGTTTACTTTTATTAAAGTACATAACCTCTGGACATCACTTTTCCAAAGTAGTTTTACTGTTTTACATTGCCACTAGAGATATATGAGAATTCTGGTCGATCTACATCCTTACCTGGTGTTATCAGACTTTTTAACTTCAATGGTTGTGTACTCTTACTTTGAATACTACTAGCATTCATTGGCATTTCCCTTATGATTAATGATCTTGAACACCTTTTCAGGTGCTCATTGGCTATTTGTATAATCTTTAATGAAGTATCTGTTTGAATATTTTGCCGTGTTTTATGCAGTTGTTTGTATTATTTATTGAATTTTGGGAATTCAAAACTTACTATTAGAAGCGAAGAACAACATTTTATGGACTGTATTTCTCACAGAAACTGGTACAGGGTCTTGCACAGAAGGAGAGAGAAAAAGTATTTGCTACTTTTAATTTGAAGTATATACTTCTAAAAAAAACTAACATAACTTGGAATTTGAAACTTTGAAAAATATGTCATATATCATGCCCACAATTTACTATACTCTGTTCTCCAACCAGTAAAGAACTTAATTGGCTTATTCTTTCATGATTTGATAGAATCATTTTGTTTTTGCTTTTGTTGATTACTTTTGTTGAAGAGAGCATCAGGGAAAGAGAAGCAGCTTTTTGAGTTTTGCAGGGGACTAAGCCTAGGGCTGTCATTTCAATGTGACTGTTAAAACCTTGGAAAGGAGAGATTTTTGCAGTCAGTCTCCTACAGCCTTCAGAGGACTGGTTGAGTTGTTAGAAATCACAGAGAAGCCTGCCGTTATATATAACGGCATAGCAAGACAAGAATTTGTTTTAAATGAGATGTGCGAATCTTGACTGAATGTTTCACGATATAGTCATAAGCAGTGTTACAGGCAAGGCACACTTGAGGGGAGGGGGTTTGACGATAACAAACACATAAGAGGTGGGTGTTCATTCAGTAGTGGCCAGTTTGTTGTTGCTGTTGTTTTGTTTGTTCGTTTGAATAGTGCCCGGTTTTGATTAGAGGGTAGATTTGTTTGTTGGCTGCCTTTCAGAAGCCTGAAGGGCCGAGTATGACAGTGATGTTCAGTGTTGTTGGTGAGACTGAGCCCGAGGTCGCACAGCAGGAAGACTTGCATGTGGCTAGAGCTCTGCTACTTACTTGCTCTTTCATTTGGGGGAAGTTACAGAATCTTTCTGGGCCTCCTCAGTTTCTTGAAGATGGGGATGATGATAGTGCTTGTACCAGAGCAATGTGTGCAAATTACTGAGATGATACATGTAAAAAACCTGGTACACAAATTAATACTCTGTAAATGGCAGCTAGTATTATTTTTACTGTTTATAGTAATAGAAGTAGTAGTAGCAGCAACAACGTTAGTGCTCCAGCTTTAAAGGGGATGTAAACACCAAGCCTTCCCCAGCAATGTAGCCTTGGTGACAAAACATTTTTATCTTTCTCCTTAATTTGCCCTTCGTTAGAGATACACTGATTCATCTTGAAGCCTTTCTTCCTTCTCTAGTATCCAAATCAGTTGCCATGGTCACGCTTCCTTCTTCATCACAATTTTAATTCCTAGACCACCTCTGTTTTTCTTCCTTTGGGAAAAATCAGCACTTAGAGAGTCAGCACCTGTGCTCATTGACTTACATTGTCAGCGTTTTCCCACCCCTGAGGACCATAAAACCTGACGGAAATAAAAAATTGTACCTTATCAGAAAAATGCAGAGGCTCTTGTCATAATACTCCCTTCAGGTTTGCGATTAAACCTGGCTCTAGGGGTGAGAGATGTTTCACAGGAACCAGGGACATTCTCCCTAGACAGGACTGTGGTTTTCTTATACTTGTTTAAAGCAGAGACAAGAGAACGTAGAGCAAGTACTTTGAGTGACCAAGAGGTAGAGAGAAACTGCTGTTCCCAGAGGCCTCTCCTTCTGGGCTTCCAGGCCTGGAGTTTTGAGTTGTGACATTGTTGAGCCCACTTCTGATGAACTGACCATGTATGTATCTTTCTTAAAATGCTAAGGAGTTAACCCTGTTCCCTGCAGGTCTTGCTTGAGGTTTGGCTCAGCATGAAGTCCAGCAGCCTGGACATACATGTCAGAGGTCAGCACAATTCTGTCAGAGTCCTGCAGCCTTCGGGTATATGTTCAGGCAGCAGGAGAGGAAGAGGAGCATATGGACTTCTGCTTACCCACTCTTCCCCATGCCGGGGTCAGTATTTTCCTTTCTGATTCCTCTTGATTCAAAGAGACTTTTTAATGCAAAACAAAACTCTTCTAATAATCCAACCTGAGTTTATTGTGGCCAATAAAAGAAGAGGTTAATTCAACAAGTTTCTTCCAATAAATAAAACTGCTAGTCCTAGTGAAATTGTGTTTTCTTTCTTTATATCTTTTAAAAACAAAATTTTCTTTTCAACATCTAATTATGTTTTGTAGGATTAAGAGCTGGAAATCTGCTCTTTCATTTAGTGACTCAGAATTTGCTATTGTAGAATAAGAATGACTGAAAGAAAGAGACATTAATGTCAAATGAAGAAGAAAAGAGTAAAGTACATGTTAATTTGGCTTTGAGTTTTCAATAGCTTTGTGTGAAGGATTTTTGAACTAAAGATAAAATAATAATTCAGTCGTTAATCTAGTTTCCCTCCCCACCCTATTTGCCCTGCGTGGTAGTATAAGATCTACCAAAAGTGATAAAGTTGCTACATTAAAATATTTGATAAAGAATAATCCACCTGGAAAGACCATATCCCAGAAAATAATAGTATTTCCAAAAATAATAATTCAAGAAATAATGTCCTTGGAATTAAGATGATCAAAATTTTACTTGATCTCGCTGAATTCTTTCTGGTCTGTGGTAGTAAGACTTTCAAGGAGAGTCCCTTCAATAATGAAAACAGAAATGCACTTTGATCTCAGGGAATGATCACATTCCATGAAAACATTGCATTAATGGCCTTCCTCCTGAAAGGGGTTGTAGAGGCTTCTAGTTGCCATGAGTCTTTTACTCACAGGTACCTGGTGTGCCCAAGATAAGAAAATCTTTGAAGACCATAGGAGTGAGACCCTAGTGTGGGGAGATAGGAAGTGCCTGTGTCCAGCAGTAGTTGGAGCTCTGTTGAGCCTCAGGTCCCCCTTTAGGTGGGTTATCTTATATTTTAAGGAAATACAGCAGGTCACAAGGATGTAAGGGGAAAGGGTTGCAACCCCTTTTTATTTCTCTTTGTCTGCAACTGGGGTTCTAATCAGTCCTAGGATTTGTTTTTCACTTTGGTGTTCAGAAACTAATTTCTAAATGTACAGTGACAGTTGTGATTACCACTGCTCTTTGTCTTGAGAATTAAGTAGACTACTAACTCACAAGCAAGATACCTTAAATATAATTCTTGATATACATATAACACTTTACCCATTTGTTCATTTTTGGGGGAGAGTAGAGCTTTATTCTGACTTTGAAAGTTTATTATAGAATATATTTATGCTTTTTGAAACTTTTATAAAAACAAAAATAATCACTCATAATTTTCCCAGCAAGAATTAGTATCTGTTACTATATCACTATATATTCCTCCAGTCTTTTTAAGTTTTGTGCACATATAGACATTTTATTCAGTAGCCCAAACATAGTGGAGTAGGAACATGAAATCTTTATTTTTTCTTCGATTACTGCCTATCTTGTAGACTATGTTGCTGAATTCTTTAACAAAAACTTGTATAGATTCCAAAATTTTCTGATAACTTCCATTTACTAAAGCAAATAACAAGAAGCAACAAGAAAAATAGACTGCTGTCTTTTCTAGTTGAAAACACTTGTCTCCTATCCCATGTAAAGCACTTTCTTGGCTTCATCTTTAGCCATGTTTCAGATGTAGGGCATGAGAAGAGAGTACGCTTTGCTTTTTGCATTCTTTCCACTCCCTCTCTACAGAGTGAGAGATGTGTGGTCTGCTCAAATACCCCACCCCCTCATTCCTGCCCCTGGGAATTAGCATGGACATGTTGTCTACCTCTGGGCCAGAAAGAGGGAGACGAAATGGGACTAACTTCACTTAGGGGATGAACACTGCCTTTTACATGTGGAACCTGCACTCCTGATGAGTCTTTCAACTCCAATAATTACTTAGTTATTTTTGTTTATTCTTCCACTGACATAGAGTAGGACTTGGGGCAGTTGAAGAGAGGAGCTAGTGAAGTGTTGGAGTAGTAGAGCTTACGTAGTTCTCTCTTAATAACTCCGAGGGAGGTTTCTGACGCCTCTCATTGGTGTGTCTCTTTGGAAAGTGAAGTACTTGAAGCTGCTTTGTCCACAGTTTTTGATCCTAGCAGGTAATTCTAGGATTACAGAAAAGTCCATCCTCTTACATGTACATTGAGGAAATGAATGTAATGCGTTAAACATGTTAGCATACTTTTTTCTTTTGCCTTTTTTCACACTTGCTCTTCTCCAGTGAGAGTAAGGCATCCTTCTGCCCAGAGGTGTGGGGGGTCAGGGGTTGGGGGGGATAAGGGGTGGGAATGAGGATTATAGAACTAAGTGTTGCAGTGAGAATTCAATGAGAACTCTTTCAGCTTCTAACTTCCAAAATAGAATTTTACAACAAAACACAAACCTTGAAAGCCAGTCTGGAGAGACTATTGCAAGTTCATTGTACTAAGAATCAAGTTATAAGGAGTCCGATTATAGAATGGCTTACATAATGTAGGGAGATATAATTCCCCTTCTACCTTTGATGGCCAAGACATGAGAGAAAATAACATAGGAAGAGAAGGAAAAATTAGAGAAAAATCTAACCTTATTTAACAAGGGAGAGAAAAGCAGAAGGGGATAAAGTGTGTGGCTCCCAGTCACCTTTCTCCAAACTTTGACCTAGAATGTCAGAGGGGTTTTAGATATGTTGAGAAAAATTCTTGAGTTTTTAATCCTAATTCATCCCTAGCAAACAATTATCTCAAAAGGGGCCAACAGCAATAACCTGGGAGTGACCACATTAAATTCAATAGTGCAGCCTACTTAAGAGAAAGGTAAGACTTAAAATTTCTGAGATGTTCCCAGTTTCTATAGGTCAGTACAGAGTCCATATTTTCCCACAGCCCCCTTAACTGAAAGTAGATATGTTGAGAGACACTGGAGTTTTTATTAAGCTGTCATGCAGAAAGGCACATTAATTTGGAGATGATTCCATGACGTATAGAGTCTAGGACAGAGGAGACTGACATAGAAGGCTAGGGAACAGGAGGCCTCTGTTCTTTTTCTAGGGACAGGGAGTACTAATGTATGGTCACCAGAGCCAGAAAGGAAATTGATCTTAATCAAATAGAGAGACAAGACCTTGAATTCTACCAGCAGGACCTGCAGTAGAGACCTGACTGTGGGGTATAATAGCACTTGTCCAAAACTCCCTCCGTTCATGAGCAAGAGAAGATAGAGGGAGAATGATATAAAATCCTAGACATTCAGCTAGACCTGAGCTAACTAAAGAGGCAAATTAGAGTCCCAGACATAAAACCTAGTGTTTTTTTTTTCTTTTTCAACTGCTCAATGTGTGTTTGTGTGTGTGTGTGTGTAAGGAGGTTGGAATTTTAGACTTCAAAATTATTTATGGTATTGCTTATAAAAGTTATAAAAAGAATATCAAATTTTATTCTAGCTATTCACTATTACAAAAAAATTGCTATGTTTAGGGGCACCTGGGTGGCTCAGTCAGTTGAGTGTCTGACTCTTGATTTTGTCTCAGGTCACAATCTCAGGGCTGTGATTTTGAACCCCACTGGGCTCTATGCTTAGCATGGACCCTACTTAAGATTCTCTCTCTCCCTCAGCCCCTCCCCCCTGCTCATGCTCTCTCACTCTAAAAAATAAAATTTAAAAATGCAATGTTTAATGTTCTGAAAATATATTTTTGTACATATGAGCAAGGATATTGTTAATATAAATTTTTAGACCTAGACTTCTTCAGCCAAAGGTACATGTATCTTCAATGTTGATATACTTTGCTAAATTACCATCATGAAGACTACACCAGTATTCACTGCTTACAATACTGTATGAGAAAGGCCACTTTGTCACTAAGTTTTTCCGGCAATATCCAGTAAAGTTGTAAATGCTTATAACCCAGAACTCATGTTTAACTTCTTAGATCTGTAACAGAGAAGTTATTTATTTTTACCAGAAGACATGCATCAAGATACTCACTAAATTTTTGAAATGTGAAATGTTTGTCACATGAAAAATTAGATATAAACCAAATATCCACCAAGAGTAATGGATAAAGGGTAATACATTCAATCAATGGGATGCTGTATAAAAGTTAAGATGAGTACACCAGGACATGAATAGATTTCAAAAACATAGTAGGGATTTAAAAAGCAAGTTTTAGAAGGTAACATACTACATATTACTTATAGATATGTATATTATTAAATGGTAAAAAAAATATTTGAGATATATTCAACCAGTTAATGATAGCAGAGGGGTTGCCTTTAGGGTGGGAAGAGAAGGACTGGAGGGCCATACAAACAGGAGTTCTACCTTATTATGTTTTTTCTTGTATTATTATATATTATCAACCTTTAACAAAATGACTTTAACATTAACCAATTCTGTGTAAGACCTATATAAATACTGACTTTTGCTCATAATTTTTTTTAATATTTTTCAAGAAGAGAAGAAATCTAGGCCCCTTTGTTCTTAGCGTCTTAGAAGTACCTTAGCCCAACAGCTTCTAGGGTTCATGCCTATTTATTTTACCAATGTTATACACACGGTAGGGGAGTATTTAAATCTGCTAAAGTCTCAAGGCTATTATTAACAATCCAGTCTCCCTAGTTTGCTCTATTTTCTTGGAATGTTTTTCCTTTCCCAAGTAAAATTCAGTAAAACACTTTGAGATTGATCATTTTTCATCCTTAGTTAAATACAATGTTTTCATTTCCTTTGCACTCTTAAAGTAACAATGAATATTTCTTATTCACATAGTAGATAGTGAAATTCTCATGGATTAAATGGGATGACTGAAGCTTTTAATGGAAAAGTTTGTAGTCAACCAAGCCAGTTCTGGACCGGAAACCAAAATATTCCAGGAACTTGGGAAGTGAGCATGGACTCTGGCATTTGTGTTGCATGTGTGAAAATTCTCTTTGGAGTTACAAAATATAATAACCTGCCAATTGCTTGTTCTGTCGCATTTGACAAAACCACCTTGTTTTATGTACATTGTTGGAGCTGCTGACTGAAACGTGTAGAAATAGATGAGACACTGAGAACCTAATTTGATTTAAGAATGCTGAAGAAGGAGCCCACAGCACCAAAGTGATGGCTCAGCTAGTGCTCATAGATGGGCTCCAAACCTGCAGCTACAATATTTTGAGCCCCCTGTGAGTATATTAAGTTAGATTTGTGGGTTACACAGGAAGAAAGGCACTATGTTTGTTTTGTAAGGGAAAGTGCATGGACTTCGGAGATAAACAGGTGGTTATGACTAAACATCCCCTCCCACAGACTCTGGCTAGATTACTATGCAAAATAGTGGTCCAGTTTGACACCCCTGCCTGCAGAGTATGAGAGTTCCTGTTGGCTCCAACTTCCTTAGCATTTGGTATATTCAGACTTTTTAATTTTGGCAGCCATTGGTATTTATTTGTTGTTTTATTTGCATTTCCATTATTGCTAATGAGGTGTAGCGTATTATAAGTTTATTGGCCACTTGGTTTCCTCGTCTGTGAATTGTAGCTTCATAGACTTTCTTCATTGATTTGACCTTTTCTTATTGATTTGTAGTTCATTGATATTCTGAGTGAAAATCTTTTGACTGTTATATATTTTGCCAACTATTCTTGTAGTCTTTAATATGTCTTTTAATTTTGTTTATGGAGTCTCTTGTCATGCAGAATTTTAAAATTTTGATATTGTCAAATTTATCAACCTATTTCCTTCATTGATTATGCTGTTTGTGTCCTGTTTAAGAAATTCTTTACTATGTCAAGGTCATAAAAATAGTCTTTTGTAAATTTCTTCAGAGGGTTTCAAAGGCTTTTTGTTCTTTGAGTTTTGTCTTGTTTTCATTTAGTTCTCCAGAATATCTCGATTTCACTTCAAAGTTAAGTTTTAAGTAAGGACCTAATTTTTTCCATGCGGAAAACCAGTTTACTTGTGCCATTTACTAAACATCTAACTTTTCTCCATGATATTTAGTTCATTTCTATTTTATATACCAGATTTCTGCATATTTTTCAGTCTGTTTTGACATTTGTTATTTTGTTCTAAGAATATAATTTTTCATAGCTTTCATTATGATTTATTCTTCAACCTATATATTACTTAGCAGTATGACTTTTAGTTACATATTTTTAGATATCTCTTATTGGCTATTTCTAATTTAATTGTTATGTGATAATAGGATATGATCTGTAGAATAGCTGTTATGGGGAATATGTTGAGACTTCCTTTGTGGACTAGTGAGTGGTCAGTCTTTGAAAATTTTTATGTGTAGAACATCAAATCAAAAAAAAGAAGGAAAAAATTTTTTATTATTACACTACATCAAAAACTAATCATGTACTATATGTTGGCTAATTGAAAAGAAAATTTTTATGTGCACTTGAAAATTAGTTGAATGTGGAGTTCAAATCATACCTAGTAGATAAAACATGGTAATGTGTGGTATTCAAATCCTCTATAGTCATACTAGCTTTACAAATGCTCAGTCTCAGTTTCTAAAAGATAATTTAAAATGTTCTGCTTGGATGGTGGATTACTGAATTACTCCTTATAATTTTATCATTTTTTGCTTTATATGTTTCGCATAGTGCTGTTAGCTGCAAAGAAGTCAGGATTTCTGCATTTTCTTTATGTATTTTTCATTATTATACATTGTGTGCTTATCTTCAGTGAATTCAGTTTACTGTTATTTTGTTTTCCTTTGCAAGTTTCCTAATGTGAAGTCAATTCTAGAATGCGGTTTCCCATTTCCCTCAATCTGGCCCCATGGGTTCCACCATTTCTGATCTATTTTCATATTAACTTCTTGGGTTTTGGTCTTGCTTAATTACTTCAGTGTAGAATTCCAGTTTCTTGTGGTTGACTCTTTTTTCATCCATGGCCCTATGTGAACTGTAAGCTTCTTTTCTTAAATTTCAATTCCGTTAATTAACATATAGTTCCACAGGTAGAGGTCGGTGATTCATGAGTTGTATATAACAAACAGTGCTCACTACATCAGGTGCCCTCTTTAATGTCCATCACCCAGCCACCCCATCCCCCAACCCCCCTCCCCTGTAGCAACCCTCAGTTTATTTCCTATGATTTAGAGTCTCTTATGGTTTGTCTTCCTCTCTGATTTCATCTTGTTTTATTTTTCCCTCCCTTCCCCTATGCTCCTTTTTTCTGTTTCTTAAATTCCACATTTGAGTGAAATTATATGATAATTGTCTTTCTCTGATTGACTTATTTTGCTTAGCATAATGCCCTCTAGTTCCATCCACGTCATTGCAAATGGTAAGATTTCTTTTTTTTTTTGATGGCTGAGAAATATTCCTGTATGTGTGTGGTATACATATATACCACATCTTCTTTATCCATTCATCTGTCGATGGACATCTCGACTCTTTCCACAGTTTGGCTATTTGTGGACATTGCTGCTATGCACGTTGGGGTGCAGATACATTTATATCTTGGGGGTAAATACCTAGTAGTGCACTTGCTGGGTCATAGGGTAGCACTATTTTTGACTTTTTGAGGAACCTCCACACTGTTTTCCAGAGTGGCTGCACCAGCTTGCATTCCCACCAGCAGTATAAGAGGGTTCCCCTTTCTTCAAATCCTCGCCAACATCTGTCATTTCCTGACTTGTTAATTTTATCCATTCTGACCATTGTGAGTTGTTATCTTATCGTGGTTTTGATTTGTATTTCCCTGATACTGAATGAGATTGAGCATTTTTTCCTGTGTCTGTTGGACATTTGTATGTCTTCTTCGCAATTTTGTAAGCTTCTTCGTATATTCTCAGTCAGTTGGTGGAATTTTTCAGTTGTCATGTGCAGCTCTTGTTTGAAGTCTTTTGTGTCTCTCAATGTTATGCTTTAGAGCAGCTCTAGCAGCAGGAAAGCTTTCACTGTTAGCACCCATTCCCCTTTTCCACAGCCCTTCAACATTAAGGTTTATATTTGCCTATAATGACTCGTAAACCATTTATCTGCAACCTCTGATCATCCCCGCTCTATGTGTCCTGTTATTTCTAGCTCCTGAGTTTTCAAGGATCTCTTTTCAGTTTTATATTTACTTACATATTTTCAATTTTTTCGATGTAATTTTCTACATTTCCTCTTCAATTTATGTGCAACTCTGTGTGTATGTGTATATAGGGGTGAGGAGATGATAATTCCAAGTAAGTTAATTCTGCTAAATTAACCACATATACCCAAATCATGAGTATTTTTTTGTTTTTAATTTAAAATTAAAAATAATGTCTTCAAGACATCAGATAACAGATTTTTCTCTCTTTTTTTTGACATGTTTTTCTCATTTAACTATTAATGATTCTCCTGGCCTTAGATATAATCTAAAATAAGTATTTTGAGGTGTGCCTGGGTGGCTCAGTTGGTTGAGCAGCCAGCTCTTGGGTTTTGGCTCATGTCATGATCTCAAGGTCCTGGGATCAGGCCCTGTATCTGGCTCCACACTCAGTGGGCTGTCTGCTTAAGTGTTCTCTCTTTCTCCCTCTGCTCATGCTCTCTCTCTCTCTTTCTCTCTCTCAAATAAATAAGCCTTAAAAAAACAAAAAAAACAAAAGACGAGTGTCTAGGTGGCTCAGTTGGTTAAATGTCTGCCTTCGTTCGGCACAGATCATGATGCCAGCATCCTGGGATCAAGCCCCTTGTTGGGCTCCCTGCTCAGCAGGGAGTCTGCTTATCTTCTCCCTCTGACCTTCCCCACACCCCCACCCCTGATCATGCTCATTCACACTCACTCTCTCTCAAATAAATAAATAAAATCTTTAAAAATAAGTAAGTATTTTGAATAGTGACATAATAGTACATGGAAGAGGTAAAAACACTTATATCTACTATTTCCCTATTGATAGTTTTACTTACTGCTACTATATTCAATGCTATAGTAAAAATACCTTCCACTTATTACATATTTGCATTTTTAACCTATAAAGCAAATAGCCAAAAATAGTTTCTTAGTTGTAATGGATGTATTTTATTTTACTTCATTTTAACAGATATGTATATTATTCTATTTTTTTCTATAAAATTTACATTCCCATCAACAACATTTGATATTGTCAGTTACACCACATCCTTTCAGCATCATTGGGTATTACTGCAGCTTTTTTTTTTTTTTAATGAAGTATAGATGACATGTAATACTACATTCACTTCAGGTATATAACATAGTGATTCAATAATTATATACCTTATAAAATGTTCACCATGGTAAGTATAGTTACCATCTGTCACCACACAAAGTTATTACAATATTATTGACTATAATCCCTATGCCATACTTTTCATCCCAGTGACTTAGTTATTTTATAACTGGAAATTTATACCTCTTAATCCCTCTTAATCCCTTTCACTACCCCCCCACACACACACACACTCCCCTTCCCTTCTGGCCACCATAAATTTGTTCTCTGGATTTATGAGTCCGGTTCTATTTTTGTTTATTTGTTTTGTTTTTTAGATTCCACATGTAGGTGAAATCATATGGTATTTGTCTTTGTCTTTTTCTTGATAGTTTTTCTTGCAGTTTTTAACTTTTGTCGAGCTTATAAGTGGAATATGGTTTTAGTTAGCATTTCTCTGGCTACATGTGGGATTGGGTATCATGTCAGAAAGCTTTTGGATTTCTTTTTCTGTGATTTGTCTGTATTCTTGCCCCTGGATCATTTTCTTTTTATAGATTTGTCACTGTAGATGATATTAAGGATGTTCATATGGTCAAATATACATATTTTCTTTGATTAAATATGGATTTTGTTTGTAAGTTGTTTCTAATACTGTTTATTCAGATACAAATTTTTTATTAATCCTTTTGAATCTAACTTTTTAACTTAATATATACAAGTTGTTAAGGGTCTTTTTTGGTCACACAGCTGATTATGTTGGCATCATTTATTTTTTAGAAATGGGAAAGCTGACTTTCACTAACAATACTTGGTACTATCAAAGTAAATCATTATTTTATCTGAATAGAGTTAATTTTTCATCCTTTTTACCCCTCCCTCACTCTTATTTTTTCTTATCATAGAAGTCTGGAGTTATATAATTGTTTTCTAATTTAGGCTCTAACCCAGATCTTCGGGTCAATAAGAATCCTCTAAATTAGATTCTTCACTTTACTAAGAGTAGTGGTTCTTAAACTAACATACACCAGTGTTATCCAAATGCTTATTAAAACACAAATTGCTGGACTACATACCCAGAGTCTGCAATTTAGCCAATTTAACATAGGGTCAAATAATTTTCATGTCTAATAGGTTTCAAATGATGGTGAGGCTGCTGTTCCAGGTACCACAGTTTGAGAACCATTAGCTTAGGAAAATGGCCTTTAACTCCAGAGGCATCCAGAGAACTGTTAAAAGATTTGGAAGTTGAAGTCCTACCCCGGATCAATTAAATTAGCTTCTAATTTAGATAATGTTTCCTTGGCTCTATCCTGAGGACAAAATCCACAGTCAGCTCTTTTTATATGTGGGGATGGGGAGTGGCCTGATTATCTCAGCTTTTTGGAAGAAAGTTTTGTAATTAGTTATTCTGGACATCATTGCATTTTTCATTCCTGTTCTTCATAGTTATTACTTCTAAATGCATAGTTTCTTAGCAGTTTGATTTGGAGGAACAGTTCACAACTTTGTCAGTCCATTCCTGTACCTTTTTCAGAATGTGGAATGCTTTGCTCTGGTTTCAGAATTCATGAGTATATTCATCTAATATTTTTTGTGTCTTTAGTATATATGTTTGAGGCTTGGGGAAAAAATAATAAAAACAACAAATGATTCTAGCTGCATGAGTAGGTATGTTATCATTAACTCTTTACAGATAAGTAAATTGAGTCTCCAAGGAAGCAAATAATATGGTCAGGATTTCACAGTCAGTATGATTATGAGTCCCAGTTACTTACATAGGCAGCATGGCTCCAGGCGGGTACATTGAATTGTCCTAGAATGTGTTGGTTCATAACCTCCTTGGGAGCTTCCCAGGTGTAATCTGAAACTGGCCCCCAAATGTGGAGGGCAGGGAGAGACCAAAGAAAGAGGCAGTCTACTCTAGGTTGGTAGGTGGTAGTTTTAATAAACAAATGGAACTTAATATGAGACATGTCTTAGGTGGCAGCAAGATGAGTGGGTCCCTTCAGTTTGTTTCCTGAGATTAGGAGTCTCTTATTGTTTGTCTCCCTCTCTGGTTTCTTCTTGTTTCAAACAAACTGAGGGTTGCTGGAAAGGAGGGGGGTGGGAGGGATGGGGTAACTGGGTGATGGACTTTGGAAAGGATATGTGTTGTGGTGAGCACTGTGTGTTGTGTAAGACTGATGAATTACAGACCTGTACTCCTGAAACAAATAATACATTTATGCTATTTTTTTTAAAGTAAAAAAAAAAAAAAAAGATTAGTGGGTCCCTGTACCCATCTGCCAAATCTTAAAGATTTATGTAGAGGCCTTGCATTCATTCAGTATATTCTGCAGGTGTTCTCAACACCACATCACCATCTCAAGGCTGTGTCCTTGGAGCAGCCTCTGGGAGTGGCAAAGGCAAGTGGAACCCACATTCCAAGGACAGGGGAGCAGGTGAGGAGCCTCCAAGCACTCAGTCCATCTCACAGGTCAGCCAGTGGTGTGTCTTCTTAAAATTCTTCCCAAGGCAGGCCTGGGTGGCTCAGTCAGTTAAGCATCTGACTCTTCGTTTTGGCTCAGGTCATGATCTCTGGGTTGTGAGATCAAGCCCCACATCAGGCTCCCCATTCAGTGGGGAGTCTGCTTGAGATTCTCTCTCTCCCTTTCCTTCTGCCCGTTCCTCCCCCACCATAATAAATAAATAAATCTTAAAACAAACAAACAAACAAACAAAAAACAACAACCTTCCCCAATAAGATGAACTGTCAGAATGATCTATTTCTCACTCTTGTGTGATCTACTTACTGGGTAGCAGGCAGTTGGCCAGAACACCACCTCCTTGACTCTAAGCAGGGAGGTCCACCTTGTTGAGTTCAATGAATGGGGCAAGGAAATAGACGAGTGTACTCAACATGTATACAAATGGATTGAAGAGACAGAGAAGCCTACTTATATCTTCCAGAAATTTCTCAACATTTCTGTTCTGTTGCTGAAACCCTCTTTAGATTCTTAGCAAAATTATAGAATTACATTTCTTCTTATGTCCTTTCCATTGCTGTGCCATGTGTTGAGACAGAATAAGGTTAAATTCATCCTCAGTGCCTCAACCTGAAAAGAAAGACATCTGAATTTCTGACTTTAATTCACAATAAAGAGTCTATGACCTTGAAATAAATACTTTATCTTATTGGGCTTGATTTTTTTCTTCTGAAGAAGTAATAATTTGAAATAGGTAATTTAAAAAGTTATTTCTAATTCTAATATAAAATGCAATGTTAGCTCCAAGTGTGACAAGTGAAACCTTTTAGCAACAATGAACTGTTCCCACAACATTATTCTCAGATTTCTTATATGTCTCATTATACTGATTTGTTGTGATCACGCAATAATTTCTCAGTCCCCCAAAGAACAATCTGTTTACCTGGTTTTTATAAAAACATTAGGGAAAACAGAAATCACTCCCAAAGCAAACCCAAAATGGGGTTGGGGGAAGGGGAGAGAGAGAGCAAGAATGAAAATATGAATCTCTGATCTTGAGGTGCTGTTAGTCAAACAAATGAGAAAAGAAATAATTCCAACTGACTGTATTTCAATTTTACTGGAATTTATTAATGCATATATAAAGTGTTTTGTGGTGCATAGTTAGAATTGCTGTATCTATGTCATATATTATCAGGGTGACTGCTATTACCAGAATACATTATATTATAAACCTCTCTTCTGTTTCCAGGGAGATGAACTGACAGTGGCATACAGATGTCTCCAATGGCAGGCAGTGTTTCTTTTTGTTTAAAATACTTTACAAAGAATCCCCATTCAAGAGAACACGTCTAAGCATGCTCATCTATGAATACATATACTTTGCAGATCTGAACTTGACTATAGATACAAGGATATGGATATATAGGTGTTCATTAATGGCTGAGTAGTTAAGGAACTTAGAGAACAATTTCAAATATAACTCCCTTAATCTCTTTCCAAGATGCATGCTCAAGTAATTATGTCATATACTTCTGATTTCTAAGGACAGCTATTTTTAAAATTCGGCATGTATGTTTTCCATAATTTGCAGAGTAGGGAATACATTTTGTACAGTGGCAAAACATTTTCCCTTGAAAGTTAGCACTCGTTTAAAAGACTTTTCCTTAAAATAAATAACTAACTGATATAGTAAGCAGTTTGGAGATTAGATCAGGATTAAAATTTAAAATAGTAGAGTTAACATTCATTCCTTTTGTTGTGTATTCCTTTTTTTCCTTCTTTTTTTAAGTGGCTGAAACTCTGGCTGTATCTATGGCTTCACTACTCAATTTCCTTAAGCAACAGCTGTATAAATATGGTCATAATGTATTAGTTTTGATTCCTGAAAAGTAGAGTTTGAGACAGAGATTTACATGCAATAAATTTGCTGGGTGAATGTTCTCAGGAACAACACCTGTGAGGGAATGAAAAAGACAGGATGGGCAGCGGGAGAGGCTGAACTATGATGCAGCTGTAACAAAGACCTTGGCCAAGTCCACAGGGAGCTCTGGAGCTGGTCTGGTCCTTCCAAGTTGTGAATCCAGGCAAGGTGGCCATGTCTTTGTACCCTGCACAGAGCAGTCATTGGATGTGGTCTACCATGCGGACGGGATGCAACCTTAGGTGAGGCAGCGTACTTCTGCAAAGGGTGACTTCTGAATATTTTGTTTAGGACTAAGACAGGCATGGCATTAGAGAACCAGAGTTTTATACTGTTTTCCACAAATTATGGCAGCCACCAGAAAAATATTATAGAGAGTATGAGTATTAGATGGCAATGATGAATTTCCATTTACTAATTACACATAAGTATGAAAATGTATTCTAAAATTATGTGTATATAGAATATGCTTTGCCTAAGGAACTCAAAGTTTAAGTCATCAAATTTGTTTGAATCAAGATGTTTCTTATAATGGGATAACTAAGAATAAATATGCAGTCTGAGCAGGGAATATAAGTGAATGTAAGGAATGAATATGAATTTATGTAGATCTTTTCACTACATATGTTTGCAGAGGACATCATATATTTTGTGTACCCTATGGGTGTTTAAAAGGACTTTCTTATAGTTATTAATCTGATTTAGTATTAATTTGACTAAAGCGGCATATATGCATACATCTGGAATCCGACCCTGACTTTCAGGTCTACACCATCCACACTCTTGACAAAACCTGTCATCTCTTGACTGGATTACTGCAGTAGCTTCTTACATGGTGCCCCATCCTTGCTCCGTATACAGTCTGGTTTCAGCACATCAGCCTGCATGATATTGTTAAACTGTAAGAAGATGGCAACGACTTTGCTTAAAAGACTATCCTGCCTTCTGATGTTATTCAGTAAAAGCAGAAGTCCTTACGTTGGCCTCCAGGGCCCTACATGATGTGACCGCTGACTTGTCTTCCTACTCTGCTGTCACTTGCTCTGCTCTGGGCATACCGGTGTTTTTGCTATTTCCCGAACACGCTGTCTCAGGGAGCTTGCTGTTTTCTCTGCTGGAATGCTCTTTCTCCACATAATTGCATGGCTTACTTCCTCATTTCCTTTAAACACTTACTCAAAAATTTTCTCAGCGATTCTTCCTGGATATCCTACCTAAAATTTCAACCATCTTTTCTTACCCCAACATGCTGGGCTCTTTTCTTTCCGTACTTAATACTTAGCATTACTTATCAGGTACATATTTTATTTTTTCTTCTTGCTTATTGTCTATCTGTCCTATGAAAATAAAAAATCCCATGAAGGCTGAGGGTTTTGTTTGTTTGTTGTTTTGTTTTTTTGTCTTTTTCTTTTATCCCTCTAGCCACAGTGTCAAAAACTATTGCTTGGCACACAATAGACACTCAGTAAATTTGTACTGACTGAAAGAAGATTTAGATGGCAAACGTGAATATATAGTTAGTGCTTTTACACAGTTGGTCCCCAGCCTCGAGTTGCTATAAGACATAGCTTACACTAGAAAGGAGAAGAAAAGAATATCTCTGAGGCCTACCTCCTCTGCTTTCTTCAGAGAGCAAGCGTTTTCAGAATAGTGAAAAGCTTAGTGTTAATTATGCTCTGGGCCTTCCTCCATGAGTCAGCAAGAAAGCTGAGAGGAGAGATGGCTCTCCAGAATCATGTAGATGCATTTGTGCCCAACTGTGAATCTGAGAGACAACACTGTTATCCCGTGGGTGTCAATAAAAAGAAACCTAGGGCTAGTGAGAACAATAAAAATATCATGCTGATTATTAAGAAACCGTATCCCGTTTTTTTTCCTCTCCGAACTAGCCATTACCTAGTTCCTGTTTAAAATGGAAAAAGAAACTCCAAGATTAATTTAAGAGATTGGCTCTGGGTTAAACCCACACTCTGCTATCTACGAAATGCTCTCTGTATTCAGTATCTAAAAAAATGTTTCCGTGTCATCTGCAGCATGAATATAACAATTCTTATGAAGCTGCAGGAGAAATGCTTTAGAATGTCAACTTTTTGAAAAGTATGTTGAAATTTGGTTTTCAGTTTGCATTAAAAATTACTTTTTGTAACACCGTAGGATGTCAAGTGCAAAGCTTGCTTCTTGCTTGTGACTTCTGTCATTTTTATAAATCTCACAGGATCTGTGCTGTCAGATGTTAGCTCTTCCCGTATGATGCTTCTAGAACCAATAAAACATCAGAAAAGTTGTGTCTAACTGCTGGTAGGCCATTTGAAGCATAGTGAGAAATTGAGAAGAAAGAGCATGGCTGGTGACTATATAAGGCTCATGTGAGCTCTACCTTCTCCATGTGTTATCCGTGGCCATCATAGTTACAATCATCTCAGGACTATAACAATGAGGAACTCTGAAACAAATGTCATGAGCACCACAGGCATTAACCAGTCTGTGGCCTCTTACTTCAAGATCACTTTGGATGCTATTCTAAAACTATCCAATATAGTGGGACCCCCTCCCCTGCATATCTGTGCTGACAGGAAAGCATAAGAGATGGCTTATAGTGCAGTTCTTCTCAGTTCTGAATACTAAAGATGGAGCATGCTGCTTATCCTTTTTACTTTGAGCAAAGCCTCAGAAAAACCAGAATAGCTTATGGCCCATTAGAATGCAGGTGGTACAGGATGCTAAGCACCTCATCACTGCGGCTAAGTGCCCAGGAGCGAAATCATGACTTATACATTTCCAGTCTTCCCTGGCTACAGATTTTGAAGTTTGGGGGCTCGATAGAAATTGGATTTGGATAAGCACAGATGCTGGCACAGTATTCAGATACCCCCAAATATTCAGTTGCATGACCAGTCCTTCCTGTTCTCTCAGGAAGGGAACATAAAAAGGCCAATAAGCCAGTTTTACTTTAAAAGCTATATATACACACATATATTTTTAAAGCTATATATACATATGTGTATATATATGTATATATGTGTATATATATGGCTTTATTAAAAATAGAATTTATTAGGGGCGCCTGGGTGGCACAGCGGTTAAGCGTCTGCCTTCGGCTCAGGGCGTGATCCCGGCGTTATGGGATCGACCCACATCAGGCTCTTCCTCTATGAGCCTGCTTCTTCCTGTCCCACTCCCCCTGCTTGTGTTCCCTCTCTCGCTGGCTGTCTCTATCTCTGTCGAATAAATAAATTAAAAAAAAAATAGAATTTATTAAAAATGGGATTTCAGTGCCCAAGGGTGCCACTGATATAGGGTGGCCCACTGTCTTTCTGACATTGTGAGCATGTCCTGTTTCTTTGAACACTGCTATGGCCTGTATGGGTTGAGGGCTGTCAGTGCCTGAAAGGGAGAATGGGGCCCACCATGCCCAAGTCCTGGTTGCTTGAGGCCCTCTAAGCCTAACAGCATGGCAGGCAGACATTTGCCAGTCAGAACTAAAAAGGGTAGACACTCTCCATTTTTCACTCTGCTCAGCCATCAGAGGAGTTACCTCCTGTATGCGGAATGCCGGCATGTCCCAAAGGAAAGTAGACATTCCATCCAATCTCAAATGGCTGTTTATCAACATGACTCCAGAATCTTATAGTTTGAGATGATCTGTTTGCCCGCTGCTTTTTTCGTGAACGTTTTGCCATCACATAGACAGCGTCTAATGTAGCTTGTCTTAAGGATTTGAATCTTCAGCCAGAAATGACTCAAAGCCCTCTGCCCCTTACTGGAACATCTGTCTCTTCTCCAGCAAGTCCCAGATTGTTTGAGTACAGCCACAAAACCTTGCCCCAGCTTGCTTTCAGCTGGTGCACATGCATGTGCGAGCATGCACAGTTTGTAGCACACCTCCCTTTCTCCGTAGCCACAGTGCTCAAGTGTGGGGTCATTAGGTATCTTAGAGGCACGGGGCAGTGAGGCTTGGGATACCCGGCAACACAAACTGTACAGAGGGTTCTACACTTTCTATGTGCTTTGGACCGAAAGGGAAGAATAACATTGACAGAACAGGCTGCTGTGAGGATTAGAAGGGATTAAGGCAAAGCCTGGCTGGAAGGGTTTGTTAGCCATGTGACTCTCTGAAGGTATTATGAGCTTCTCAGATAAAAGGGCCAGGCGCTCACAGTATCTTTCTGAGAACACCAGCACTGTTTCTCTCATAGGCTATTTGACTGTATCTCCACGTTACAGACTCCGTGGAAATGGAGTGGGACAATTATCCAGTTGTTTGCAGAAAGAAATAAGGAGTAATTTTTCTAATATGAAGAGATTAGCTTCTTGCTATTCAGCCCTCCCCACCTTTTATTCAGCAAGGCTGACATTTGTCATCCATGCCTTTATGATAGAGCTCAAATATGGTCTAACTTCTTTGTTGAACATCTCATTGTAGCTGCTGATAAAATCTGCTGTAAAGGAACACAAAGACAATCTCATGAAAATGGAAAGAAATGATTCTATGTACTATAGAGCAGATAAGACAGAGGCATATATTATGCTTTATTCTGCTTTTGGATTGCTAGCCTATCTAAAGTCCAAAGCTAAAAGTTGTATCTGTATTGGTGTGACTTGGGAATGTTCCTTGCGTTGAGGCATCATTTGACAAGGAGATAACAACCTGTGTTAAGAGAGTGAGAGCATCTCTCGGAAGACTGGCAGGAATAGTAATGGAGAAATGTGCTGTGCAGATGGAAATCAACACTTCAAAGTGAGTGGTATTGAATTCTCTTTGGAGACAGGGTGGAATTTTTGGTTATCCCAAAAAGCAAATAGTTTTACTTTTTGTCCAAAGGCAAGATTATCTGATAAAAGATACTAGACTATTGTAGATTCCATTGAGGCAGGTCCTCTCCCTCCCTTCTGGGCACATGCCATGCTCATTCCCAGCTCCTGGTATTTAATAGTGCTGTTCCCTTTGCTGAAATTCTTTCCTCAACCATCTTCCCATGCAAATACCATCCACCCTTCATAATATAAGCTAGTGGTAGTTACACAATACCTTCTGTGTCTAATCACTAAATTAAACTTTTATATATAGTATTCACTGCAATCCTGATCACAACTAACTCTGTAAGCTAAAAGCTATTATTATAAATTTACAAATAGTTAAATTGGTGCCATAGGAATCCAGCAACTTGTCCAAAACCATTCAGTTAGTGAATGGAGAAATCCAAACTTGAATCTGGGTTCTCTGCACCTGCGCATGCTCTCTTAACCATTATGCCACATTTCTTCCTATAGTGGGCCAAATATCCTTGCATGTTAGTAAAGCTTTCACTATAAATTCCTGTCCATAGTCATATGCTTTCTTTTCATTTCAATTGTACGCATTGTTGGCAACATTCATTCCAGTCCTTGATCTTATACTATTCTAGATAATTATCTAAGGTATTTATTAAATGAAAAATTTTCCCCATGAGGTTATATCTTCTTTAAGAGTGCTATATATTTTTCATTCTGCTAGTGTATTTCTAGTATTGTACTGTCTTGATAATAAATACTCAGTAATACCTAGTGATTGAACTAACTAGGTCAGTTAATATAGGTGCAATAAGTGATAAAACGTTAAAAGTAACACTGCATTCATCCTTCTGGAACCCATTTTGCTACATATTACTAAATTATGGCCAAGGAAGCTTTCACTATACCTATAGGATCACCCTTTAAAGTGTCAAGCTGATCAGAATACTGTAGAAATTCAGCTCTATTCTGCAGGCAGGACAAGTGAGTACATTCCTGAACAGCAGTTCAGTAGTGAATAGGTCAGAGGGCTGTCAAGTAAGACACTAAAGTGATGTGCTGAAAACAAGCCAGAAGCAATACAAAAATCAATGAAGACATCTGAGAAATAGCTGGGGATGACCAGACCTTCTGGGCAGGATGTGATCTAGCTTATCCAGAAACCAACCACTACTAAGAGACCAAACAGAAGAGACCTAAGTGGCATTAGGCTTCCTTTTTTGAGGATCTGGGAGACATAACAAGATAAACACATATGTATAATTGACACTTCTGAGTGTGCTGGTCATCAGGCATCAGTAAGCTAATTCTGAGCCTCCTGGAGAGCATCCTTAGCATAGAACAAGAAGGAGTTAAATGTCTATTACAGCAGATGTCCCATAGTCTAGTGATTAAGAAAATGGGTTCTGAGCTGGGGCTGTCTGTTTGACCAGCACTCATAGATGTGAGACCTTGCATAAGTTATCCAACTGCTCCATGCCTTGGCCCTTATTTCAAGCTATAGCACACAGTAGAAAGAAGTCCTATCATATTAGCTATTTTAAATAAGGTGATAATGTAAATGCTATTACATTTCTTAGCACAGTGGTTGGCCATATTAAATATGTACTCAGTAATGAAAATAATACAGTGATAGAGAAAGATGAAAGTGGTTGATGTAGGCACTTAGAAGGTATAAAACCACTCATTTACTCAATAAATATTTTTTGAGAATCTACTCGGGCTAGGTGTTGGGTGCAGACTCTAAACAAAATCATTCTGTGCCCTAAACCACTCATTTATTCAATAAATATTTTTTGAGAATCTACTCAGGCTAGATGCTGGGTACAGACTCTAAACAAAATCATTCTGAATATACAATACTTCTGTGGAGCTTAGAATCCAGGAAGGAGATAGACCATAAACAAGTAAACATAGAACTGTATAGTTCTCAATTATGAAAAAGTGTTTTGAAGGAAAATTATGGGGATGAGTGTGGAGAAAAATGAAAGAGGAGTTATTTTAGTATTTTTTTTAATTAAAGTATAGTTGACACACAATGTTAGTTTCAGGTGGACAACAGTGATTTGACAAATCTATACGTTATGCTATGCTCACCGCAAGTGTAGCTACTGTCTGTAGCCATATAACACTATTAATACCACAACTCTGTTCCCTATGCTGTATCTTTATCTCTGTGATTTATTCATCCCATAACTGGAAGGCTGTACCTCCCACTCCCCTTCACTCATTTTGCCCATTTCCCCACCCTCTACCCCTCTGGCAATACCTTGTTCTATGTGTATTTATGGGTCTGTTTCTGGTTTTTGTTCATTTGTTTGTTTTGTTCTTTAGATTCTGCATATAAGTGATGTCATGGGGTATTTGTCCTTCTCTGTCTGACTGACTTAGCATAATAACAGAGAAGACCTATTTTAAGTTGGATGGGAGGGACAGCCTTGTTCAGGGTGTAACATCAAACTGAAACTTCATGAAGATCAAGAGAATGCAATGAAGACAACAGGTAGAGTGGAAAAGACATCCAGGCAGAAGGAGTCCCATCACTTCAAGTCCTAAGGATGGAAAAATCTTGACTTGATCTATCAGATGAAAGAAGGCTAAAATGATAAACCAGAAATGGAGAAGGAGAGAATGACTCAGAGACAGGTTGGAGGCAGGAGAATTTGTATAAGTTGGTTCAGGGCTTCATAAGCTAAAATGAGGAGCTTGGATTTAATTGCCAGGGCGATAGGAGGTTACTGAAAGAATCCAATTTAGGTTGTCAGCTTTATGGTGTTGCTGGGGCAAGAATGGAAGAATGAAGACCAATGAGAAAGCCATCCTAGTAGCCCAAGCCAGAGACGACAGTGGGTGGTGGCTTAGGCGTGGGTGAGAACGGTGATTTAAAAGGCAGGTACATAGAATTAAGATGTATTTTAGAGGAAGCACCTATAGGGCACACATGCAAAACCACATTTATTTTTGATATAAAAAAAAGGATATAGATTGGGGTGCCTGGATGGCTCAGTTAAGCCTCTGATTCTTGGTTTCAGCTCAGGTCGTGATCCCAGGGTAGTGAGATCAAGCCCTGGGTAGTGCTCCATGCCCAGCTCTGAGTCTGGTTGAGATTCTGTCTCCCCCTTTCCCTCTGCCCCTACCTAATCCCTCTCACATGCACATACAGTCTGTCTCTCTAAATTAATAAAATCTTTTTTAAAAGGATATAGATCAATGATCCCAGTAAAATGCATGTTACTTTTAAACAGTATAATATGAAGATAACTTTTAAGTCACTTTTGATCTGAGGCCCATTGTATTTAAAGGAGTTGTCAATTCTAAGATGTGCATTTAAAGGAAATCTCTCTGAAATCAGCAGTATTATATAATTGAAGACAGATTAAAGGCAACGTCATATTGGTCATTTATTTAAACAGCATGAAGAATTCCCAGGTTTTAAACGTATAACATTTTGTCCATGTGTTACTTTAAAACTATCCAATGAAAGTATCTTTCAAAGAAATCTTCAGGCTCACGCTAAACAGGACCCCAAAGCTATGAAATTCAGAGCTTCTGACATCAAAGCACACTACAGACGGGACTCAACAAGAAATTTTGTATACCAAGTGTTCTCGCTATAAATTAATTCCCATCAGCTGAGAGAGCGGGATAGGGCTGCCAAAGAAAATGTAGTGGAGCCCATAAACTCAAAGTTGTTATTTATTTCCTTTTAGAAAATTATTCAGGCAGGAGTTCATTTTTAAAACATTTATAGAAATTGGGCAGCCAAATCCCTTTGTGATGTTTTGCAATTTCACCAAAAGGTTTAACTCCATTCATAATAATACCATAATTATTTTCTATCTGACTACACCCAGATTTTTAACTTTTAATTTTTAATGTAATTTTTAGCTTTTATCACACTTTGTACTATGATATCATTGCCCATGCACTAGTTATGGGACAACTTACTAATTTTCTTGATGTACAACTTTTCTTTGCTAGGTCATCAGGTGACATAGCCTTTCTAAATTCATGTGGGTTTTTCTAGAACTGTGGACTGGGAGCTTCCATCAGCGAATCCTGCTAAGAACTGACTATCCTATGCCAGCAGAGCATTAGGTTGCTGCTGACTCACTACAGCTGACAGACCCATCTGGCTTGTAGCCATGACAGATAAAGAGCTCATTTTGAACAAATGGACCATGTGATCCAGGTGGCAATGGGCTGGAGTGCCAATCCAGAGCCATATCTACACATAGACTGAATAAGCGGCTGTCTCTTTACTGGTATTCGAAATAACCTTAGAACCCACTCCCCAGGCTTGCCTCTCCAGCAGCTTCCACACTTGATACTACCACATTGGCTTATATGACAACATCACTAACTCCCTAGAGTGATGTTACTGAAAGCTGTACTAAAATGAATGTTTCTTGGGGAGAATTGTCTTTAGGTTTCTAGGACAACTTTAGGTTCCTACATCATACAACCAGCACCACAGAAAAATATGTTTCCAGCCCCATTGGGTTATCTATAAGCACTCTTCTGAATTCATCTAAAGAGACTTGCTTTCTCCTTCTGTACTTCTATTTGAATCTCCTGATTTCAATTTAGGTCTTCCTTCCTAGATCTGGGATTCTCATAGCAACTATAAAGAGGCCTTTAACACTTAGTTATAATGAGTTATTTTATCATGTAATAAATACTTTGGCCATAGTCTGGCCTTGAAAGGATAGGACAGCATTCAACTATAAGTTAATGAATGTGGTTGAGGAAGGAAAGGTGCTTTAAATTAGATGTTAGGGGGCTCAGAATCGTGAAATAAGGAAATGGGCACTATTGGATCAGGATAGTTAGGAGTTTAAATATAGGCACAGAATGTTTGGCTATAAGAAGGGTTTAACTCAGGAAGTAGACAGAGGGGCTAAATGAGTTAGTTTTACTTTTATCACAATTTCACTAATCATTAGAGCTACAAGATTATTTATGAGTTCTATAAGTAGTAAATAAAAAATCAAAAAATGTTTGCCAGTGTATTTCAAAGTGTCTTAGAACATCAATTCCATGAGATGCTTTATGAAAATAGGGTTCCGTGGACTAAAAAGTGAGAAATGCTGTATATTCAATCCTTCTTTTAGAGATTGACTTGACACATTTGAATATTGGAGGCTTTGAGATGTCTGTATTAAAAAAAATGATTTTACTTGTTTAACCTCAGTTTTTCCAAGTAGAAGATTAGCTTCAAGGAACATAGTTTAATAAATTTTATTTATGCGATTTAAGGAAGATGAAAATAACCTTTATGAATACTCCAGTAACAAGCAAGAATGTGAACCAGGGCTTACAAAATTTTGAGGTCTCAGCTCTAACAAATCTATTTATTTATAGATTATATTACCATGTTCTGATGGATACATTATAGCGTACATAAAGTTAGACATCCAGAAGTTAGGAAAAATTAAAACATTTAAAATACGTATATTTAATTTTTTGGCATTTGAAAAATATTTTTCTCTTGCCAAAGGATTTAAATTATAATGACACTTTTTAGTGAACAATGTGATTAAANTTATTTATAGATTATATTACCATGTTCTGATGGATACATTATAGCGTACATAAAGTTAGACATCCAGAAGTTGGGAAAAATTAAAACATTTAAAATACGTATATTTAATTTTTGGCATTTGAAAAATATTTTTCTCTTGCCAAAGGATTTTAATTAATGACACTTTTTAGTGAACAATGTGATTAAATNTGTGATTAAATTTTTTTTTTGATTATTGAAATTCTTGGTTTAAATCCTGGTTTATAATTTGTGCTACAGTAAATCAAAGGAATGGTTCTAAGTTGAGTTTATTTCCATATTAGTTCTAAATGACTGTTACATATGAAAAAGTTACCTCAAAGATAAATAAGAAACAAATGGAAGATGGCATCAAATTACATTAACTAACACCTGAAGGGATAATATATATACATGGAACTCGGAACGTCATTTACAATGGTGGTCATGAATCTGTATTTTAAGTAATCTTTTTGATTATTTACATAATTTGGGCTTCTTGTCAGATCTGGTAATGTCCCCATATCCTTTTCTGTGGTGTTTGGAGAGCCTATCCCAACAAAAAAGTGTCTTTCTTTTCTTTCCTTTTTTTTTCTTTTCTTTTCTTTTCTTTTCTTTTCTTTTCTTTTCTTTTCTTTTCTATTCTATTCTTTTTTTTTGTGATCTTTTTAGCTTCAGAGGTAGAATTTACTGATTCATCAGTTGCATATAACACCCAGTTCTCATTGAAGCCAGTGCCCTCCTTAATGCCCATCACCCAGTTATCCCTCCCCCCACCCACCCCCAGCAACCCTCAGTTTGTTTTTTAGAGTTCAGCATCTCTTATGGTTTGCCTCCCTCTCAATTATACATGGTTCCTTAGTAGGAACATTTTAAGGCTTCCCAGACATTTCAACAGGGTTAGTTTAGTTAGAATTACATAATATCTCTACTTAACTAGACACAGTAAAGTGTAAAACACCACAATATGCTAAAAGCAAGTGAATGATTGAGGTCTCAGTTGTCAGTCTTTACCCTCACCTTTCTTTCAGGATACTCCAAATGCATAGATTACATGTGATTATGTGACGTGCAATTTAACAAAGACCCAAGGCCCATATATTAATATTAAGTCGTGGCAAAACACCATTCTTCTATTTTTATATTTAAACATATACATTCCAGGATTCTTCCATCTTTCAGTTTTCTTGCTCACCACCTGAGCTACATGAAACCCATTTTGGAGACCACTTGTCCGTATTTCTAGGAATTTCAGTTCTAATCTATGACAGGCCTATCATACTTCTCCGGGGAGTGTTATTTTTTAGCACCTGAGCAAATGAAGGCACAAATGAACTTTCCCTGAGCCACCAGGCTGCTTCAGGTATGTTTTAAAATCCCTTAGACAACTAGTACTCCTAGTTCAACAGAGTTTAACAGAAGAAGGTTTCTGAGGGAAGTAATTTGGACCTGAATGTGCAACAAAACAAAATGACGAAAGTTTTTAGAAAGGAAAAGAATGATATTCTAGCTAAGAAGAGGGGCTATCAGAGCCATTTTCTTTTCTATGACAATATCTTTAGGGGAAATTATGACTCTAAGTGTGTATGTTTGTATACACACATATACAGTGCTTTACTAGTGTGGGGCACACGCAAAACTTAGAAATGTGCAATCTACTTGCCCAGATTTCTAGTTTTATGATAGTTAACAGCTATACTCTTAAATCAAGCCGCATTAAAATTTATAGTTCCTTTTATTGCTGGTCTTATTCTTAAAAGTAGCTCCAGAATATGGGTATCTTCATATTTCACGTGTTTGTCTATACCCTACGTTGGTGCAAGAGTGGCTTATGCCCATGCCTTTCGTGTGTTTTCAGCACATTGACTTTCTATATAATGACATTCTTCCTCTTCACTTGGAAATTATCTCTTTCCTCTCCGCTTGACCCTGCTCACCTCAAACACCAGTGATAACAACACAGCGGGAAGAGCTCTGATTCTATTACCTCCATGTGTGGTCCAAGGTAGATGTGCAGTTAGAAGACCTTGATTTTTCCCTAAACTCTTAATATTATTTGTGGACATGACAGACACATCCCAAATCCACCCTCAGTGATACATACCCTTGTACAGTCCCATTGTCTTGGGTGTGTGGGGGAGGGGGACCAGTGACTCCCTTCTAATCAAGTCAATAAGGCAAAGGTGATGGGATGTCACTCCCATTATTATGTTTCATTATAGATGACTCTATTTTAGCTGACTGGAGAGAGACTTTTCTCCATTGTCGGATTGATGAAGTAAAATGCCATGCTGTGAGAAGTCCATATGNCTTGACCCTGCTCACCTCAAACACCAGTGATAACAACACAGCGGGAAGAGCTCTGATTCTATTACCTCCATGTGTGGTCCAAGGTAGATGTGCAGTTAGAAGACCTTGATTTTTCCCTAAACTCTTAATATTATTTGTGGACATGACAGACACATCCCAAATCCACCCTCAGTGATACATACCCTTGTACAGTCCCGTTGTCTTGGGTGTGTGGGGGAGGGGGACCAGTGACTCCCTTCTAATCAAGTCAATAAGGCAAAGGTGATGGGATGTCACTCCCATTATTATGTTTCATTATAGATGACTCTATTTTAGCTGACTGGAGAGAGACTTTTCTCCATTGTCGGATTGATGAAGTAAAATGCCATGGTGTGAGAAGTCCATATGGCAAGGAACTCTGTGTGGCCTCTAGGAGCTGAGAACAACTTCTGCCTAACAGGCAGCAAGAAAACAGAGACGTGAGCCCTACAACATAAAGAGACGAGTTTTGCAAACAATCTTGGAAATATGTCCTCCCCCAGTCAGGCCTTCATGCAAGAACCAAGCCCTGGCTGACCTCTTGATGGCAGTCTTGCAGGGAACCCACTTAAGTTGTACCCTATTCTCACCTACAAAAACTGTGAGACAGTAAATGTGCCATGTTTCAAGCTTACATTGTAGTAATTTGTTACATAACAATAAAAACTAATAGAGTGAAAGAGTTATTTTTATTTTTTAAGTGGCTGGAAACTTCAGTTTTTCACAGGTAAACTTACAGGCATGCAATGTCATTATCTCTTAAACTTTAAAAAAAGAACCCTGCCTCCATTTGAAAAATTGTACCCTGTTCTAGAGATTGTGCCATTTCCCTCACCTCTGCAAAGAGATAACCCTTTCTCTTCTGTGGAATCACCAGCACAAAGAATATACAGTTTAACTGTGGTTTCACACCACCAAATTTGTAATTCTAGACTGTTTTACTTTTTGAGCTTGAATGATAAAAACAATAATAGCTAAGAACTTATGACCTTGAGTTTTTTTTTCCTCCAAATAACAGGTGAATCCACCCCCCCCATATGGACACCTGTTTATTCAGAATCACTTAATTAGTGGAGCCCTAATATTACTTCTAACATTAATGTTCTGTGATTTTTGAGGATTTAAATTTATTCTACCCTGTGGGGTGCCTGGGTAGTGCAGTCAGTTAAGTGTCCCATTCTTGATTTTGGCTTTGGTCATGGGATCGAGCCCTACCTTGCGCTCCTCACTCAGTGTGGCGTCTGCTTCTCCCTCTCCCTCTGTTCCTCCCCCCCGCTCGTATTCTCTCTTGCTTTCTAAAGTAAATAAAATCTTTAAAAAAATAAATAATAAAATAAATAAATTTATTCTAACCTGTAATACCAAAACAACCAGCTCTAGGGTCCTCAGCTCCTCAGTCATACTCCTGGTTTTCATACCACATGCTCTCCAGAAAGGATCAGACATTTCATGTGTATGAGTAAGTGATCTTTATTATGATCATCTGTGTGTCACATTTGTCAGAGGCTATTTAAATGTAAGCCTGAAGTCTAGTTGTGAAATAAAGGAATCCTCTCCTTTATTGAGGAGTGGGGAAGACTAGATTTGTGGCTTCTCTGAAATCATAGCTTGAAGGCAGTGTTCAATTCCTTCTACATATGCAACAGGTTTTTAGGACTTTCTTACTGGAGTCAGACTATTTTCCTGGTACTTGAAGAATCTTCTGGCCTCTACTTACCTTAGGAATCTTCATCCATCATCTGATCATGTAAACATGCAGTGACAACCTTGAGTTTTTCTATGTAACTGCCTGGTGGTGACTGAACAATGTCTTTCATACCTTGGGTGGTTTAAGCATTAGAGTTTGCCTCCTTGAATTGTATATGTTACTTAAAGTGCACCATTTATGCAGAAGTTGGTCCACATGTTTCAGGATTGTAGAAGAACTAGAAAATTAAGTCAGTCAAGAAATCATATACCTAGTAAATTCCCTGCAGTTTTCAAAATTCATACTTAAAAAATAGGTTGGTAAATGTGGAGGTAGTTTATGTCATGCCATCTTGGATTTGATTTCTCGTGCAACCATTGCCAGTTAAGCAGTGTAGAGCAAGAAATTTCATATCTCTGAACCTTAGTTTACTCATGGTAAAATTAGAGATTTATGACTGTAACAAAATGGAGAAATTTTATTTTCTTAGTCACTAGCGAGAAGAGGTGTTCATTAAATTATGTGGAGTAGAAGAAGGTCCAATAATGGGGTCTACATTTCCGGTGGAAAAAAATAACATTACTTTGCATAATCAGGAGATTGAGAGAGAGGAGGGGCAGAAGTGACTAATATACTAGGTCAGGCAGATGAGAAGAAAGAAGGCTGCACGTGAAGGAGTCACACTCTGTCTCCTCAAGGGCAAGTTGGCTAAATCTGTATTGCTCAGTAATTCTTTCAGTATAAGTGGGGTTCTTTTCTTGGAAAATTCAAAGCAATGCTAGGTTCTGCAGTAAAATTTACAAGAAAAGAAAACAGAGATATGCAGGAAAAACTAACCTCTGATTTATATATTATCTACATCTTAAGGTTGTTGTGAGAATTAATCCAGATAGGGTAAGTGAAGTACCTAGTACAGTTCCAGACACATGTGTCTGCAATAAATAGTGGCTATCGTGCCTGCTACTGCATCACTTTGTACTGAGGGAGGATCACAACCTCTGTGCAATGATAATTAAAATTTTCTTTTACAGATACAGTAATGCAGAAGTGGTTTTTTTAAAGATTTTGTTTATTTATTTGACAGAGAGGCAGCGAGAGAGGGAACTTACAAGCAGGGGGAGTGGGAGAGGGAGAAGCAGGCTTCCCGCTGAGCAGGGAGCCCGATGCAGGCTCGATCCCAGGGCCCTGGGGATCATGACCTGAGCTGAAGGCAGATGCTTAATGACTGAGCCACCCAGGCGTCCCTAGAAGTGTTATTGATATATATAACAATAATTAAAAATTGTGAGCAGAAATAATATATTCAGCAACACTTATTTAAGTGAGAAGTTTAGTAGCCCTTCGAGACTGAAATGGAAAATTAAAGGGTAGGAAGTTTTAATAAAGAAAGATCAGTCAAACCCCAAGAATATGTAGGAAGGGGCAAAATCTCATTAACAATCAAGGAGGACCGTTACGAATTGTCACTGAAAAAAATCTTAATAATTTGCATCGTAATACATAAAGTTGAGTTATTGGTTTCTAAGTCTTCCTCAGCTACTGAATGATTTACTATTTATCACATCAACACTTTTTAAAGAAAATTTCCTAATGATAGAATGTCACAGTTGGTTAAAAAATGTCCCCACCTGGCATCATAGTTGGATCCCATTTTAGTGCCAAGCCATGGACGCGATAAAGAAGAGATTGCTAAATTGCCTGAAAATGATAAAAACTGGTAGTTAAAGGGAATAGCCACCAGGAAGGCAAAATTTTAAAGCTCTCATATAGTAGGAGTCAAATGTGTTCAAGTGCTTTGGAGAAATTTTTTGGGAGCCTCTGTTCAAGTTAACTGTACGTGGATCCTATGAGCTAGCAATTCTATTCTCAGTTTTATGCCCGACAGAAACACATACACATGCTCCAGGAGACAGACCGACGTAAGAATATTTTAAGTCTATTAATAAAACACTGGAAACTAAATGTCTATTAACAGCATAGATAAGAAAATTGTAATGTATTTATATAACAAGATACTATATAGTGATGAAAATATATGAACTATAGTATGTGCAGGAATCTGAGTGATTTTTATAAACACAATATGGAGTTAAAAAAATAGATATTGTAATTCCATTTGTATGAACTTCCAAAACCTCAAATGTAATCTATGGTTTGATATCAGGATAGCTGTTGAGAGGAAGAAGGGTATTGTGTAGTAATTAGGAAAATATATCTGTAGTTTATGACCTCAGGTGGTGGTTCTATGGATGGACTTACCTTTTGACTCATTGAGCTATATACTTAGGATTGGTTGGTGTTCTCTTCTCTATGTGTACTATACTTCCATAACAATGTTTTTGAAAGACAGAAGGGGAGAAAATTTTAACAAATAGTAGTAATTATAAAACATATTTATCTCAGACTATGTGTTAGGCACTTTTCAAGTGCTTTAAATATTGTATAAATATGTAATATTTAATGCCCAGAATAACCCGCTAAAATAATAGTCACCTCCATTTTACAAAGGAGAGACTATAGATGCAAAGAAATTTAGTATTTTCCCCCATTTCTCACAGCTAGTAAAATAGAAGTGGAATTTAACCCAAGTTGTTTGGTACCTAGGTCCACGTTCCTAACCCTACACTGGGAGTCTCCTAGTAGTTGCCAAGTACATACTATGACCCAGAAACTCTGTGAAATATTTCCACAAAGATCATAGCTGCCTGGACACGAGGTATTTATACTGCTTTATATTGCAGAGTTACACGTTATGTCAGGGTCAGGCTTGAAGTCAAAGCATGAGACAAATACTGCATAGAATCGAAATTGTTCTCAAAAATTATTTGGAAAGTGCCTGCATCAACTTTGAGTAAGTCCAACACTGTCAGCTCTGTCTTCGTGTGAATGGAGGACTGTTTTCTTCAGTTGAGAATGAAAGGGTTAGGCTTGTATTTAGGGTCTTTCTTGTACAAAAGTGGTTATTTCATGAAGAATTACATTTAAATCAGCACGGAGAGATATCTCACTATGAAAAGCATGTAAGTACTGACACTAGCTAAAGGAACAAGAGATTCAGTCCTCTGTCTTATGTTCAATACGAGATATATGCAGAATCACTGACATGATTTGCATTTTTATATCTTTCTCTTTTTTTCCTCCTCTGAAGTCATATGGTTGAATTAGCATAACTTAAATGTGTGAGAAGCCCCTCTCACTGTTCCAAAGAGGAGAGTTCTAAGACATGGGACCTGGGCTTTCAAAACCTTTGGGAGAACTCTGGAGCAAAGATTAGGGAAGCCACTGCCAGAAGGATAACAACTGGAGTGCCCCTGAAAGCTGCTGTGAATCTGAGGCATTTGGGGAAGTGGGGTGCACAGACGATCATCTTATTCCCCTGATGTATCAAAAAGGGGGTGATTCTCAGGAGTCAGTCCCCCTAAAAACAGCCACAAATCTCAGTCTTATTTGCCTGGGGTGCTGTTTTGGGCTGAATTGTGTCCCTCCACCTCCCATTTTTTTGTGTTGAAGTCCTGACTGCCACTACCTCAGAATGTGACTATATGTAGAGATATGGCCTTTAAAGAGGTAATTAAGTTAAAATGGGGTCACTAGGTGGGCTGTAATCCAGTATGATTGGTGTCCTATAAGAAGAGGTTAAGACGCCAGACACATGCATTCACAGACAGACAACCATGTAAACACATAGTGAGAAGACAGCCATCTGTCAGAAGATATTAAACTTGCGGACACCTTGAGGTCATCTTCTAGCCTCCTGAACTGAAAGGAGAAATAAAATGTGTTGTTTAAGACACTCACTCTGCAGTATTTTGTGATGGCAGCCGGAGCAAACTAGTAAGGCACCACAGTGGGCAATTCTGTAACTGCTGCCAGCAAACAAGGGTTGCTCCTTTTCTTCTGCCTTCCAGAGCAAGTGCCTCTCATTGGAATATTATTATCCAGAATTATATGGGGAAGGGGATTCTGAGCAAGGGGATTCCAGGATCAGTGATGCTGAGCTGACATCAAAGAGTTCACTACAATTGATCCCCTAAAAATCTAGACCTCTAGAATACCTAAAAGTTGAATGTCTAGTAGTCTAAAAATCTAGAACTCTAGATAAAAATCTACATATCTGGATGTTTTCTTTTTTTATTTTTTTCCCAGAATAAAAATGTATACATACTAATCCTACTATTTCTAAAGGTAAATTGTAAACATTGTAGAAAAGAAAGGAGGGTATGTAGGCGTGGTTGTGATATGGACTGCAACCAGAAAGGAAGAGACATTTTTAAGACAACATTCACTGAAGGGTCTTAGAGAACCTACAAGCTCTGGGGAGAGTTAGCATACTGGCTGTAATTGTGATCAAGAACCGTTTGGGTAAAGTATTTTTGCTCAACAATACAGTGTAAACAGTCTTCTTTTTTTTTTTTTTTTTCACAGATGACATTATACTCCACGTAGAAAACCCAAAAGACTCCACCCCCAAAATACCAGAACTCATACAGCAGTTCAGCAATGTGGCAGGACACAAAATCAATGCACAGAAATCAGCTGCATCTCCACACACCAACAACAAGACTGAAGAAAGAGAAACCAGGGAATCGATTCCATTTACAATAGCACCAAAACCCACAAGATACCTTGGAATAAACCTGACCAAAGGGTTAAATGATCTATACTCTAGAAACTACAGAGCTCTGATGAAAGACATTTCTTATTAAGTTATATATAAAACCATAAAACCCAGCAATCCCTCTCATATGTATTTACCCAAGAAAAATAAAAACCTGTTCACATAAAATCCTATACATGAATGCTCACAGTTGCTTAATTCATACTCACTAATAACTGTAAACATAAACGTCCATCTGCTGAATAAACAAACCATGGTATATCCATATAGTGGACTGCCATTCAGGAATAAAAAGAAATGAACAGACACACAGAGATGAAGCTCGAATGCAATATGATTAGTGAAACAAGCCAGATTCAAAAAGCTACATACAATATGATTCTACTTACATGACTTTCTGGAAAAGACAATACCATAGGGACAGAAAACAAATTAGGGTTTCCATGGGCCGGGAGTGGGAGAGGTTGACTACAAAAAGGTCTAGAAAACTTTTAGGGTTGAAGGAACTGCTCTATATCTTAACTATGGTTGTGGTTAAAAAACTCATGTGTTTGTCAAAACTCATAGGACTGTACACTAAAAGGGAGAATTTTACTGTATGTAAGTTGTACCTTAATAAATCTGACTTAAAAAAAAAAAAAAGGAAGAGTCCATGAGGAAGGCTGGGAAGAAACCAAGAAAACCATGGTGGTGTGGTCTCTGAATCAGAAAAAAACCCAACATTTCAAGGAGGCAGCGGTTAGTAAGTGTTAAGTGCTGCAGTGTAGTCAAACAAAACAGTCTTAAAAATAGAACAAATTATTTAGAAAAGACCATAGATGTGTAGTTGTCTGTTCATACACTGTGTGCAGTTCACTAAACCGTTAATTGAAAACAGATACAGGTCAGGTATATGCACAGACCCCTGTAGTAGGGTTCTCCAGAGAAATAGAACCAACAGCATGTGTGTGCATATATAGTAAGAGGTTTATTATAACGCATTGGCTCACATGGCAAGTCTAAGATCTGCAGTGACAGGCTGGAGACATAGGAGAGCCAATGGTTCTATATGAAATCTNGTATATGCACAGACCCCTGTAGTAGGGTTCTCCAGAGAAATAGAACCAACAGCATGTGTGTGCATATATAGTGAGAGGTTTATTATAATGCATTGGCTCACATGGTTATGGACACTGGCAAGTCTAAGATTTGCAGTGACAGGCTGGAGACATAGGAGAGCCAATGATTCTATATGAAATCGGAAGGAAATCTGAAAAAAATCCTTGCTTGTGGAAAAAAGTCTTTTTGTTCTAAATAGTTCTTCAACTGATTGAATGAGGCCCGCCCACATTATGAATGCAATCTGCTTTTCTCCGAGTTTACCGATTTAAATATTAAAGTCATCCAAAAACACTTTCCAAGTTGACCCTTAAATTTAACCATCACAACTTCCCACACTTAACTACCAATAGTCTTATAAACATCTTGGGCATTAATTTCTATTTCCTACTCACAAAAGAACTGGTCTTTACTTANTATTTCCTACTCACAAAAGAACTGGACAGGTTTGACTAAAAAGACGTGATTGTCTCATCCCTAGTTTTTTTATCCTAGTTTTGTTTTATCTTTCTACGCCTTTTGTGAGCATTGAAATCTTATGCTCTTGTATGCTATACTATAATAATTGTCCAGAGTTATGAGGTTGACACATTCTTTATAATCTTCATCAACTATTTATTTTTAAACTTCTTAGCCAATCCCTACTCCTATAATTATGCCCCAGCCCTATGACAGGCTACAGAGTAAGGAAACACTCCACCACTCTGTAAAAATGCCTCTTGCAGTTTTCTGTCATGGGGGCATGCCTTTACTTCCTGCTTCTGTGTTGTGGTCATGAGAGGGATTAACTATTTTAGTCTGTCTTGCTTCTGGATGGAAATAGAACAGTTTCTCTAAGATACCTTGTGACTACACAGTCAGTCTCTTCTCTTTGCTTTTACACTCTCCAAGGTACCAGGGATTTTGCTATAGCGTGGAGAACCCAGTCATGGTTCTAATAAGGGCAGTCATGCCAACCTGAACTCATTTCTTTTATGGGGTTGATTTACTAGCTTAGCAAACCAGGGACAAGGTATTACTGTGTTTATCATGATATCCTTGTGAACAAGAGGCAAAAATGAGAACTAAACATGAGCACAATTGCAGTTGATTGGAAAACCATGATCAAAGAATATTAAGGATTGATTTCATCCCAAAATGGATGAGTATGTATGGCTTGTTATGAATCTATTTTGTTTTCATTTTTGCGATTGTTCTGCCATGAATGGAAGAAAGCTCGTTAGGATGCTGTTCCGAGGGAGATACTACATATAAAAGATAATAATTTAACAGCGTCGTGGGGTACAATGATAAAGGCACATGTATGTAGGGGTACCCTAGTGGCACTGTGGAAGGTACACATGGGCAGCGGTGGGTAGAGAGAAGTGAGAGGTAACACTTACTGAAGTAGGTGAATCCCAGGTTGACTCCGTTTCTGGATTTCAGCAACTTCTTGCAGGTACTTGCAGTCCAGTACCTCTTTGGGGGACATTATAGGAGAGTATCACTTATGTAAAACAACCACAACAACAATAACAACCCAAATGACCAAACAACCTTGCTTCTATCCTCCCCCCCAAATCTAGGCCGATATGAGCATGCAAAGATTAGAATAAAAGCAATGGTAATTGTCACTGGTAACATCTGGGAACAAGATTGGAGGTAGGTTTTTACTTTCTAAATCATTAGCATTTTTCTCTTCAGTAAGAATATGACTTGTATAACACAAAAAACTAATATGTTTCTCAATTTTAAAAAGAAGTAATCTATAAATACATATTGGATTAAACAGACAGCTACTCCCCCTCTCAATAAAAATGCCATAAGTTGCTTGAGATCTCTTATTTCATTTGTGTTTACACATCTCTGTGGGAGAGTGAGGGTTTGCCAACAGATACACCTCAACAATTTATCCACGAACAGTTGATCTGCTTGTTCTAAATAATTTCAGAAACCAGTGAATTTGTGGTTCTTTAAAACTACAGCACTAGCTATGAAACTGCTGGTGACATTGTTGAACCAAATGTTATGATTTTTAGCTGACCAGATACAAACCCCTCCCTCTTCCTTTTCCAAGTCAGGGTCCTGTTGTATGTCTTGAAAGGACACTTGATCAGCTTTGGAATTTCATTTGTTTCTTTATGCTACTAATACTAGCTTCACTAAAAACTATTATATAGCAGAATGATTTAATGCAAAGGAATGTGTTATTTTTTTATTATGTTCAGTTAGCCAGTGTATAATACATCATTAGTTTTTGATGTAATGTTCAATAATTCATTAATTGTGTATAACACCCAGTGCTCATCTCAACACATGCCCTCCTTAATACCTATCACCTGGTCACTCCATCCCCCACCCTTCCTCCCCTCTGTAACCCTCAGTTTGTTTCCTGTAGTCCTAAAGTATTAAGGGGGATTCTGTAAGCAAAGAGAAACACCAAGAGTCACATAGACCACAAAGAAACATAAAACCTACAGAAACAGCAACTTTACAGGCACTACAATGGCACTAAATTCATCTTTCAATAGTTACTGTCATTTTCAGTAGTATTCTGTAACATCTTGTTTACATTTCTCCTTTTCTTCAGTTAATACTGAGCGTTTTTGCTTGGGTTCGCTAGATTAGTGCCAAGAAAGAAAATAGATTTGTCGGACATATGGGTAATAATCGATGACAATCAACGTGCAGTTGAATGTTTTGAGAGCTAGAGATAGCAAGGTAGTTCTAGGCACTGCTGCTGTTGACAGAACTTCTTTACTTGACTTAAAAGCACATGTACCAGCTCTTTTTCCTCCTCTCTCCTCCTATTTCTTTCGACATATCCAGAATCCACTCTTTATACATTTGTGGAGCTCAAAGCCTTTCTAAAAGTAAATCCCACAGTGACTTCCTTATTTCCAGTGTGGAAGTTTGGTTCTCCAGGAATTCTAGATGGCTTTCTTACCCCAAACTCCTGTTACTGTTGTAATGAGGTAATGGGACAATCTCTGTTATATTTCTCGGAGAAAAACCAGAAACATCAAAATATTGGTGGACAATAAGGGTGAAAGTCATAAGTTTCCATCTGTGGTATGTTTAATAATCCTCAAAAAGATATGTCCAAGTCCTAACCCTCAATACCTGAATATGATCTTACTGGGAAATATGGCCTTTACACTGAGAACTGCAAAATGAAATCATCCTGGATTTGGAGTAGGCTTTAAACCTAGTGACTGATATACTTTTAAGGAGATAGGATGCAGACACACAGGACAGAAGCTTATGGAAAGATGGAGGGGTCATGCAGCCTCAAGCCGAAAAACCATTCAAGACACGAGAAGCTGAAAGAAGTAAAGGAGATTTTACCCCTAGAGTATCTGAAGGGATTGTGGCCTTGTCAACACCTTGATTTTCAAATTCTGGCCTCCAGAATTGTGAGAGATTCTGTTTATGTAGTTTTTAGCCACCAAATTTGTGGTAATTTGTTACAACAGCCCCGGGAAAGTATTAGAGGTTTTGATGCCAGAAGTAGGGTACTGCTGTAATAAATAACGAAAAATGTAGAAGTTGGTTTTGAATTGGGTAATGGGAGAGATTGTAAGACTTTTGACGCGCATGATAGAAAAAGCCTGATGGCACTGAAAAGATGGTTAGTAGAAATATGGAATTCAAGATGATTTTGGTGAGGGCTCAAAAGAAAGTGAAGAGGACAGTAGAGAAATCTTCCATTGTTGTTAAAAAACGCATATATTGTCATGAGCAGAATGCTAACAAACATGAATGTTTAAGGTACTTCTGGTAATGTCTCAAGGAATTGAGGAACACATCATTAGAAACTGGAGAAAAGGTATGTCGTGTTATAAAGTGGCAGAGAACTTTGCTAGGTTGTATTCTACTATGTGGAAAGCAGAACTTTAAGTGATGAACTTGGATATTTAGCGGAGGAGATTTCCACACAAAGTGTTGAAGATGTGGCCTGATTTCTCCTTGCCACCTACAGTAAGATGCAAAAGGAAATAGAAGTAGGAACTGCTGAGCAAAAAGGAAGCAACGTTTGGTGATTTGGGAGGTTCTCATTGTAGCCAGATTACAAAGGATGCCACAATTATAAAATTGATTATTGAGAAAACATGCACTAGAGAAAAGACCAGTAGTGTGTGGCTGGAAAACCTTTTGCTTAAGAGCTGAAGTGTGGAACACATAGGTCCAGCTGATCATTTTAGCAGACACCAGCAATAGGGATGGGGTTATCCAGGAAAGGTCTGTGAAGGACCCTCTTGTCTAATGGTGTGGTTGCCCGTGACAGACACTGTGGTCCTACAAGGTTTTTGAGGATGCTTCATCTCTAGAAACACAGCAAGGTTGAACTGAAGGGGACAGAGACAGGAATAGAGAGAAGGTTATGTAAAGATGGAGATAGAGATTGTGGTTACACCTACAACACACTAAGGAACCCCAGGAGCCACCTGAAGCTAGAAGCAAGGACAGACTCTCCCCTAGAGCCTTCAGTGGGAGGGTAGCCCTGCTGACACCTTGATTTTAGGCTTCTGGCCTCTGGACCTGAGGGAAAATAAATTTATGTAGTTTTAGGCTACCAAGTTTGTGGTTATTTGTTGTGGTATCTCTAGGAAACTAATGTATCATCTTTCTCTTTTTTTTTTTTTTTCTGGTTCTGCCAATGCAAATGAAGGGACCTCTTTCATTCCAGCTCAGACCCTGAGTAGCTTAAATGCAGTCCCAGGTACACTTATTCTGGCCTTGGATATTCCAAGAGAATAAATCCCCTTCTTGTCTCCTGCTTCTGTGAACAACTTGCAAAGCATTATAAATTGTAACAAAGCTTTATAGGCATCTAAATCTTGTCATCTTGGCACCAATTAATTAGAAGTCATTTTAAGTGTTTTGAAAGACTTTTAAAAATGTACAGTCATGGGTGTTAAGGGGATGGGTGAGATAGACGATGGGGATTAAGGAGTGCACTTGTCCTGATGAGCACTGGATAATGAATGGAATTGTTGAATCACTATATGGCACACCTGAAACTAATAATACACTGTATGTTAACTAACTGGAATTTAAATAAAAACCAGACTTTAAAACTGAAAAAAATTACAGTCATGATGATAAATAAAAGACCACAGTTTCTTATATATACCTTATTTGACTCTAATTGTCAGACTTCTTTGCTGGTGACAAACAATAAATGACTCATTTGCTTCCAATTTCAAAACCTCTTAAACTTTGGTAGAGTAGGAAGAAAAGAGCAGGACAAAGAGCTGAGAATATTAGAGAAGTGTAGTGAATCTTTGGAGCACATTGTATGGATATTGTTAGATTTGGTCTCTTTTTAAAATAATGTAAACTCATGTATGAATAGTCATTCCTTTAATTATTAGAGTGAGTGAATGGAAATAAAAACTACTTAATAATAGTTCATCTCCTGGTCTATCATGTGTCTTAAGCACATAATAATTATAGCAGTAATAATGATTTACATTAATATTTAACTTCACAATTTACAAAAGATTTAATAAATTATGTACCTAGGTATCTATAAAATTTAATTTTTACAACAACTCTGCGCTCTACATAAGGGAAGTTGTTATTTTCCCAACTTACAAATAAGAAAGGTGAGACACAGGCTTTCTCAGTTCACACAGCAAGTATCAGAACACTGACCAGAATTCAGGCCTACTGATTTCAGCCAGTGATCCTTTGACCATTGACTGTGTAAACATTGACCAAATTATATGAATCTAATCAAGCTAAAGATTTATAGATTTTATTCCATTCCTATATTACGATTTGAAATTTTATACATATGAAAAACAATGTGCAAACCTCTTTGTTTAATGGTTTGCTTCTCTGAACATATGCTGATATTTTTTGGCTTGATAATGAAGTAAAGCAAAAGGTGGAGATGAGCTATATTTCAATTTATTTGTTTCATTGTGAAAAATGGCATGCTACTATTAATATCAGTAGTTTAAGGAGAAAATGCTCACATTGTGTTGGACATAAGATGGTGTTTTTTTATGATATAAGAAGATGGAATAGTTTTTTTTTTTTATGTTATCTAGCATCTATGGGTGGAATGAGGTTGACCCAAAAGGGCAATTCATTATCACTGGAAGGCCAAGGAAACTTCTAGGAAATACTTTTAAAATATTTATATACTGAGTTCCCCTAAATCCTTAAGAAAGGAAAATGATTCATGATTCAATGCAATAAAAGACCAATGTGTTTTATGCTAGTAATTTGGCAGGTTTACAAAGGTAACCATTAAGGTTTTTTTTTTTTTTCTTTGAACAGAATGAATATGGACACGTTTTGAGGGGATATTCAAAGATGTCCTTTAAAATTAATTATTCAGTTTTAAAAAAGAACCATTAAGGAACTAATGGTTTAGCTGAATTGATACCTGGAAAATAATCTCTCTCTAATAGAAATTTGCTTCAAACACAGAATGCTTCCCAGAAAATTGCTAAAAATATAATAAATTAAGCATACCAGAGTCATAACTATTTTCTCCTTGCTGCTGTTGATGATGGTACAATAACGTATTTCCAGAATAACAGTTATTCAGGATATCTGCAACATTAGTGAGTTGAAAATACTTGTCTCTGGGCAATTTATACTCATGAGCCTGAAGGAAGTGGTTAGTCATGCAATGTGATATGTTTCTATATACATATGTAAATGCACATAAAAACAAAATGAAAACACCTACAGCATTTGAATGTTTAAATTGAACATATAAACTTGAGAGTCAAGAAATGCAAATGTTAGTATTTTTGTACCAGCCTTGACATACATGATGTTGCATAAGGAACTTTTCTGAGATGACTGTCATAAACACGGATATCTCCAGTGGGAGGTGGGAGCACACGCTGATGTTCTCAGAAGGGGCATACACTGTGGACACTATTGGGCCTGGAATTTTAGGAAGTACTCTAGAAATGACTGGGGATCTCATGAATGTGGAATGACCATCACCCTTTTCCTGAATGCTAATGTGGGCTTTCCTTCCTGTCTATGATAAAGGACTATTGACCATTTTTTTAAATTTATTTATTTGTTAGAAAGGCAGGCAGAAGGAGAAGTAGGCTCCCTACTGAGCAAGGAGCCCAATGTAGGACTTGATCCCAGGACCCTGCGATCATGACCTGAGCCGAAGGCAGATGCTTAGCCGACTGAGCCACCCATATGTCCCTGTTTAATATTTTCTGATTTAATTTATTTGCTCTGTAAGTAAGTCAAAATTTGAATCTATCAATTTATCTGACTAAGAGCTTGATAGTAGGAAGGAGAAACAGCTCATTTGGGTTCATGTGTTCTTTTTAAAAGACAACATTTGGTCATCCCAACTGGTTTGATAGTCAATGCATGGTTTTACTTTACAGATGGATTCAAAATTGCCAAATCAAAGTCATTAGTAACCACTCCTTTATTGTAGTTCTTATCTGAATGTGCCGGTAGAAAAGATAAAAGTCTTGTTTAAATTATCTATACTAGGGGTTTCCAAAAAAGATTTAGAAATTCCTATTTTTAACTTGTCTGCTTTCCCCACCACTAGCAACTGAGGCATGCAGCTATGGTGTCATTGGCCTGCCACTGTTTGTTTTCCTTACCTCTGACAACGACTAGTTTCCTAGTCTGTTATTCTTTTTGGGGGGAATGCTGCTTACAGCCTATTCCCTTTTTTCTTTTTCTGTTTCTGTTAATAGATCCAAAAACTTCTCTTCGGGGCATAACCTTCCCTTTTCTCTTTGTTCAAGTTTGATGAGCTCACTCTATGCACATAACTCTCAGGGCAGCTTTGCACAGTGGCTGAGGTGGGAAATTGATGGAAATATGTTTGATAGAAAAAATAATAGCTGGTAGAAGACACTGGGTTGGCTGTCACAGGTGTTAAAGCTCTTGATGGGGAGGGAATACCAAAAGGTAAAATTAAGCGTCCCATGAGCTCCTGAGAAGACTGACCCTCATCATAAGGGAGCTGACAGAGCACGTTCAAAAGATCTCTGTGTGCTCCTGGTGTTCCTCTTTGATCTCAGTATGTTTTGATGCAACAGAAAAAATGACATGCTTAGCTATGTGTACTCCTGTCACCCCCTAGGAAAACACCAGTGTGAACTCCATTGTGCTCTCTGTCTGAATTTCTTCAGTCACACAGGAGCCCAAGACCACATGGATGCTCATTCTCAAAAAGCTTGGAATAGTCTGTAATTAGGATGCATCTCCCATCTTGCTCAACCCCAAACCATTCCTCTTTACCCTCTGGACACACAGTCATCAGGAAAACCCCCCTTCATACTTAAGCACTTCTCAGAGAATTCCCATCTTTAACTAAAATCTAGCTTTCCCCAGAGGACACTTAAAAAGCCTTCTCAAGTGGCAGTGGCATCTTATACTACTATGTCTGGACAGGATAATTGTCTTTCATGATTCTTGTTGCTATTAGACCTTTATTCCTTCTTCTCTTCTTTTTTAAAACCCCCGATACCTTTTGAAGTTGATACCAGAAGATTACCCACTATCCCAACTTATTGAAGTTTATCTAACCAAGTCCCAGACTATTTTTCTTCATTTCCTGGAGGTTTTATCATACAAATCATTCCTACTTCTGTCACAATTTTTTATTTTAATATCCATGCAGACAGTCATGCTAATATCCTGGCTTTTTAGTTCCTTGTTCTCTTTTTTGGCTAAAGTCTTGTCCTGTGTGTACTTCACACACTCTCATGGGCTTATCTCAGACTTGGGAATTTGGTAATAGCTCTCCCTCCACAATCTCAATGTCAACACCCCACTCTCCAATCCAGTTTTCAAATTTTTCTAACACATTCCTTCCATTTCTTTTCCCAAACAGTTCATTGACCTATCTGAATTTTCAGTCTACTGGCCACACCATTTGTTCACCCCATACATTTCTCATCTCCCTCAAATTCTCATATTCCTTTCTGTAAACTTAGATTCTGTGGTTCATTTTTATGCTTATCTCTAGCTTATGCCTTCATTTACTTGGCCCCTCTCATTGGATCTTCTTATATGCTTGGAAAAATCCAACTCTGGTCACAGCTCAGCTCTCAGCCTGCTCTGCATCTATACACATCTGGAGAAAACTACACACTAGTACTCCCTGATCTTGTATTAAATAAGTGAGCATCATCCACAAGTTTGATTCTATTTCTGTCCAACAACCATATTGATTTCCTTTATAAATTTTCTCTTACTCCACTGGATAACTCTTTCATACCTTCTTCTTCATTATCAACCATCCATCTCTAAGAAAACAAACTTGTTTTCTATTTCACTGAGAAAATAGAAGCAATGAGAAGAGAACAGGCACACACTGCCACGACAAAATCTACCTATCTGCATGTTTAGTGACAATGGAGGAAAGAGACACTGGGTTCCATGCTTTCTGCCCACCTTAGGGCATGGCTCCTATAAGATGCCATTTTCTCCTGTAGCACCCATTTTTCCCTCTTATCCCGATCATTCCCATCAAGTGATAAAGAGGCTATAATATCATCTCAAAATAATCTGACTTCTTTATTTCTCTCAACATCACCACTTACCTAAGAGCTATCTTTTGCTCCTCCCTTTACCTTTGCTACACCCAATTAGTTATGCCTCTTTCCTCTATTGTTTCCTGCTGCCATTTAGTTCAGTCCCTTCTTGCCATCTCACTGAACAATTTGAATAGACTCTTATTACCTTTCCCTTCTTTGGTTCTCCAGCCCAGACAAGAGCATCAGGTTATATCAACACATGATGAATATATGCAGATTTCAAGAATTGAATCTTATGCTTTTTTTGATGTTCAGTATCTGAAAGAACAATTTCTATTACATTTTTCAAAAACTTCATAAGGCTACTTACTGCTCATTGAAGAAAATCATGATTTCTTACTCTGGTAGTGAAAACGCACAGTAACACTTTCTGATATATAAATCTTGATGGCCTTGCTGAATTATTGACCATTTCCTCAGTATGTACTGCGGACTTTGTCCATTCCCTTTCTGTATATCTATTGAAGTCCTATCCATCCTTTCTTAAGAGAAAAAATAATTTTAAATAGTAATGTAATATCCATATTCTCCCCCAGTGAAAAACAGTTAATAGTATAGCTTCTTTTATTACAAACTTTTTATTTGTCAAAAGAAAAAAGTATCATTGTAAAGAGGGTAAAAGGGTCTTTATCACCACCTTTGGGCTCATTTCTCATTCTCCCATATTATCCCCTATCATAAGTCACACCATCATCTTTATTGATCTATATTCTCCCATCTACACTTTTGGTTTTTATCTATAAAACATATGTGGTTGAATGCTTTCTAACTCTTCTCTGGAGCAGAATTAGTGGGTGGGGGGTACTAGGGCATATTTCTGCATGAACTTACTTGTCATATAGGCACAGAATTCTCCACCCATCCTTTAAGGCCCAGAGCTAGTACCACCTCTCCATGTTCCATCTTGGTATGCAGAACTCCCATGGCAGTGTATTTAGAAATGTTTTTTATGCCACGTACCATGAAAGTGTGTGTGTGTGTGTGTGTGTGTGTAAAATTTAAGTGTAAATGTGCTTCTTAAGATTGGCACTATCTTTTGTCAATATGACTCTATCTTTAGGCATTTACACCAGCATATTGCCTAGCAGAACACACACATATACACACAACCCCCTTTACACACACTCCCATGGGTATATACAATATATCTTTCTCTCTGTTCACTACTACAAATATATAAGAATAAAGGAATGAACAATAGAATGGTTGACTACGGAACATGTAATGTTTCAAATTCAGTAGGTGCTCATTATCTAAGTGATGTGCTATACTGCTAATTTTTCATTCCTTTATTACGCATAGCACTAGTAAAAAGTAATAAAGGGCTCTTAGCTACTTGAAGTGTTCCCATAACCTACAGGAGCATCATTTGTCTCAGTGGCAGCTAGGAAAGGAGCAAAGAACAATTTGTCTTTTTCCGACTCATATTTCCACTTAAATGTAGAGAGATAAAAAGCAAGAGACAGCTTGTACTAATTAGGAGGAGAAAATTTAAGAGAATATTGCTCTTGGCAGTGTTCAAAATACCAAGGTCAAACATGTACATTCTGTAACTCCTTGCTTCTCAACAGAATAGTGCATTGGGTGAGAGGATTTCATGGAGGAATCTTTTTGGATTCTACAAGTAGGGCCTAGCAACAGAGAGTCAAAAGGTAGCGTGTCAGTTTCTTAAATGGTCACTGGGAAGCCATAAGATCCTGTTTATTCATTAAGCACAGTTCTTAAGAACATTAAGCCAGAAAGATGAATACGTCTGGGTCTACTGCTTCTTTGGGGTGCCATTACATTACTTAAAAATGGCTTAGACAAAGGTTCAAGGACTCCTTCTCCTTCCACTTCCACCTTTTTATACATCATATAATTTAACAATGTCATGACTTTTTGACTGACTTATGGCTCATTTGTATGGGATAACCAGTTACCAATTATCTAGTTACTTGCCTCCACAGACAACTTACCTTCTGAAAAAAATCAATCTATTCAGTGTCTTTTGGTCATTTATAGGCAGATTAAGAAATAAAATAGATGTTTCATAAAGACTCAACAATTCTTATTTTGTTAATCTGAAAACCGAAGTATGCCCATAAAACCGCTCATCAATACTATCAACTTCTCAGGAGAGAATCAGTAAGCCAGCTTTCTGAAATGTTCTACAAGATCAGTGACATAGCACTACCAAAATTATCCTACCTAATTGAAGCTAAATTGCACCTGTCAAAATAACTAAATAAATATATTTTGGAATGTGGTTTCTATGATTTCTATTGTACATGCTGATTGAATTTCTAATTTATACATTTTGATAGCCCATAATAGAGCTCTTAGGGTCTCCCCTCTAATTGTCAAGCTTCCTGTGGAAATCATTAAACCTTAAGCAGAATTAAACACAAGTTTTCTTTCCATTTTAAACTGTTAATAAAAAGCGTTAGTCCTCTTTGTTCAAAAGAGGCGTGAGTTCAATCCCCCTCTTGTTTTTTCTATTCGGCATTTTAAAATAATTGCAATATGCTTAGGTGCAGTTTTACCTCATCAGAACAAGTTCCTTTTTTCATTAAAACCATTAGGTAGGCATCTCAACAAAGGAAGCAGGCATTTAATAACCCCCACAAAGAGGGAGAAATCCTGTAACAGGTACATGTTATGTTTCCTCAGAACTATATTTATTCAACCAAGTAAAGCTCTTTGGGGTAGTAGCTCTTTCTAGCTTCCTCATGACTGTATATCATTTGTCCAATGCTCAATATAACAAATGCCCAGTGAATATCAGATAAGTGATGTTTCTGACCTTATTTTACTCACACTAAAATATCCAAATTCTAAATTAAGTGTTATAAATATCTGCCCTTCAGTGGTTTATACGAATTAACTATGCCCTTGTTATTTTATACACTAACCTAGAACATTGACCTTAAACTTCTACATGAAGCATGACTTAAAACTGTGTTTTAGATTCTGTCATAACTCATCCACCTAAGTCCCACATGTGAGAGATTGGATTTTTGATATCAACCAGGAATAAAAGAAAGCGCTGCTAGGTGAATGCCATTCCTTTCTGTCTCTTCAGTTAGAAAACTAAGGTAAATCCTATTCAGTGGGCCAGTGAGAAAAAAGAGATTAGCTCATAACAGAACTATTGCTTTTCTTCACTTCTATATTAGACGTGGATTCTCCCATTTGAGGTATCTTGGAATTTTCCCATTTTTTAGGGCTTTTTATTCAGGTCTTCATATCTCTGTATCTGGTGTGTTGTCTAACAGACTGTCATTTGGCTTTTCTTTAAGGAAGCAACTTTGGAGAACACCACAGACTCTAGCTTTTCATGCTATATTTAGAAGATAATTTGCTGCACCTTCTTGGATCGATTTTGCCATCTCAGTTACTTTGTGAGAGATAATTGACATTCTTTGTGCTATGACAACTATATGTGATGGATTAGTTCTAGTGGTTGACACTGGTTAGCTTCATATCAGTCACAGAATTTCATGAGCAACCAGATTCAGATTCTGTGCAAGACACAAGAGATTTCCAGGAATACAGCCGGAATAAACTTTAGTAGAAGACCAAACACGTTCTTTCAAGAAATCTTCAATTTTCCAAAGTCATGAAAAAGATGAAAACTCAGTAGACTATTAGTAAAACAGTATCTACTGGTCAGCATAAATTGTAATTGAGGATTTTCAGGATATGACTGTAGTTAAATACTAGGATTCTTTTATATTAAAGCATTAGAGCCTTAAAAATAATACGGTTAAAATCACTTTTCATAAGTTAATCAAGAGTAAAATTTAGCCTATGAAAAATTAAAAATCATTTCAAAAGGATGTGGTAAGAAATACTTTATGTTTAGTTGTCTTTAAAGGAGTACGTTATGGGGATATATTCTGGAGGCAATTTCCACTTGTATTCTTGAAGACTAATGAAATATTGATAGAAACAGTAATGTCTATTAAAACATCAAATGGCGGAAGGCATATCTATAAGAGTTAACATCTTTTGAGGGACCTTGAAACTTCTATGAATTGTATTTTCTTTCGTGATCATTGAACTAGTTGGTTACCTCCTCACATTTTATACTCCCAAAGATTATTTTGCTTTAATATTCCAAGTTTAGATATAAAGACCTAGTCTCTATAACCTTAAAAAAATTTATTCACTCTTTCACTTAAGTGGTCTCATAACTTGCAGCTCCTCTACCCTTACCTGATATTACTGTATTTAACCTTACATTGTTCTGACTGAGAAGTGACAGGACTGTGTAATATAACCTGTATGTTGGTTACAGGAGAAGAATGACTTGAATTTAAACTAATGCCAACATACGGCCAAAATACCCAATTACAAAGTAATCACCCCAAAGTATCCAAACAATATAGAGAACAGTTTACTAATACACAGATTTATTATTTAAAATAGATCTATGGAACTTAACTCATTGGTCAAATTCTTACTGTGTTTCTGTTTCACTTCACAGTTGACTAGATGATTCATATTTACAGACCTTCAGAACCATGGCTTTCTGCTTTGTTCTGTAAAACTATTTGCGTTCAGACTTCATGGGTCTTGATTCCTGTGAGTGTATTTTTGGCCAGCAACCATATTGCTCCTTATTGAATCTTGTCTGCGTAACTGAACCAAATCACTTTAAAAGATTTTCCTCCCTTTCAAATATTTTTTTAGAGTACTTCTAACTTTTTTGCTCCTTTTTAAGGTTAAACATCTTCCCTCCCTCTCTTGCTTCTCTCTGTTGCCTTCCTGCCTACCTCTTTTCCTCCCACCCTATTTCCTTTACTCCTTTCTTTCATTAGTTCTTTATTCACTTAACCCATCCTATGTAGAGGCTTTTTTGTGCCGAGATGTTTTCGTCAAAAGTGAATTCTCATTTGCAACAGTCTCAAACCTATATACATGGAGTGTCTTTTCTGTGTTCCAGTAAATAGAGATAGCCACATAATTTACCCAAAATTACAGGCCATGTAATTTATCCCATGGCAACTAAGTGACGCCAAACAATGACAGAGCTCATTTGCTGAACATTCCTTCCTTGGGAAATGGTTGATTTGCTCATTTGTATAAAATAGTCGCTATGGTGAATTGTCCCATTCTCAAAGCCATGTCTATTTTAGTCCTCTCAGATTTTTATAAATAGAGAAGCTATTGCTCTATTGCCTATATAAATATGGGTTTTATAAAGGTTATTTTTATAATAAATAGTAATTAGCCAGTGGAGACTTTGTAAAAGTGTACACACTTCCAATACATTCTGGGCATCTAATGTACAATGTGGTGATTATAGTTAATAATATTGTATTGCATACCTAAAATTTGCTAAGAGAGTAGTTCTCAAGTGTTCTCACTACACACAAAAAGGTAACTGTGAGGTAACAAATATGTTAATTAGCCTGATTGTGGTCACCATTTCATAATATAGAGGCATATCAAATTATCATGCTGTACATCGTAAGTATATAAATTTTTTGTCAATTATACCTTAATAAAGCTGGAAAAAAATTTACCAAGCATTAAAGTAGGGGGTATTGTGGTTGTATATGGAGAAGTGTGTTCAGAGGAGTTATTGGGTAAAAAATACTCTAGAATAGAAAAGGGTAACTCTGAATTAAGAAGCTGTTGTTGAGGGTGAGTATTCTTTATTGAACAGTGAGAGCTGAAGAAAGTGTCTGAGTAAAATGGCCTGGGGCATCCAGGGAGAGAACAATATAAAGAGTATAGATAGCTGCACACACAGGCACACGTGTGCACGCACCTTACACTCACGTACACACATAACATGTGTACGTCAAGAAAGCATAGAGGAAAAAGTGTGAGTTGTCAGTTGCTAAGGAAAATAGTTTCAGCCTCAGTCTGACTAACTAGTCAGAATGGCCAGGGTTACCTTAAGAATCAGAAATTTATACAATTAGAATTAGTTCAGGTGAGCTACCTGTGCTCATTAGGTTGAGAATTTAGACTTCTCTAACTTGGTTGTCCCCAGATGCCTTACCTGGAAAACTAGGTAAACTTCCGTATCCCTAATACAGGCTGAATATGAGGTGAAATCACCATTTTATCCTAGAGAGGAGAAAATTCAAACTTGAAACTTCAGACTTCTTTACTCATCTTGCCTACCCCAAGATACCTACCTGGAAAATAAAGCAGATTTCTATATACTAAATACAAGCTGAATTTTCAGTGAAATCAGCAAATGCAAAGGAGAGGGAAAGGGAAAAATAATGGGGTCCCAGAGCCTCAGGGATGATGGTGACTATATGTATTTCTCTAATTACTGGGATGATGATATAAAGAAAACTCACCAAGAGCTCTGGTGGGCCTAGAAAGGCTTATGTTGATAGGATTATCGATGTACTGTTTTGCCCAAAGAGTACTTAGATTTTCTGGATTTGTAAAACAACCTCAGTTTCAATTTTGGACTCCCTTAAATTATTTCTTGATATAATTCAAGGTCAATTTACAGATGAAGAATAAAAATTTATGAGTTTATTCAATTTAAGATCCAGAATTTTTACTTCACTCAGGTATTTTTATTCGAGGACAGCTGCACAAGGAACAGTTCTAAGCTGGCATGGGCTGAGTAAAGTTTGATATTTTTTATTAGGACTTTTGAACTGGTACATTACCGTAAGTAAAAAGATTTTATTTTATTTTTTTTTTGAAATTTGCAAATCCTTTTATTTAAGAATAAAAAGAGTAGTCACATACCTGTTACTGTGGTTTAAATCCTAGAATAAATAGAAAAAAAAAAAAGACAGATGGAGAATTTAAAAGGCCAGAAATACATGCTCAATTCCCGAGATCCTACATATACTAATATTTCCTATCCTTTTTTTAATCTTCTATTCATTGTTGAGATAATGTGTACTATTTTTGTATATAAAAATGAGGCATGAAGAGATTTTTTTGCTGGATGCTCCTTGGCTGTTCAGTATTTGTATTGGAGTTGGAAATTCTCAGTCCAGCAACCCCACCTGTCATCAAACACCCATGGTGACTTGATGACTTGTTACTATTTGTTCTTTCGCTCTATGCAGACGTCATGCTCTCAGACATTCATCATCACCCTAATGTAAATAAGCATCCTCTAAAAGCTAAAGCACCAATGGTTTCATTTGATCAGAAATCCCTCAGTAGCAACCTCACCTGGGTTGTAGAAGTTGACTCAGCATGAAAGCCTATTTCTGCTGTTCAGCCCCTGTGACCTGCCTATGTTCTAAATGGAACATTCAATTACTGTTACTCTTCCTGCTTTCTAACCTTTGCCCATTGTGAGCCCTTCTATATGAATAAAAACTTCAGTGTTCCAATGAGGATATAATGAGTCCAAAATGTATCCATCAAGTACAATATAGTGGCCTGACCAGCTCTAGGCATAGAAAAAGAAGAGCTCCCTGCTGTGCCCTCCTGTCTGAGAAAAGAGTTCACTGATATCTTTTAGTCTTTTCTCCATGGGAGCTTATTTCCTTTTTCTCTATCCATGGCATTTCTAAGATCTACATCCTCAGAAAAAGAAAAGGAGAAGAAAAAAGACAAGCGTGAAATGCAACGATAAACTGCATCTTGAAATCTATAGTAGCTATAGGATAATAAGGCAGAGGCTCCATGGCCTCCTATCAAGGGTTAGACTCAAGGGATGAGTATATATGCCTGAGACTTTTGCTGCAAACAGGAGGATCCTACCCATCAGTTTTCAGGCATCAAACTGCAGCCCTTTCTTTGATCTCAATAACAGATGACTGGGAGGCAGCTCAGGTAGAGGCGGAACACAGTATGTGGTTTGCAAAGCTATGGGAGCAGAAGGATATAGGCCACGATTAAATGCCCTGATCAAAACAAGTGGGTTGAATCATACCATTCTCCAAATCTCATTCTTCTAGTATTATCCATTTCAGTGAATGGAGACCCAGTAGTAACCTGGAAACAGATTGTAACCTCCATCTCTCATGTTCTCTGAATTCAAACTTCAAATCCTACCATAATTAACTGATCTATTCACTTTTCCCTCACCCCATTCTCTAACTCATGCCATCACCAGATCTTGCCCGGATTCTTAAAACTGTCCTGAGAATGACCTTCCTAGCTTCAGTTTTGGTTCCCTCTAATGTATAGTCTATACTGCAGACAAAATGATCTTTCTGAAAGGTAGAAATCATTACAGTACCCAATGATATTATTGCCCTCAAAAGCCTAGATTCTTTAGCATTGGTTTGCAATACTGTGCAGTATCTATTTCCTACTAATATCCCATCTTTATCTCTCACCCTTTATCTGTACTTAACTAAATGCTCCCAAGGCTCTCCCACCTCTAATCCTACATTTTGACATATGGTTTCTTTTTCCTATAACATAATCTTGCTTTATGGTTCTTCCCACTTATCTTTTAGGTGTCAGACTTGGGGTTAGGCTCCTCTACCACTATCCCTTTAGTTTTTCTCTCATTACCCTAATTTACATTGTTGTAATCATTGCAGGTATATCTTCCCTATTAAGAATGGAAGCTCCATGATGGCTCTGAGGACAGAGAAGGCACCTCAACTTTGGTTTACTCTCATATGCTCGTGACTCCATAATGGTTGTTGAATGAAAGGAAGCATTAACTTTTCCATACCCTCTGAGATCTATCTTTCCTTCCTTCCCTCCTCCCTCCCTCCCGGGAAGAAGATTTATGTCTCAAACTGAGCAGAGAAAATTTTCTAAAGAAAATGCTCTAAGAAAAGGGAGGACAGGGACCTAAATTCAGGAAGAAGCCAACCTAAAGAAGGCCATGTTGGTTAAAGGCAGCATTTGTGCAGAGACCTAGGAGAAGTGAGAAAGGGAGTCCTGTACGGATTCTGAGCATGAGCACTGTCAGCTGAGGCAAGAGCAAGTGCAAAGGGAGCCATGAAGCCCGAAGCTTGAATTTGGAAAAGGCCAGTAAGGTTCTAATGGATGAAGCAAAGAGAAGACAGGCAGGAAGTGAGACCAGAGAGTTGTGCCAAAGTCAGATCATGGAAGACTTCTAAAGGGAGAAGGTTTGAGTTTATTAGGAAGATCCTGGGAAGCCACTGGAGAGTTTAAAGGAGAGAGTTTCATGATCGATAAAAGGATCTCTCAGACTGCTGTATAAGAAATGAGTTCAGAGGTTTGGGGGTAGAGGCAGGGAGAAAGGTTAGGAGGCTGATACAATAATCTGGGCATAAATCCTGGAAAGGGTGGTAATAGTGGAGTTAGGGAGGTTTGACATACATGGAGATGTGTATTCTTTGCCGAAGAAATAGATAGGAGATAAAAGTAAAGGGAGGCTCAAAATTTTTTGTCCGAAGTGACAAGATGAATACTGGTGCTACCATGAGATGGAGAAGATTTGAAGGCTTGTGGGGGATATAAGATAAAAAGCTCAGTGTGGGTAAGCTAAATTTGAGGAGCTAAGTGAGTATGTCTCTTGGGCAGCTGTATATATTACCCTGTAGCTCAAGGGAGATGTCAGAGAAGGAAGAAGTTACCTCAGAGTCATTGGAGTATAACTAGGACTTAGAGACAGGCCAGATTTCCTCCAGGGTATGAAGTAAGAAGAAAAAGAAAACATTCGTTTTTTTTAAATTTACCCCTAACTGACAAGGCTCTATTTACTGACTCATCCCAATATATTTTTTTAAAAATCCATTGGATTAATAGCTACTCACTTTTTCTTTCAGTAAGCCTTTCTTTGGATGCACCCCGGGCTGAATTATAGACTGTAAGTCAACAGCAAAGTAAATGTGTTAGTCTGTTCAGGCTGCTATAAGGAAGTACCATAGACTGGGTGGCTTACAAACAATAGAAATTTATATCGCACATTTCTGGAGGCTGGAAGTCTAAGATCAAAGTGCCAACATGGTCACGTTCTGGTGAGACCCCTCTTCCCAGATGCAGACTACCAACATCTCGTTGTTTCCTCACATGGTGGGGAGCGGAGAGAGGACACGAGCTCTCTTGTGACCCTTGTAAGGGCACTGATTTTATTCCTGAGGGCTCTACCCTCACAACCTCTCATAATGTCCTGAAGCCCCCACTTCCTGATACCAACACACTAGAGGGCAGGGTTTCAACAGAGAATTCTGGGGGTACACAAACATTCAGTCTGTAACAGCAAAGGTACTAAATATGTTTTAAAGAATGCATTTAAGAATTTATATGAAATACAGGTAATTGGAGTAATTTCTCAACCTAATTTTATAATTTATTTTGTTTCAGATTGGAAAGGAAACAAAAACAGCCTTTATTTGCAGGTAAGATTTTCTATAATAACTATCAACTTATTACTTCTATTTAAGTTTTGGTGGACCTAAGTTTAACCACATCTGACTGAAGACAAATTATTTTTTTAAGAATATGTGTAAACATGAGGTAGAAGACGCTATAATTTTCAGTCTTAATACTGCCTTGGGCTGACTCTGAACTTGGTACTGGCCTCCCTAAGAAACAATTTCAGCTCATCCTGTTCATTTCTTTATTTGTGTTTTTTTTTATTTTTTTAAGTTTGTATTTAAATTCCAGCTAATTAACAAACAGTAGTAGTTTTAAGTGTACAATATAGTGATTCATCACTTCCATACACCACCTGGGGCTCATCACAACTAGTGCCTCCTTCATCCCCATCACCTATTTAACCCACCCCCACCCACCTCCCCCCTGGTGACCATCAGTTTGTTCTCTGTAGTTAAGAGTCTGTTTCTTGGTTTGGCTCTCTCTCTCTCTTTCCCTTTGCTGATTTATTTTGTTTCTTAAATTCCACATTTGAGTGAAATCATATGTGGAATGATTTCTCTGACTGACTTATTTCACTTAGCATAATATACTTTAGCTCCATCCCTGTCGTAGCAAATGGCAAGATTTCACTCTTTTTGATGGCTGAGGAATATTTTGTTCTATGTGGGAATATATGTGCAGTATATACCATATACCACATGTATGTTCCATTGTAATATCCCATTGTGTGTACATACACATCAATATATGTGTATACACACACATGTGCGCGTGCACACACACACACACACCACTTCTTCTTTATCCATTCATTAGTCAGTGGACACTTGGGCTGTTTCCATAATTTGGCTATTGTAGATAATGCTGGTGTAAACATAAGGATGCATGTATCCCTTTGAATTAGGATTTTTGTATTCTTTGGGTAAATACCTAGTAGTGCAACTGCTGGATCATAGGGTAGTTCTATTTTTAACTTTCTGAAGAAACTCCATACTGTTTTTTAAAATGCATTTTTAAATTTCAGCATTAAATAAAGTAAAAGTGACTGCATAAATGATAGTGAAGCTCTGCATTTAACTAGTGGAGATTTTACTTCTTTATTAACTTTAATCACTGGTGGATGAATCTCAAGGGACTTTAAAAATCAGGTAAATCCAGATGAGTTTCACAAAAGCAACATTTTCACCAGAACTCTAATGTTCTGTCCTCAGATATTTTATTTTTTGTTGGTTTTTTCCTACATAGTTATTGAGAGATTGTCAAATACAAGGTCAGACAGGGACATTGAGTGTCTACTACATGGTTGGCCTGGTTACAGTAGCTGTTTATCAAATGGATAAAAGTATTTTCTCTTAATGCAGCAAATATTCAATAAGCTAAGTGAACAATGAAATTTGTATGCTAAATGATAATGGATGCTACAGATAAATACGAAACAGTTTTGAGGAAATAGGGAGGGCTGGGTTGTGGGTAGGTTTTCAGTTGTAAGTAGAATGATCAGGGGTAGTCTCATGAAAATATTTGAGTAAAAGTGCGAAAGAAGTAAAGGAGCAAGTCATGTAGACATCCCTAAAAAGAGCATTGCAGGTGAAGGGGGTGGGAAAACAGAAACGATGAGGCTGAAACATGTCTGGCATGTTTGAGAAACAGCAGAAGAACAGCCTCTCTGGAGTCAAGTAAAGGAGAGGGAGAGCAGTAGAAAACGAGGTTGGAGAAATGGTGGGGACCAGATCATGAAAAGCCTTTAAACCATTGTGGTGACTTGACACTAAGTTGTTGGAAAACCATTAGAAGTTTTAATCAGAGGAGTAACATAAGCTGACTCACAATTTGAAAGGATCCCTTTGGTTGCCATGTAAAGAACAGATATTAGGAACAGGGGACAAGAGGGAAAGCAAGAACTTTAGAAGGTTATTGCAATAATACAGGTGAGGTAATGATTAGCAATGACAGTTCACCATAGGTGTAACAGTGGATGTAGTGGGTCTTGACCAGAAGTATTTTGGAAGCACAGACACTAGGACTTGCTAGGCAGTGTACGAGGATTATAAGAGAAAAGAGTCAAGAATCACGTGAGGGTTTTTGTCCAATAAAATAGGAAGAAAGGTACTACCATTTGCTGAGATAGTGAAGACTATAGGAGAGACAGGCTTGAGGATGGAGATCAGGAATTTGTTTTAGAACATTTTAAGTTTGGTGTGCCTATGAGAGGTGCAGGCGGAATTATCAAGAAGGCAGTGAGACCCCTAAGTCTGGTGTTCAGAGTTGAGGTCTAGGGTTATCTGTTTGGGATTCATCTACCTCTCTCTGGTATTTAAATGAATGAATGTAAGTAGACAATTAGTCTGCAGACTGAAGCCAGGGGTGCTCCATCCAAGTTTGGAAAGATGAAGAGGAGCCAGCAATGCAGAGTGAAAGCGGTGATTATAAGAAAGCAGTTCAGCAGAGTGGTGTTGTGGAACTCACGTGAAGGAAGCATTTGAAGGAGTGATCAACTGTGTTCAATAAAGCCGACAGGTTTAGTGAGATGAGGACTGAGCAAGGAGCATTTAGCAACAAGGAGGCTATTGGTGAACTTGACTGAGCAACTTGAGAGGGATGGTGGGGCAGAGGGATCTGTTAAGAGAACTGGAGGAGAGGTTGTTGGTGTTTGTGAGTATAGATAACTCCTTTAAAGAATTTTGTTACAAAGGTGAGAAAACAAAAGAGGTCTTGACTGGAAAAATTGAAGTCAGTAGGTTTTTTTGTTTATTACTGTCTTTAGACGAGAAAAATGTATGTCAATGGCTGCAATTAGATTATCAAAGAGAGATGGATATATTGATGTTACAGGAGAAGGGAGAGGGAAAAATTGCTAGAGTCATGTACTTGAGTAGTGGATTAAGCATGGGATTCAGTGCTCAAGTGGAGAAGATGCCCTTGGCTAGGACGTGAGACCAAGAGTCTCTCCTCTCTGCCCCTCTTTCTTCCTCTTCCTTTGTTTTTAGAATTAAGATGTGAAAAAGGAGGTCAAAACCTACCAGGAGCTTAGCTTCTTCAGCACTAAAATGAGAGTAAAGAACTTACTACTTCAGGTCCCTTAAAGTATTAAAATCCTATCGATTTGTAATATATTAATGATTTTATCTCCTATGAACTATCCACTAATTCAAATATAACTAATCTTTTTGTAACTTTGACTCAGTTATAAAATGCTTAACTCCACTTGTTTTTTTATGTAGTATACTTTATTCATTTTCAAATGTTCAGTGTAAATACTTCTCACATTCCATCGTGGTGTGGCTTACATATAATTTTAAGGACATTAGGAATAGCTTTACATAGGATTTCAAACCTTTTTCTTATCAACCCATTCATTTTTCTAAATAAAATGAACTCTACAAAATGGTGAAAACTACAAAACTGAACTATGCATAAAGAATAACTACACGTGGAACTTTAAAAAAAAAACTTAAATATTTTTATTACATTCTCTTTTTTAACTCCCCAAGAAAATGAAGCTAATGTGCATAATATTGGAATCCAAGTTCCTTTGCAAACCAGAGTGAATGTATGAATTGTTCATTATATGCTAAAATCTAAAATAGATGAATTTTTATCATCCTTATCATCCTTTAACTGTTCTAAATGGTCCCTCTGGAGATCTATCTTTCTCTCTCTTTCTCTCTCCTCCCATCCCCACCCTTTACCTTCTTCTTTTTTTTTTTTTTTTGTCTGTAAAGAGCTGTGAATTCTATTGTCTCTTAACAATTTCACTTCCTATCAATTTTCTTACCTGAAGATTTCCTTGATACTATAATCACTAGCAAAAACTTTAATCTCATATTTTATGTGTAACCATTCACTTTTTTTTCCTTTTCTTTTTTCTTTTTTTTTTTTTTTTTTACAGTTTCTCGAACATGGTTTCTCAAACACATCTGATGTATGTGTGACATTGATAGGTTCTCAGAAAAATGTCTGGACAGTCAACAAGTCTTTGACTCTGCTCAGTACTGACAATACCCAATACTCCTTCAAGCCTAAAGACTGAAGAACTTCAATCAATTTTTTGGCAACCCAGCATATAAATTCCAAGTAACTAGTGAGGTCATCCCCAGACTGGACTAGACAATGGGATTGGTTCTTGAAAATGTGTTCTGTGGCATTTAATTATGCTCCCATGATCTTCCATTACAAACCAAATCAACCTAAACCAAACCAAAGTTCTCAAAATTTTCTTTGAGTCCAACTGTCAATCTTTTTCCTCTTTAAAGCCAACCTCCTTCCCCACAGTCTGCTGAAATTGTTTTCGTCCCACTTGATCTTTGAATTGCCAAATCCAGGGAGGCCACTTCTATGTTTTCCTTTTTTTTTTAATTTATTTTTTTTAATTTTATTTTAAGGAGACTCCACACCCAATGTGGGGCTTGAACTCATGACCCTGAGACTGAGTTGCATGCTCTACTGACTGAGCCAGGCAGGCACCCCTATCCTTTCTTTTCTGTGACCTGGGCATTTAATTCCATTGGCCCAAACACATCTAACCAAACTCTTCTTCCCTTTATCTCATGACATTATGCTCTATTTGTTTTATTCCTATGTTTACTCCTTTATTTTTAGGGTCCTCCAATTCTGCCTTTCCTTAAATAGTGATATTTAATTCTTCCTGATTCAGAATTCTTGTTGACTTGTCAGATGAGGGACCTTAGAAGTTCTGACTCCAAGTCAAAGACATGAGAGCTAAAACTGTTATCAACAGGCATTTTAATATATGTAGAACTTTGGTTATAATAGGAGTAATATGAAAATGATTCAGAAGAGAATAAAGCAATAAATAGAGGAAACTAAACATGTGGTGTGGTCACAGTATGGGCTTATAGGATAACATGATGTGAAATTAATAAAATGCTTGACTGTCAATGACTTGGGGTATTGAATCCCCATCCTCTTAAATTTTGTAATTCATGATATAAAAACTATTAAATATTGGCAAGGGTATGTCCTTGATGAACTGAGATGATAAATGTCTCCCTAATAGATAAGTCTTACTCAACTCTGCAAATATATAGAATTAAGAAAAGGAATATTTAAGAAAATCAAAAGCAATATATAATTTTTATGTTAAAAATCTGTAATATTTAATATTTTATATTACTTACACTATTTAAGAAAAATTTGTCATATATGAATTATAGGCTGGCCTTAAAATTGCTATTTAATATGGAGAGGGGCACCTGGGTGGCTCAGTCGGTTAAGTGTCTGCCTTCAACTCAGGTCATGATCTCAGAGTCCCGGGATGGAGTCCCACATCAGGCTTCCTGTTCAGTGGGGAGTCTGCTTCTCCCTCTCCCTCTGCCCCTACCCCCCATGCTCTCTCCCTCAAATAGATAAATAAGATCTTTAAAAGAGATAAATAGTTATTTTGACTTTTGATTTTAAGTTGAAATCCATGACAGAAATTGGGTTTGGGTCATTCACCACTCATTCCAAATCAAAGCTAGAAAGCTGAAAGCTACATTTCCCAGATTCCCTTGCAGCTATGGTTCTGCACACAAATAAGATGCAATCTTGAATAAGACTTGGGTTCATAACTGAATAACCTGAGGTTGAGGGGCTTGCATTGTGTAGGTAAAGACTGTAGCAGAAGCAGCATGGTTCTGGAGCCAATAGCCCTAAAGTGGCGTCCTGAATCAGTGGATAGCAGCTTCATTGTTTGGCATGTTCCAAATTGTGTGGCTTCCTTCAAGAGTCAACACTGGGCAACACTTTCATGTTTCTATATCAACCATCTTCAGAAGCTGGAGTAGCAGCATACCATGTTTTTTTTTACACTCTCCTGTGTCTTTAGCAAGCTGTCCTCTGCATCTGAAAGGCCTTTTCTTTATCTGCCTGAATCACATAAACTTGGCTTTCCAGACTCAGTCCATGTATCAGTGTATCATAGAAGGTTTTCCTAACATCCCCCATCCTTACACCCCGTTGTCCTGGCTATTAGGTCACCCTCCCACATATTCTCTTTTATACCTTGTGTATTCCCAACTTACCGAGTGGCACCCACCATTATACTCACTGGTTTATTTGTAGTTCCTAACCATATAGTAAAAGGCTTGTGAATAGAAGCTCTCTTTTTTGCTTTTGTTTTAACTGTAAAATCCTAGCCCCAAGTATGATATTTGGCACCTAGTAGGCATTCAATACAGGAATTAATGAAGTAATGAGTAAATGGATATCTGAGTGCCAGTGAAAGGCTTCAAATTGGCACTTTGGCCTTTCCATTAAAATAATTATTTCTAAACACATATGTGAAAATACTCTCCAAAGGAGAAACCTAATCACTCTGTAATTCAAATGAAGTAGCAATCTAATCCACTCTTGTACAGAGCTTTCATGAATATCAGGTCCATGAAGCATCATTGAATTCCCTAATTCTTTCTTTCCTGATAAGAGCCCATTAACTTAACTGAAAAAAAGGGCTGGCTGCCAGGCTCTGTTTTGGTGTGAGGCAAACATTTTACTACCAAAAATTTTAAGAGAGCATAGAGAAATTAAAATAACAAAGCTGATTGGCTTCTTTAGTAGCTTCTACCCTTATTATTGTCCTATCACTTTTGTTTAGTTACTACCAAAGGAGAGACAGAATGTGGACTCAGGTGGTTAAAAAAATTATTTTGTTGTTAGATTCACAATCTAGACATTTTAGCATTTCAGTGCACTGATGAAAGAACTCTTCATTCATAGTTCTTTTACATGTGATTTTGGCAATGGTTGTAGGTTTTTTATATCAACAGTAGAGTCACAAGGGAAGCATAAAATTGTAAGACAGGAAAATTTGGTAATTGTGTCTGCTGATGGTAATACCTGATAAATAAAGTATAACTATCTTTTAAAATATGAATTAATTGTGTTTATGTCTTCCAAACATCTAACTGAATAGGTAAAGATAACTGGTAACCTTTTCTTTTTCTGATAAAGTAAGAAGAATGTTTGTGCTAAATTATAGATCGTTAATGAAAAAAGCACGAAACCATTAAGATAGTATTATACTACTATGCTGTCTATATCATAGGAATGAGGAAACTTTTTCTTTTTTTTAAATAGGCTCCATATGCTGGGCATGGAGCCCAATGCAGAGCTTGAACTCAGGACCCTGAGATCAAGACATGAGCTGAGATCAAGAGCCAGATTTTAACCAACTGAGTGACCCAGGCACTCTAGGTTGAGGAAACTTTTAACCTAATATAGTTACTGCGGTACAGTGAAAATCTTATTTTCTTTCTTTCTTTCTTTCTTTCTTTCTTTCTTTCTTTCTTTCTTTCTTTATTCTTTCTTTCTTTTCTTTCTTTCTTTCTTTCTTTCTCTTTCTTTCTTTCTTTTTCTATTTTATTATTATTATTATTAATTATTTTCAGTTAGCTAGCATATAATAATCATTAGTTTTTGATGCAGTGTTCAATGATTCATTAGTTGCATGTAACAGCCAGTGCTCATCACAACACACACCCTCCCTAATACCCATCACCTGGTTACCCCATCCCCCCACCTCCCTACCTTCTCTAACCCTCAGTTTGTTTCCTGGAGTCCAGAGTCTCTCATGGTTTGTCTCCCTCTCTGATTTCTTCCCATTCAGTTTTGATTAAAAGAATTTTTTTTATTTTCTATGTTTGTCAGCTGGCTTTCACTGGATATGTATTCCCCATCAACAAAATACAGGAGCACAGCCTGTCATTCAGCATCCCTTACTTAGAGCTGCAAATCCTCCAGCAGTGCCCTTATCCTGGCTGATGCATGTTGCTTTTAACTTTGCTCTGAACACCATTCATTCACTCAATAAAGATGTATCTTTGTGCCTATTCCATACTTAGCACTATTGCAGATACTAAGGAGCCAGTGGTAATAAAACCACAGACGTGGTACTGGTATTGGCCTTTTTCCAATTTATAGCTGGTGGCTAGAAAAGGGATATACAAGTAATATTAAACAAAGACAAGATAGTAATAAGTGCTGTGAGGGAGATTAACAGTATACATGGCTCTTCATGAGCTCTAAGCTCACAGTGTTTTTGCACACTGCTGGGCATCTCCAGACTGCTCCCCGAGTTCCCCGTGATGTTGACAGTGTCCCCACACAGCTGTTAGCATGCTAAATAACCCTCATGTCATGCTGGGCAGGCTTTTCTGGGAAGAGAAGCATCTGGCCATCTTGCACCAGGCTTTCCAGCACTTAATGGTCCTCCAGCTCCCTTCCTCTTACACAACTTTACATTTCTTATGGAATACTTAATGCCCTAGTCAGAAGTATTTGCATTTGAATGACTCCAGTGGTCTGGGCTTTCCTGACAACACATGTTAATATTTGTTGAACTATTATGAGACAGAAAGAATCACTTGTGGTGGTGTAGCTTAGGTAGGGAAAGTAGTTCTGCACCAAAACAGTGAATATGCCACTTATTTTATGTGGACAAAAATTAGGAAGTAGGTAAATGATTTAGATCTGGGATGACTTGTAGAACCTTGTTAGCAGCGCTGGGTGCCATTTAGCTGGGACTCTGAGGCATGGCAGTGTTCTGGGTTTATCTCAGGAAAATGGGTTCAAGTCCAGGTGCTGCTAGTCACCAGATCTCCTGTATGACATTGTGCAGATTATGTTTCTGACTCTTGGATTCAGCCCTGATACACCCGAGTAGAAACAGCTGCTTTGCCTGATTTCTAGTAGACTGGGAGGTTTAAATGGAAGAGTGCCACAGAATTATATATTAATATTGTTTTTCCCTAAATTTAGAATAAAAAAAGAGACTAAAGTAATACTTATAAGAATAAAAAAAAAAGAATAAAGTAATACTTATGAGGACCAGCTCTATGCCAGGAATTAGTCGATGTAGGCAAAGTTGTCCTTAAGTTACTAATGAGGAAACTAATAGAGGGTAAGTGATTTACCCAAAGACACATTGGTGATAGGTATTACTGAAGTGAGAAGTCATTTGATTCAGTGTCCTCTTCTCTTTTTCTTAGGTAGAAACATTTACAAGGTGATTTGTATTTCATGTCTTTAGAAGATGAGTATTCAGATGCGATATTCAAACTACACTCTTTAGAGTGGAGACCTTCAGAATGGTTTGATTCTTGTTCTTATCCACCAAAATGGGCCCATTTTCACCTGTTTACAGAGTGTCCTCTTTAAAAATCTAGAGTTCTTAGATTAACATGAATGAGTGAATGATGAAAGAATGAATTCCCCACATACAGGCTATTGTAAATTGGCAAAATTACTTGAGAACTAGCCAATGTTTTGCTCTCATAAGGAAGGCTGCATAGATTCCCATGATAATTTTCTAAAACAATTGAAAAATATCCGAACAAAGGCTTAGGGATGTTGGTTGGTTTATTCAGTATTGTCTCCAAGGAAACTCTCTCTCTCTTTTTTTTTTCTTTTTTCTGTAGCCTGAGAATTAGTGTGTAGGAGGGATCCTGTGGAAGGACCTGTTAAATTATGTTAAATATTCATTTGCTCATTTTAGCATCTGGATAAAGACTTTTTTACACTTTGGAAGATGCATATCCAAAGAAAACTTTAATTGACTTGGTGAACTGTCTTTCTCCCAACAAGAAGGATAAATATACTGGAACCATATATTTTCTCACATTGTAAAAACATAAAAATACTATTAAGGAAGAACAAAGCAGTTATGGGTTGGTAGAACTGCTGAGATAGTTGTAATTTTTTTTCCCAAACACTTTAGTACAGTAGTATTGATTTTCTCTACATATGTATGCAGAAATATACAGGTGTTTACAATCTTGGTATAGTTTGTAATGAATTTTAAAGGTGTTACAAACAACAGCAGCAACCCATGAATGATTAGCATTTCAAATCCAAGGTGGATAGAAGGTATGATGAAACAGCAAATTATACTTTTTAGTAAGTGCATTGTTCTACTGAAAGAGATTATTGTATTCACTGACTGCCAATTCTGTAGTGATGAATTATTGTTTAAAAGCCTTTCTCGATGATATTTTTGGTAAGCAGTTAACAAATACCTGCTCAGCTAATTTTTATGTGTGCGTTTATAAATCTTTGCTTCCGTTAAATTTCACGCCAGGTTAATGGATAGATGTTTTTGATAGTATATGTACCTTCCCTACCATCTCTTTCACTTAAATTTTCCAAAACAGAACAATTTTCCCAACCATGAAAATGAAACATAATATGAAAAACTGGCATGGTTGAGGGTATAATTTTGGATTTTATACCTGTTGCCCTTTCTAACAAGAGGCTCTAATCACCACCTAGAATTCCACTGTTACCATGTCTTCAAATAATGAGCATTTGTTACAGTCCCTCAAATTGTGATTAACCCGAGGCCGAATATCTTATTTAGGACTTCTCTCTTCAGGTCTTTAAAAATTAAGGAAACTCTTCAATCCCTACACTTTTTTTTGGAACCCAAGGTAGATTAAGCATAAGGGAAAACTAGCTTGTTTATTTTTAAATCAGAACAAATTAAAAGTTTACATGGCATTGAAGTTTTATGTTTAAAAATGTTTACTCTTATTTTAATTGTCCTAACCATCTCACAGTTCTGGAGTATATAATCAATAATCATTTTGATTTTCTGAATGATCAGTAGTTTTCAGATTAGTCATATAAGCTGTTTATTTCTGCATAAAACATCCAATGACAAATAGGTGACATCAGAGATGATCTAGTTCTTGAAATTTAAGGTGCACGGAAAGGATGCCTTCCAAACAAAATGGTCTCCTTCAAAGACCTGAAAGATAAACATTGGATATTTTATTTTTTTGCTTTTGAGAGCTTTTTGCTCAATGAGAAGCCCCAGATGCAGTGCAGATATCCAGCTAGTGGTCTCAGGCTGTATCCTTCCCAGAAATGGCAGGAGGAAAGAAGACAAGTAGAAAGCGAGGAAGGTTAGTGAGAAACTAAACTGATTTACCTTAAAACATTGCCTCTAGTTGCAGTGAAAATTCGTGGCTGAATCATATCATCTTCTCCTTCACATCAAGTTGTTCAAACTTAATTTTTTGGAATATTTCTCTTGTAATGTATTTTTTTTAAGAGTTTATTTATTTGAGAGAGAGAACGAACAAGAGAGAGAGGAGTGAGGGGAGGGGCAGAGGGAGAGGGAAAAGCAGACTCCCCTCTGAGCTGAGAGCCCAGCGTGGGGCTCAATCCCAGGACCCTGGGATCATGACTGGAGCTGAAGGCAGCCGTTTAACCAGCTGAGCCACCCAGGTGCCCATATTGTAATGAATTTCTATTATTTGCCTTTGGGTGATTTCATCTTGAATTATTAACAGGACAACAGCAATTATGCATTTTATAAGTTTTTTTTTTTTATCATGTAGTTTTAAGCCATAATGACTAATGTAAGGCATGGATACGTGGAAAAGTTTACAACTTTCTGTCCTCATTTATCTCACCAATACCTTTATATTTGTATATATTTAAAAATTTCTTCTACCTGCAGAGGGAGTCCATAGAAAAAGGACTATTCTGTAGCATTAGTAAATTCATAGTCTATTGAGGATTAAGAAAAAAAAAATGAAAGTCAGAATAGTCTTTTATTATCTGTACATTGTCCAGTGTTCTCTTAATATTCTTTTATCCATTTTGTTCTTTAAATGTCAGTAAATTGTTATCTACCTAAAAAAGAATGAGTAACTATAAAAAGAGTTTTGCTTACAAATAAAGTTCTATATAATTATGCTTACTTTTGTAGATTCAGGTCTTGTATGCAGATTATTGATTCCTTGGTTGGTAAGGATTTCTTACTTTTGGTCCTACAGAGAGTGAGTTTGGACTGATCATTGTGCGGATTGTTGTTCACCGGGAATTAGGTTGGACTAAAGTGTAAAATTATATTCTGTGGTGGACTGAGCTTCTCTTTTTTCTGGGCTGTCCATTCAGGAGCGCTGCTTCCCTTTCTCCCCCACAGAACACTTCCTGAAATCCAGAACTGGCATGGAGATTGCATATTCCTTCTTTCAACTCAGTCAAGCTTCTTACCTTTTGGAAGGCTCTATGAGGTGATTCTATTTAAATAAGCGTTCACTGACAGAAGAGTCCCTGAGGCCAGCTGGTTAGCCTCGGTGGGCTACAGATGATCACTGTAGACAACAGAAACAGCAGTTCAGATACTGATTTTTTCGGGGGAGGGCTTCTCTTTGGGAGCATATCTTTCATTGCATCAAAGAAAAAATTGCATTGGACAACGTTAAGCAAGGAAGACTTTGTTCTGGTTATTGCTGTAGGGGAAAGAAACTGAACTCACTTACCCTGAAACAAAGGATATGAGGGTTGTATATATCTATATATACCGTATCTTCTTTATCCATTGGTCTGTCAATGGACATCTGGACTCTTTCCACAGTTTGGCTATTGTGGATATTGCTGCTATGAACACTGGCGTGCAGGAGCCCCTTCAGATCACTACATTTGTATCTTTGGAGTAAATGCCTAGGTGTGCAATTGGTGGGTCATAGGGTAGTTCTATTTTTAACTTTTTGAGGAAACTCTGTGCTGTGTTCCAGAGTGGCTCGACCAGCTTGCATTCCTACCAGCTGGAGAGGAGGTGGGTGAGGGGATGGGGTAACTGGGTGATGGGCATTAAGGAGGGCGTTTGATGTGATGAGCAGTGGGTGTTATATGCAACTGATGAATTACTGAACTCTACATTGGAAACTAAGGATGTACTATATGTTGGCTAATTGAATTTATTTATTTATTTACTTTTTAAAAAAGGATATGAGAGTTTTTAAACACCGGAGTAAGTTTGAAGGCTGTAAGGGAAGGAATCAATCCATGGGATATGTCCAGCATATTGAGTTATTCTTGAATTAGGAAATTTTTTTTCTTTATTATTAGATCATCTGTGTTGGCTAATTGGTGCCCATCTAAGTTAGACTCTGGCCCTCCCATAGAAACTCAGGGATAGGGTAGCTATCTTTCTTGATTATATTTCAAAGAGTTGGCTCTCAGATCTTGGAGAAAGACATTCCTTGGATTATAAAACTAGCAAGGGGATTTTTAAATGATTTATATCTCAAAGGGGCAGAGAAAGAATTTACAAGTTTTCTAAAGCAAATCCTCTAAGAAAAGGATTGCCAGGGACCTAGGTTTAGGAAGAAGCTTGTTTAAAGTTTTGTTAAGCTGAGGGGGATGTTAAGGCCTTCTTGATCAATAGTAAACATGATTCTGTTCATACTAAACCAGTCATAAAGTCTCCTTGACTTTCAAGAATTTATACTATATTGGACTAATTTATATTATTTTGGACTAAGCTTGAACTGATGTGCATCTCTATAATCGATCTATAAAATATTTTAAATAAATAGTTGAAGCTAAATGAGAACATTTTAAAATTTCTTGAAAAACGCTTTAAGGTTCACTAAATTCTTAAATTGCACCCAATATTACATTGCCGTTGGTTTAAAAATTATGTCTTTCCTATCCATTAAAACAAATCACTCAACACCCCACCAGTAATTTTCGCCAAATTTATTTATCAAAGAACTGATGAGTACTATATGTTGGCTAATTGAATTAAAAAAAAAAGAACTGATGATTTTTCGAGTAATCATATAATCTCTAATTTTAGCTATTCACTAGTTTGTGATCACAGTATAGCTATAATATAATAGCTATTCACACCATTTGTGATCACAGTATAGCTATAATATAATATACATATTTGTAATATAACCCAGATAGTTTAAATTGAAATATTAAGTATTTATGATTTGAGGCAGAGAATAAATGAGCATCTAGTCTGTTAGAAAGTTTCAGTTTATGGATAGAGGCCAGAATGGAGTGTTATTTTAATTATTGTACTAATATTCTACTAGCTAACATGACATTGTTCATGAATATCTAATGATGAACCCTACTGGGCAGCTGCTGAGTTGGTTGTTCCTCCTTTAGTGAAATGAAGATCTTAGCACATTTTACCTTGTTCTCACACTCTTTTAGTCCTTGGAAGCCGCTTAGTATGATACTATGCCTAACATTTAATACAGTGGCATTTTGAGTACCTTGCCATAAAGAAAAGTGATTTGCATGTTTCATTTTATCACAGTGAAATTCAGGTCCCTATAGTTCTTTTTTTTTCCTAGTTATATAACCATATTATTATCTATGCTCTTGGGGTTGCTTATATTTATTTTTTTCTAATTCCTTTTTATTGTGCTAGCATACATGTAACATAAAACATACCATTTTAGTCACTTTAAAGTGTACAGTTCAGTGATATTAAATACATTAATAATGTGTTTCTGTCACCACCATTCATCTTCAGACCCTTTTTCTTCTTGTAAAACTGAAACTCTATACCTATTAAACAGTAACTCCCCATTTCCCTTTCCTCCCAGTCCCTGGATACCACCATTCTGCTTTCTGTCTCTATGATTTTGATCCTTCTTAAGTACCTCATATAAATGGAATACAGTATTTGTCTTTTGGTGACTGGTTTATTTCACTTAGCATATAATGTCTTCAAGTCTTATTCATGTTGTAGCTTATGTCAGAATTTCTTTTGTTCAAGTTGAATAATATTCCATTGTGTGTGTGTAACAAAAATTACACACACACACACACACACACACACCGTATTTTACTTACCTATTCATCCAGAGAGGAATGCTTGGTTTGCTTCCACATTTTAACTATTGTGAATAATGCTGTTATCACAGGGTGTACAATGTCCATTATTTCTTTGAGACCCTGCTTTGAATTCTTTTACGTATATACCCAGAAGTGAAATTGATAGGTCATAATGATAATTCTAATTTTAATTTTTTGAAGACCAACCATGTTTATTTCCCCCACAGTGGCTATATCGTTTTACATTCCCACCAACAATGCACAAGGGTTCTAAGTTCTCCACATTTTTGCCAATATTTGTTATTTTCTGTTTGTTTTATAGTAGCCATCCTAATGAGTGTGAAATGGTATCTCATTGTAGTTTTGACTTGCATTTCCCTAATGATTAGTGACGTTGAGCATCTTTTCATGTGCTTATTGACCATTTGTATATCCTCTTTAGAAAAATGTCTATTCAAGTGCTTTGTCCATTTTTGAATTGTATTGCTTGTTTTTTGTTGTTGAGTTTCAGAGTTCTTTATATATTCTGGATATTAACCCCTTACCATATATATAACTTGCAAATATTTTCTCCCATTCTGTGGGTTGCCTTTTCACTCTGTTGTATAGTGTTTTTTGATGTACAAAATATTAAAATTATCATTAAGACCAATTTATTTTTTCTTTTGTTGCCTATGCTTTTAGCATCCTATCCAATTTATCACTGCCGAATCCAATGTTCTGAAGATTGTACCTTAGGTTTTTTTCTAAAAGTTTTATCATTGTAATTCTTGCATTTAAGATCTTTGACCCATTTTGACTTAATTTTTGTATACAGTGTTAGCTAAGGGTCCACCTTCATTCTTTTTCATGTGGATATCTACTTTTCCAACACCATTTGTTGCAAAGACTCTCCTTTCCCCATTGAATGGTCTTAGAAGCTTAAATCATAATGTATATGAGGGTTTATTTCTGGGCTATCTATTTTATTCTGTTGGTCTATACATTTGCTGTTTTTATACCAGTACCACACTGTTTTGATTACTGTAACTTTGTAGTAAGTTTTGAAATCAGCAGATGTGAGTCCTCCACCTTTGTTCTTTTACAAGACTGTTTTTGGCTATTTGAGATTACATATGAATTTTAGAATGAATTTTTATATCTCTTCCAAAACTTCTGGGATTTTGATAGGGATGGCATTGAATCTGTAGATTACTTTGGGGTAGATTAACATCTCAACAATATTAAATCTTCCATGAGCATGGGATTTCTTTCCATTTATTTATATCTTCTTTAATTTCTTTCAGCAGTATTATATAGATTGTTTTCATTATACAAGTCTTTCACCTCCTTGCCTAATTTATAATTATTTTACTGTTTTTAATTCCACTGTAAATGAAATTGTTTCCTTAATTTCCTTTTCAGTTATTCATTGTTAGTATGTAGAAATGCAACTGGTTTTTGTGTGTTGTATTTGTAACCTGATACTTTGTGAAATCATTGATTAGCTTTAACTTTTTTGGTGGAATCTTTAGAGATTTCTATATTCATGGTAGTATTATCTATGAACAGAGATAATTTTACTTCTTCCTTTTTGATGTTAATGACTTTTATTTCTTTTTCTTGCCTCTGGCTAGAACTTCCAGTACTTTGTTGAATGGAAGTAGTGAGAGTGGGCATTCTTGCTTTGTTCCTGATCTTAGAGGAAAAACTTTGTCTTACATCATTAAGTGTGATGATCCCTGCATATTTTTCATACATGACTTTTATAATGTTGAGGTAGTTTCTACTCCTAATTTGTTGAGTTTTTTTTATCATAAAAGAATGTTAAATTTCATTAAATTCTTTGTTGGCATCAACTGAGATGATCATATGGTTTACTTTCCCTTCATTCTGTTAATGTGGTGTGTTACTTTGTTCAGTTTTTATAAGTTAAATCATATTTGCATAACAGGTATAAGCCCCACTTGATCTTGATGTAAAATCTTATTAATATGCTGCTGAATTCAGTTTGCTAGTATTTTGTTGAGGATTTGCATACCAATGCTCAAAAGGGATATTGGTCTATAGTTTTCTTCTAGTGTCTTTGGTTTTGGTGTTAAGGTAATGCTGGCCTCAAATAAGGAGTTAGGAACTATTTCTTTCTCCTCAATTTTTTGGAAAAGTTTGAGAAGTATTGGTGTTTATTCTTTAAATTTTTTGTAGAATTCACCAATGAAGCCATCAGGCCCAGAGCTTTTCCTTATTGGGAGATGTATGATAACTTAATCTCCTTACTGGTTGTAGGTTTTGTGTTTCTAGGAATTTGTCCATTTCACCTTGGTTATCCAATTCATTGACATAAAATTGTTTATAGTGTTCTCTTATAATATTTTTCATTTCTGTAAAATTGGTAGTAATGTCCTCATTTCTTTTTCTGATTTTAGTAATTTGAGTCTTCCTTCTTTCTTTTTAGTCTATTTAGCTCAAAGTCTGTCATGTTTGTTCATTCAGATCCCTGTAGTTCTTATAAGCTATTTCCAGCTTGATCCCGTTCAAGTTTTGAGTGACTAATATATGCCAATCAATATACAATACATGGGGTTTTATTTGTAAAACCATGAAAACTGTCTTTGTCACTTTATTTTATCTTCACAATGACCCAGTGGGGAATAGTAGTATTATTTCCATTATATGGATTAGAAAACAGATACAGAGAAGCTTGTCCAAGGTCACAAAACTTTTAAGTAGCAAAACTAGCATTTAATTCCAGTCAGTTTTCCTGCAGAGTAACATACTTAACCACTATGCCAAATAAGTAAATACAAAAATAAATCAATAATTATTTCTTCTGGTTTTCATTTCAGCCATTTTTGATTTAGATGTCCTGACTGGTGAGAGGTGATATCTCACTGTGGTTTTTATTTGCATTTCCCTGATGATTAATGAGCATCTTTATGTTGAGTATCTTTTCATGTGTCTTTTGGTCATGTGTATGTCTTCTTTGGAGAAATGTCTGTTCATGTTTTCTGCCCATTTTTAAATTGGATTATTCTTTTTCTTGGGTGTTAAGTTGTATAAGTTCTGTATGTATTTTTAATATTAACCCCTTATCATTTATATCATTTGCAAATATCTTCTCCCATTTGGTGGGTTGTCTTTTTGTTTTGTTAGTGGTTTCTTTGCTATGCAGAAGCCTTTTATTTGGTATAGTCCCAATAGTTTATTTTTGCTTTTGATTCCCTTGCCTTAGGAGACATATCTAGAAAAATGCTTTTGTAGCTGATATCAAAGAGATTGCTGTCTATGTTTTCTCCTAGGAATTATATCGTTTCAGGTCTCACATGCAGATCCTTAATCCATTTTGAGTTTGTTTTTGTGTATGGCATAAGAAAGTGGTCCAGTTTCATTCTTTTGCATGAAGCTGTCTAGATTTCCCAACACCATTTATTGAAGAGGCTGTCCTTTTCTCATTGAGTATTCTCTCCTCTTTTGTCATAGATTAATTGACCATATAATCATGGGTTTATTTCTGGGCTTTCTATTCTGTTCCATTGATATGTGGGTCCTTTTGTGTGTGTGTGTGTGTGTGTGTCTGTGTCTGTGTGTCTGTGTCAGTACCATACTGTTTTGATTACTATAGCTTTGTAGTGTATCTTGAAACCTGGAATTGTGATACCTCCAGGTTTGTTGTTCTTTCTCAAGATTGCTCTGGCTATTTGGGATCTTTTGTGGCTCCATACAAATCAATATTTGATAAATGCTGCAAAAGGGAGAAAAAAGCTGGCATGAGAGAAGATACAAATATGATTCTCTTTTAGAATGGGTGGTCAGACAAGGCCACTCTGAGTGAAGATGTCACATTTTAGTTGAGTTTTAAGCTTGAAAAAGAGACATCATCTAAAAGACTGGGACCCCAGTAATTGTTTATAGTAATTAATCAACCCAGCCATACCCCTCCAACCACCCATGTTTGTCCTTCTCCTTCCTGCTTCCATGACTTGGCCAATGCCTTCCTACTCTTCCCTCTATTGTCATCTTTTCCACTTAAGGATCATTTTTGGGGGGATACCTGGATGGCTTATTTGGTTAAGCATCTGCCTTCAGCTCAGGTCATGATCCTGGGGTCCTGAGATCAAGTCCCACATCAGGCCTCTTGCTCAGTGGGAAGCCTGCTTCTCCTTCTGCCTGACACTCCCCCTGCTTGTACTTTCTTTCTCTCTCTCTCTCTAACAAATAAATAAAATATTTTTTAAAAATACTTTTTTTGCTGAATATAAAATTTCCCTTCTTAATTGCTCTGAAATCTTATGACGTATAATAATTCATGTGCAAGTTGCCTGATAGTCCCTTGTCTTCTATTATTGGTTATATGTTTATATTCAATGAGCCATACAAACACTGGTCAGTTACATAGCCCCTCCATTTACTCTGAGCAGTTCATTACCTCTGTAGGTTATGACATATAATACCATGTGAAACTACCATGCTAGTTACAAGTGCTAAAACCAGGGCTGGACCTCTGAGCTGAGAGTGGTCAGTCTTGAGACTATTATATGACATGGCAACATGAGGAATCTCTCTCATTAATCTCTCATTAAGTCCTGATTATTCACTGTTTGAACCAACCTTACTCTTCTTTTTGGTGAATTTAAGCAGAAAACGTAAAGATAGAAGGTCATTAGTTTTTGTTTTGTTTTGTTTTGTCTATAGACTTTAAGGAAAGTCAAAAAGAACCTTTCTGAAAACATTTCTGTCTATCAGAGTAAAGAGACACAGCATAGAAAAAACAGACCTGAGAGAGGAGAAAGAAGACTTTCCATTTGATATGACCCATCAGTCAGTAAAGTCTGTAATTTATCCTAAGGAAGGAACACTGTGGAAAGAGGAAGATCGAGGGAAGAGAACTTGTGCTAAGAATAATCACATCAGTGCTAGGGACCTGAGAAAGGAGAACCTAGGGAAGACAAATGTAATCTCTTGCTAAATGTCAGTTGAGGACCTGAAGTTTTGGAAATAGAGAATAGAAGGAAAAATATCTGCATGTTGTATAGATCATTGCTTTGAACAAAATCGAAATCAAATATCTGAGAAAGTAAATGAAAATATTTTAATCTGGCCTACATAAATGACAGTAATTCTACTGAGATGAAAGAACTATAACCTATAGTTCTTTCTATATATAAACTATAATAAACTATAATAAGTACCCATCACCTAGCTAGACCAAGCTCTCTCAATCACACTGGATGTCTTTCTAACTTCCATGGCTAGAGACCAGTTTTATTCAAGCTTAAGCTCTGTAATTCAAACACTTTTAGGTGTCTCATCTACAGTGACTGTATATGAGAGAGATCTGGGTTCTTGGAGTACGCCCTCACAGAATTTGAATGGTGCTCTTAAAAAAATCCCACAAAAATTATTAATTTAAGAGAGCCATGAGAGGAGTAATTTTTCTTTCACTGAGTATTTTCTAACAGAAGCTGTTGCTTGAAGGAATGCTGCAGAGTTTACTAATCAAACATTAGCTAGATGTTGGATTAATTGACCTCTTAGGATCTTTCTAGTCTTTAACTCTGTTTCTTTGAAATAAGTAGAGTTAAAACAGAAAAGGAGGCAAATTGTTTTACTTTCCATCCTATATTAAAACTCTGACATATCAAAAATGAATAAAGACCCAGCTTTTTTCTGATACTTTATTTACAATGATTAGAGAAAATATAAGTGCATATTTGGCTCAATTTTATTTCTGAAAATTAGTAAATTTTGCTCTTTTGGAAAAATTTCTAAGTTGATTCCATTAAACAAATAATTCAGAGGCTTAATGAAGTCAAACATTACTTAAAGATCATTTGCTGAATTAAATGTGCTATAAAAATTGCAAAAAAATAAAATTTACAATTTATAAAGCTCATTTTTTTTGTATTTAATGCTTGCATTTTAATGTTTTATAGCAATATTTGCATTGGATATTTACTTAAAAGAAAGCATAATACCTATAATTAAGGTCTACTTTTAGAAAGTCTCTGAATCGATCTATCTGATCTCTTTCATATCCGTCTGATCTCTTTCATCTCTGTGTTTTTGTAAGCGAAAAAAAATCATTGGGAAAACTTAAAATATTCAAAAAGCATACATACAGGAAAAATTAAGCTAAAATTGTTGATGAAATAAAAAATACAAAGACTGACATGTATTCAAACTTCAGCTTAGTAAAAATGACTAGTGCACTTAAGAGGTAACATTTAAAGATAGTTAATTTTTTGTTTGGGGTAAAGAAAGAGATTGATAGTGAAATTTGATATTCATCTTGGCCAATAAGGTATTAAAATCATGCATAACTATAATGCAGTGCTATTGAACATTCTATGGGTTAGAGTTAATATATTGAACCCAGATTTTAGAGATTGCTTTCTCTTATTCTCATTTCTTCTTAGTGTCACTCTCTCTTTTCTCTCATTATATTATCATGCCTATAACACGCACCAGAAACACACAGAGACAAAACCACATACTTTGAGCACACACACACACAGAGATGAGGAACACAAGTGTGCATGTGTGTGTATGTGTGTGTAAGTGTAAGAGAGAGGTGGTTAGCTGTATACTTTCTACACTCCCTCAATTTTGGCTGAAGAGGCTGAAGACTAGAAAATGTATGATAAATAGGAAGTATGTATGTAAGGGGTATCAGTAGCCTAGATAATGGAAGTGCTAGATTGCCTAGGGGCTGATATGTGAACTCAGTCTCAAGGAGAAACTTGTCGGATGTGAAATAGACATGGTATATGGAGGAGAAAGTGATCATTGAATTTGGGCTTCTGGCAGGTATATGCACATCGTGTGTCCTGTCACTCCAGAACAGTTACAATAATGTGTTATCCACTATTTCAGCAGAGTAACTAAATTTACTTCCTTGAGGGAAAGCCGCCTGTTTACCCACAAGGACACAAAATTATCCTACCAGCAATAAATGTTATAAATTTAATACATATCTATGACAAACTCAAAATTAAGGTATAAATAACTTTATATAGATTGGTTTTAAAATACCTAAAATGACTACCAAAAGGCCCAAATTGGTTTTTGTTATTGTGGAACTGAATTTATTAAATGGATCAAATTTGTGAGGCTATAATAGCTGGAACAACTTCCCACTACCTTAGAGGGAGGAATAGAATTAGAAACCAAAAAAGATTATGAAATTTTTCTACCTGGAAATATTTTAGGAAGTCACATCCACAGTCAGTCCCTTTGGGGGAAAGCTACCTGTAAGGCAGAGGGAGAGAAATACAAATCGGGGATTAAAGTTCATCTTTATAAAGCCTCTGACCAGCAGGAATCACTTTCTTTCAGTTCTCTACCCCTAGCTTCACTGAAGTATGACTGACAAATAAAAATTAAAATTGTATATTTAGGGTGTAGAATGTGGTGTTTTGATATACATCAACATTGTGAAATAATAACCCCAATCAAGCTAATAATTAGCATGCCTATCACCTAACATAGTTACTATTTCCTCCCTTCCTTCCTTTCTTTTTCAGTGGTAAAAGCGCTTAAGATCTACCTTTCAGCAAATTTCCGGGATACCACCCTGTGGTGTTAACTATAGTCACATCGCTATACATGGTATCTCCAGAATCGTTCCATCTTACATACCGGAAACTTTGTTGAAAGGCCAGAATGTAGAATACCTAAAGGGAGTAGGATTCCAGGCTGACTTTAGTGAGACAGGAGCTAAGACGGTCTCACTTGCACAGTGTCCTCCAGTCCACATGGGCATTGGCATGAGGTGGTCCCATGTGTGAGTATTAGATCAGAGAATGCATGTGAAGCTCAGTGCGGTGAGAGTCAGGCACATAGTAAATGCCCTCATACATGTTTGCAGTGGGCTGGTGGGGCCAGTGGTGGTAAAGATAAGGGTGACGGTGTCACACACATAAAGGGAGTTTCTGCCAGCCAAGGGACTAAGGTGCTCATGAATTGCATCACTGACCTTTTGCCTGACCCAGGGCAGAATTCTCCTGTGGACCAAACACTGTGCAACTTGCGTGTGGAGTAAGTGATTATGGTTCACCTTCAGGGGAGTGACTTATTAGCAAATGCCCTGGAAGGGCAAAGTAAAATGTATTTAGGAGAAGTAGGATGAGATTTTCTGTTGGGTGACAATTCTCCTTCTAAGTTTGCTGGCTCTCCTCATTTCAAGCATTACACTCCATTACAACATTTAATAGCTCTCACTTTAGGACGGTCCTTTAAAACCTAATCAAATCCCCTTTTCTCACTTTGAAGTTTCCGAGGTTTGCTGGACAACTTTCTTGATCAAATAGCCTTTCCAATACTTTCAGTCATTCATGAGGTGACCCTTTGACAATCTATTCAGGATAAATAACTTGTTTCCCTCTAATGTTTCTGTATAGATTTTAGTTTATAAAAAAAAAACTTTGATCAATTTTAGTGTTTCTTCCCTTGATCTCTAAATAGTTTTCTTAAAAATGGTCTCCCCATTGTAAGATACCTTTTATCTATAGCATGCAACACAATGCCATGCACATAGTGGATGCTCCATAAATAATAGTTGAAGGAAGGTAGGCAGAAAAGAATAAAGGAAGAAGGAAGAAAGGGGACAGCAGGGTGTAAGTATTTGCTTGTGTTGTGTAGTTTAAAGGATTTTGAGAAGGACCTCTTTTAAAATACTCCTCTAAAATATTTGAAATTCTATCACTGAAATTTATTTCTGAATATTACCCGTTTCTGTTTTCAAATACAGCTAGAATGAGTCCTTAACACCTTAGTGAGAATTAGCTCACGGGGCAGTTTGTTTTTCCTCTTCTAGAAAAGGCTATAATACTGTCGGAATATCTGTCCCTGTAACAACTATGATCTTGATGTCTTTTATAAACATGGGAATGATGTCAACATAAAGGTGAAGACACATTGATTGATATGTGACTAATTCTAGGCAAAGAGAGCTGGTGTAGCAATAATTAGAAACTTCTGCAGGAAAAGAAAAATCCATTTACTTGAATGCTACACAGATGGGAGTCCTTTTGGCTATATTTTAAGACAATGGAAAATGAGCTCTTACACTTTGGGATGCATGTCCAGAAAGCTGAACCCCTACTTTACCCAGCTATCCACTTCTGACCATTCATTCATTCTCCTGTGTTCCATCCACCATGTCTCTGCACCTGTAAGCCAGCATTCCTACTTTATTGCTGTTTGTAAATTTTTCATGTCTTCAGAGCAGCCTCTCGTCATGCTGAGTGCCTGTGTAGCTGTCCAAGTTATCTCTGGAGGTACCAGTTATAGTTTTGGTTAGTGCCTCTGCTTACCTAGTTAGCCTAGAATGTGAGTGGTCTTCCCAATTCTATTTTTCCCCACCAACCCTGACCCTGTTACTTTAGTAGAGTTTTGAAGAACATGTGTTTGGGGGAATACATAAATAGGGTTATAGTAGAAATTTCTTAAACATTACCAAGATGTTAGTAGGGGAGCCTGGGATGCTGTTTGGAGGAGAGGACACATAAAGCAGGGCTTCTCAGAATTTAAATGTGTTGGAATCTGCCCAGGATCTTGTTGAAATGCAGATTCTGATTCAGTACCTCTGGGTGGGATCCAAGATCTGGTCTTTCTAACAAGCTCCAGGTGATGCTTGCTGCTGATCCGGGGATGACACTTAAGAAACAAGAGTTTGAAGGATGGGTGGCAATTTGAAGAGACATCATCTAGGACTGGGCCAGTATGGAACATATTTTTTAGGGGACTGTGATGTGTTTTTCTGACTCACAAACCAGGACATTAAGAAAAGCTTCAGTTACAACTAAAAAAAATATTTAAAAAAAGAAGTTTGGCCAGTGTTCATGTTCCTTTTATTTTTCTCACACATACACTTAGAAAGCCAGGTTTATCAACTGGTTGTTAAAATATTAATACTCAGAAAGAGATTCGTTCTTTTATCTTGTGTTAGAAACAGCTTAAGTTATAACCTCCAAATGTCTCCTGGGCTAATGAAAGAGGCAGGGAAGATAACCAGGTCCAATCACTTTTATTGACTAAACAAAGTGAGTTCCCTGCCTTACTTTTAGTACTTGACATTTCACTTTTACTTGTCTGGTTTCACAATAACTGCATTGTGCTTTCAATGACCTTCAGCACTACGAAAAGATGCCAAGATATATTATAAGTTTAGGCTAGCATTTTAAAAACAAAATAGGGCCTACAGAAGCTTAAAAATAAATTCCTTCTGTAAACTCCAAATTTTGAAGCCATTTAGCATATAGATAGATGTTGCATGGATATATATATATATATATATATATATATATATGACCACACTAAATTAGATCCACTCTTGACAACAGGCAAAATATTAATAATTTAAATAATTAAAAATATGAATAATTAAAAATAATTTTAAAAAATAATTTAAAAATATTTATTGTTGTGTTGTTTAACATATGTTATCTTATCCAGCTCTCATGAAAACTGTGAGATATTATTAGCCTCATTTCACAAAGAAAGGAACCAAGGCTTGGAGAAGGGAATAACTCAATATCACACAGCTAGTGAGTGACATGCCAAGATTCAAATCTAGATTTGTTTGAGTCCAAAATCTATGATCTTAATCACTAAGCTCTCAGTCCATTTGGAGCCACTAAAATTTAGGTGGAAATTATGTCTGATTTATATGTTATGACAAACAAAAAGAGCATGAAATTCTCTTTGGCATGTGGCCCTTCCTCTCTGGCAGTTAGTCGTTTTTGGAAGTAAGTGGTGTGTAAATTTCAAATAAGTAAAATTTTAAAATGCCTTCTGCTTACCCCCAAAGACATCTTAAGGACATTCCTTTTTTTTTTTTTTTTTGGAGGAATGAGTGCCATTAGCCCACAACCACCCCCCCACCACCTCCCAAGGATTAATGTAGTATGTGTCCTTGAGGGTTTCTCTCTTGTGACTGTAGAAAAGCACCTGAAGAAATAAGATCCCCAGGGTCTGAAATACCTGGTACTGTATAGTCTGTTCTACTACAATCTATTTCTTTGAGTTGAACTGCCTCGTGTGCTATTGTTAAATTAGGTTAATGGTATGACTATAATGTGGAGTTATGTTGGTTTACGCACAATTATGCCCAGCCTGTTAGTGTTTTGAAGCAATCAGGGGCAAGCTTCTCAAAATTAAAAAGACCACCTTCGCAATATACGAATACATTCATTTAGAAGAAGTGGCTGTTTACTTGCTTCAAGAACTATTAGGCTTTCCACAGTGTTCAACTGTCTGGGGAAGTGCAGATGAAGCAGATGTGGAGACATTTCACCCTTAATTAAAATAATGTAGCAAAGGGGAATTCTGATGAAAAGTCTGTATCATAAGTGAATGCCTTCTAGAATCTGAATCTGGAAGCAGGAAGCACAGATAAAATATTGCAAAGGATTATTTGACAATGATGCTAGTAGAGATTTAATTTTACTAGGATCCTTTAAACTAGGATTATTATTGTTTTTGTTAGAGTTTTTGTTAGTCACAAAGTTCTACTATAGCCCCACTTCTCTTTTTCCACAGGTCCTATTACTTTTAGAGCTCATTTTTTCGGAATATGAGATTGTTCGTGACAAGCCTGTATTATATGTAGCTAGGTTGAAGCAAACGAACAATTCTCAGAAGCGCATCACTTTTCTTTTTTAGAAAGTACCTGAATTTGTTGTGTACATGACCTAAAACTGCTTTTCTATGCAGGAATGGCTTAACCATTTCTTTGGACATCTTGTGGGTGAAGTCTAGGAAAAAAACTTTGAAGCATGACTTTGTAATATGAGTCATATGGAATTAACAGAATGTTCCCGATGCAATTATTTTTGACGTGAAGTTATAATACATATATTTATATTGGATTACTTTAGAGGTCGTTAATAAGACCAAGTATATATATGTAATAAAAGGACTATTCATATAAGAAGGGATCTGCACAAGAAAAAAATTTAAAATTAGGATTGTCCATGAATGGATTGGCCAATCTTGTAAGCTTAGTGAGTTCTTTGTCAATGGAAATGTTCTAATGGAAATTGCTTATATCTCAGTTAGAAAGATTATAGCAGCGGCATCTACACTGTGTAAGATGTTGGATGAGACAAACAACAAAAAGTTATTTTCTAAAATGATAGTAGCTATTATTTCTTGCATGTCAAACAGGTATCAGGCCCTGCACTAAATTTTCATACTCATTTTCTACACAAGGAGTAAATATTATCCTCAGTATACAGATGGTAAAAAGGTTAACTAGCTAGCCCAGGGTGATAAGTATCAGAGCCAGGATTTGAATTAGTATCAGTAAGACTTGAACTATACTGTGGTGCTTCTCAACTTAAAGAATGTATGGTTCCGTGGCCTATGTAATTAAGATGATCCTGGAATGCTATGTCTCTTCATAACCAACCACTCCAGATTCTAACGTGAGACAGGAAGGTTCTATATTTGTTCATCCATTATAAGAAATGTATTTATCACACATAGTATGGTTGATAAAGTATTTCAAAAGATGTGGAGGATAAGAAACAATGCTGAGGGGCGCCTGGGTGGCACAGCGGTTAGGCGCCTGCCTTCGGCTCGGGGCGTGATCCCGGCGTTATGGGATCGAGCCCCACATCAGGCTCCTCCATTGTGAGCCTGCTTCTTCCTCTCCCACTTCTCCCACTCCTCCTGCTTGTGTTCCCTCTCTTGCTGGCTGTCTCTATCTCTGTCGAATAAATAANTCTGTCGAAAAAATAAATACAATCTAAAAAAAAAAAAAAAAAAGAAAAGAAACAATGCTGAACAAATGAAATGAGAAAAAATGGGTGATGGCTTTAAAATTCCTCATAGTACAGATGAGAATAAATATTGTTGAGTGAATGAATGAATTTGATATTTTATGCTAGTTCTTTAAAAATATCCTCAAATCATTCTTATGATTTCATATTCCAAAGTTGTACTGACATATAATTTTTGCTCAGATCTCCATTCCTTGGTATGTCATTATCTTGTCCTTTACTTCAGTTTCTGACGATGACAAAGATTACAAAGGGTCTTAGATTCCTACAGTCTCATATTTAATAATGGACCTTCTTTCATTTTTCAACTCTGCTCTGTCCTTGTGTGTTATTTAGTTTACCTGCTCATCTCTGGTACTGTGTTGTGACCAACATATGACACATAAGAGCTCTGCTAACCTCAGGGAAAATATTGAGCCATAAGATTAGCTTTGAATAAAAATGATCATTGATGTCGAGTTTATTGCCTGAGGACTGTAATTGATTGTACTACAGTTTGTTCAAAGAATGTGAAGTGTATAAACGATCCAGGAACTTCTTGGGGTATGTAAATATTGTGTCACATATACATCAATTTTGATCCTGAACATCAATATTTATGATGAAAAAGCAGCTAAGTAGAATTGGAATTTTTCCTAGAACATCTGAATCGAGCACACAGATTAATCACATTTACTGCATCATTTGGTATGGAGCAGTTGCATTACCTATTCATATTAACAAAAATGGAAAAGATAAATTTATAATTGATATGTAAAAATGAATAGCCTTCACATTCAGGATTCTCGAAGCTTTTCCTCACAATCATTTACAAATCAATCTAGGGTATTGTGTAGGGGTAGTGATGCTCATAGATAGTCCTTGTGTTCACCTGTATTCTCCAGCCTTCTTGCACTTAGATGAAGCCAAGTATGTCTGGTTCTAGTCAACGGGTTTGAAAGGGAAGCAATTTTGTTACTTGTGGGTTGAGGCAGTGAAATGCGCATGTTAGGTTTTCCATTCCCCTGGCATAGGGACCCAAGCACATCTTCTAGTCCCAGTCTTCTCAAGCTTTAATATGCATATAGATCATGTTAAAATGCAGATTCTGACCTGGTTCTGAGGCTGCATTCCTAACAAAGCCCCTAATGGTACCAATGATGCTAATCCACAAACCACACTTTGAGCAGCAAGTTTCTAAAGGAAACACCTTCAAGATAATAGAAACTTTACCAGCCAAGGTCCTTGAATGACTGTGTGGAATAGAGCCTTACACTGAGCATGTAGTGTGAGTGTGAAATAAATGCTGTATTGGGCAGATTTCTCTAGAAACTGACTTTATGAGCAATTTAGAAGCCAATTATAGATAAGTAAATGGAAATTAAATGATTCTAAGTCATGGGTTCATAAATTGTAACAAATGTACCACACTAATGCAAGATGTTCATAATAGGGGAAACTGTAGCACAGGGCAGGGTGAGGGGTATATGGGCAATCTACTTTCCTTGATTTTCCTATAAACCTGAAACTGCACTAAAAGTCTAGTTTTAAAAGTTTAAACAAATTAAAACACCTTTTCCATCTGTTTTCCAATCCAATGAATGAATGAATGAATGAATGAAAGACAAATGCTAATTTGATAATGGAAGTGAAGAAAGAGACAAATTATAATATTGTGGTTTTCTTAGTAAGGCAATAAGTTCAATTTAAAGAGTAAAATTATTAAAAAAAGTAAAATTCAAATTTTGCTGTAGATGAGATTCATTATATCTCTTAGTTCAATACCTACTTCATATAAGAAATAAGAGATTTGTATAACTGTCCTTTTATAAGGGTATCTTCCCTCAAAACATTACAAAAATTAAGCACAAATAAAAGATAAAATTGTAGTTGGAATTAAAGGGAGATTAATTTTTTGGTAAAAGAAGAAAGTACGACCCTAGGAACAATTTGGAAATACTTTCAGAATTCTGAAAACACATATTTTAAAAGTTAAGAGCTTCATACTTACAGTAGCAGTAAAAATTCAGGGTATTATGAAATATGAAAAAAAACTTATTTTTTTGAAAATTATTATAAAAGTAATAGATATAGTTAGAAGAAAGTTATAAAAATATAGAAAAATATACATGATAAAGTAAAAGCCTACTCTACATTCACACCAATTCCTGTTCCCAATTTCAGTCCAATTTTGAAGATTAATATTTCTAACACTAACTAATATATCTGCATTTATTATCAAAATTAGGATGACGAATTTATTACATTTACATTACCTCTCTTTCCCTTTCTCTTCATTTTGTCATTTATATTATCACTATTTTATTCCTGATTGAATATCAAGAATTTCATATAGTTCAATCTGACCATGAGGATTCAGACTCATTAATATATGAACAGATAAATTTGTATATCTTACCTTTTTTAACTTTAAATTGAGTATAGACTATACCATCCACATTATACACTAAATTTGACAATGTATCTTGGGTTCCCTATGTGTACAATTAGGAGATTTGTGTCCTTCATATCCTTCAGCTCTCTTGTCTATCCTACACCTCATAATTCTCTTAGCCATGATAATATTTTAACATGGTACAGATGCATGATGTTACCAGTCTAATTCTATGACTATAACTAAATCTGTGATATAACTAAATTAGTCCAGAACTTAAATTAATAAACTTTTTAAGAAAAATAAATACTACATTTACTCTACAACATTGTTATCCCTGTAAAATACATTAAATGTCAGATGTTTTAAGTATCCAGGTGTAGGTATAGTAGTTATCTCAACATAGGAATGTAGAAGCTGAGATTTAGAAATGTTGAACTTCTGGTGGTAGGTAGTTCCATAAGTGGTGGGGCAGGATAAGCACCAAAGTCTGTCTACCTCTGAACTGAACTCTTAGGTGCTCTAGGCTCTTAACCATTTACTTCAAGAACACATGTTCTAATACTTTGGTTTGCTTCACATCTCAACCAATACCATTAGTAAAGTGTTCATAGTCTCTGAATCTTCTTCCAGCTCTGAGTGTGTGGTTCTGATTCATTATTTACTGTGCTTAAGAGATATTGTTTGGGGACACTTGGGTGGCTCAGTCGGTTAAGCGTCTGCCTTCACTCAGGTCATGATCTCAGGGTCCTGGGATTGAGTCCCACCTTGGGCTCCATGCTCAGCGGGGAGCCTGCTTCTCCCTCTGTCTGCCGCTCCCTCTGCTTGTGCTCTCTCGCTCTCTCTGACAAATAAACAAATTAATTAAATATTTAAAAAAGAAATAGTTATTGTTTAAATACTATTGTAGACTAAGCTTGATGCTCCTTGAAAAATACATTGCCACTGTAGGACTTCTTTTTCCTGATCAAACACTCAGAGTCAAAGTGTATCATATTTTTATAGGCTGTATTTATTGTACTAATATAGCTACAAAGTAATGTTTCTAATTAACTACTTAACTGCCATTTTTAAAATTATTATTTTCTCCCCAAATGAGGGATCAGCAACAGATTGTATATTATGCATATGAAAGGGACACATTAAATGACTGATCAAATTTTGAATATATGGAATAGTGGAACTTTTTGGTATTTTCCTATTTTAAAAAAATATCTCCCCTTGATACTTTTTTCATAGCATTGAAACTTCAATGTGTCTTTCCATTTCAAGATATAATGTTGAGTGAAATGAAAGTAATAATATATGAAATAAAATTCTGGCAATAAAAGAGGGAGGCATGGCATTAGTAAATTAGGGACTTTGATTCCTGTAAGAATGACAACAAGTAAAACCCCACCAAATTGTTTTTCACCTTAAAAATATATGTGGATCTTTCTTTCTCTGGCTGACTTGTTTTGCTTAGCATAATACACTCTAGCTCCATCCTCGCCATTACAAATGGCAAGATTTCATTCTTTTTGATGGCTGAGTAATATTCCATTTTATACATACCACATCTTCTTTATGCATTTATCAGTCACTAGGCATTTGGGCTCTTTCCATAATTTGGCTGTTACTGATAATGCTGATAATGCTGCTATGAACATTGGGGTGCATGTGCCCTTTTGAATCATATGTGGAATTAAAGAAACAAAATAGATAAAGGGGAAGGGGGGAAAAGGGAGGGAAGCAAAACATAAGAGAACAAACTGAGAGTTGATGGAAGGAGGTGGGTGGGGGACGGGCTAGATGGGTGATGGGTATTAAGGAGGGCACTTGTTGTAATGCACACTGGGTGTTGTATGTAAGTGATGAATCACTAAATTCTGCACCTGAAACCAATTTTACCATATATGTTAACTAACTAGAATTTAAATAAAAACTTGAAACAAATATATAATTAAGCTTTCTAAATGGGACACATTAAATAAATGATCAGGTTTCATATATATATATATATATATATATATATATATATATATATATGAATTTTGTGTTCTACTTGGTAATATAGCTATGGGTTGTTTTAATATAAATATACTTTTTATTTTTATTTTTTTTAAAGATTTTATTTATTTATTCGACAGAGATAGAGACAGCCAGCGAGAGAGGGAACACAAGCAGGGGGAGTGGGAGAGGAAGAAGCAGGCTCACAATGGAGGAGCCTGATGTGGGGCTCGATCCCATAACGCCGGGATCACGCCCTGAGCTGAAGGCAGACGCTTAACTGCTGCGCCACCCAGGCGCCCCATAAATGTACTTTTTAAATTACCTACCATCAGTTAAAACTGACACTCCAAATTTTCTCATCCCAGAACACCATAGGTGTGTTCCAGTTTGGGAAATAGAGAACTAAGGTCAAGAACAATTATTTCACATACGATTAATGCTTAGTATCAGTTTGCTAATTAATTCTTTTAAATAGTCCATTTCTTTTCTCCCTTCTTAGGACTACATAGTCTGGCTTTCCTTTTATTGTCACATTCCTCAGGGATTCTTTGGCAATGGGCTACTCTTTCTCCATGTACTTTGTTAGTGTTGCTTTTATAACTTAATTGCCTGCCATCCCACTTTCAAGGGTTCCTTTACTGTATTGGGTGTGGACTACACCTGTTCCTTCTTTTGTCTCTGCTCTAGCTAGATTTTCTGTTCTTTTCCAGTTCCTGTCTGTAACTCTGAGCTTCATGGTTGTTGCTGATCAGTTCCTGGAACTCTGGGCTAGCCATCTGTCTTCCAGGAGCATCACGATGCCCTCGGTGAATGCTTTTTCCTTCATTGTAGTATCCTCACACTTCAGCTAACACAGAGGAATAGAGTTCAACAGAGTAGGATGACGGTATGGAAATTCATGAAAGAGATTACAGTGTAATAATAAGAACACTCTTTAAACTGGAAACTAAATACAACTCTTCATCAAGTCAAAAGGGAATAAATGAAATCCATCAAAGGGTTCCCTCATTGCAGCATTTGTATTTCTCTCTGGTTCTATGTAGGGCTCTACCTACCTAGCTGTCTGTGCTAAAACAAGAAAAAAAAATTGTGAGAAGAATGGCGTTATTCTACATTTGTCTGGCCTGATTGAAGACACCTAGATTCTCATATTTACTTCTACTTTCAATGCATTGCAATATCATACGTCATGTTGCCTCTGGGCAACTCAGCTGTACACTCATGAGACAATAAGGAGTGAAAATGTCAAATAATGTATTACTATTATTATGGAAATAGATTGGAACTTGGGGATCCATCAGGGTTCCCTTGATCACACTTAGAGGACTGCTGATAGAGAGTATTTAAAGCTACCTGACATAGAATGAATCTAATTAAATTATTATTATTAAATTTATTTTTAAAGCTAATGGGAATATCTTAGCTAATGTCAGTTCACATTTTCACTTCTCCTTCCCAATATCAATTCTCATGTTTCCTTTACCTCCCTGGCTTCTCTGTTTTACCTTCTCTCTAGCTCTCTTTTTTTAGTCTATCTTTTCAAAATTGCAGACTTTCTACTGAGCTATTCTTGGGTGGACTTTTGTTTTCCTTTGAACGCATAACTGCTATTTACTCTCACAAGTATTTGTAGGGGCCCCTGGACTTTCTGCTTCATTAGCCTATCCTGGGTACCCAGATAAACCTACCTTTCACCTGGTCTTTCAGCTAGGGAAGGAAACCCTAACCATGAATTTGGTCTGAACAGGCCACCAAAACAAAAGAACCAAAGCACAGATTGGGAGCTACAGTGGACCCATACTGAGATGTCTTTAAATGGGACCCATATGAAGGCAAGTACTTTGCCCAGGGTTGATACATTGCCTCTGTGGTCTGATACAAAGGCTGAGATAAGACCAGGTGATCATGAAAGGGAGGAGGAGAATGATGAAAAAAGAAAGTAAGAAGAAATGGAAATGCTAAATATATGATGGGGTAAGAGGAAATAAATAACAAATAAAAATTATTTGTGACCTAGAATTCAGCAAAGATTTCTTAGACAAAATACCAGATGCATGTTCCACAAAATTTTTAAAAATGGATTAGAGTTCATAAAAATTAAAACATCAAAGCACTATTGTTCTGCAAGCGATCCTGTTAAGAAGGTGAAAAGGGAAAGAAGATGAAAAGGTTTTCAGCCCCTAGAAAATATTTGCAAATCACATATCAGGGAAATTGCTTGCATACAGAATGTATAACAAGCCCTATAAATGAATAGTAAGAAGCTAAACAATCCAGTTAGAAAATGGACATAATTAAACAGACATTTCACCAAAGATGAAATATGGATGGCAAATAAACACAAGGAAAGATGCTTAACATTGCTTGCCTTTAGGGAAATGAAAATGAAAATCATGGTAAGTTATTACTCCACACCTATCAGAATGGCTAAAATAAAGGAATATTGATAATAGCAAATGCTGGTAAAGATGCAGAAAAGCCATCTTTCATAAATTGCTGGTGTAAATGTAAACTACCACAGCCGCTATGGAAAAGAGTTAAGGTAGCTTCTTAAAAAGTTAAACATACACCTGCTCTGTGATCCGGCACTTCCCTCCCTTTATCTTTCCCTCCCTCCCTCATACTTTCCCCAACCTCTGTTTCTTCCTTTCCTCTCCTCTCTTCTCCCTTCCGTTCTAATCAAGATTTATCCATTAGTTTTGGTTATGTCTTAGGCAGATAGTTATTAAGTAACTGTAAAACATACTTAAGTTATTTTGAATAGCCCTCTATTCACCATGTATTCGAATAATGTTGGCTTCGAGTAACAGAATTATTTATTCCATAAATATAAGTCTAGGAGCACCTGGGGGGCGCAGTCAGTTAAGCATCTGCCTCTGCTCAGGTCGTGATCTCAGGGTCTTGGGATGGAGCAGGCAGGGGTCCCGGTCCCTGCTCAGTGGGGGGAGGGAGGGTCTGCTTCTCCCTCTGCCCCTCCCCCAGCTCGTACACTCTCTCTCTCTCTCTAAATAAATATTTTAAGAACTAAATAAAAATAAGTCTAAATGGCAGACAAGGTTTAGGATCACCAAAATTCAATGAGTTTAGCTCCATTTCTTTGTGGTCCTTTGGTTGTTCATTACCTGTTTCCCTATGGCTTTATACTCATACACCATGGTGCTGGGAGGAAAGGAGGGAGTTGCTTAAATAAACTCCAACAACAGTGAGAAAATATTCTTTCTAGAAGAACCCAGGAAGTCTTTTCTTGGGTCTCAGTGTTTGGGAATGAGTCACATATCAATTTCTTGAGCAATGCCTGTGTAGAGGAAAATTCCAAGTGTGTGCATCCTTAAAACAAATACTTCAGCAAGACCCATGCGATTATCCTGACTACCTTAAGTTAATCAGAGCTTACTTCTGGAGGTGGGGGTCAGTCCCCCAGCTGCTGTTACAAGAGCAAGCAGACTTGAAATAGATGTACAGATGTAAATCATAATGTCAGCTGCACAATATATAAATCTTTTCTTGTGCGCGTTTTTGGAAGAAGCAAAGCATTTTATACCAATCATGTAAGCTATATTTTAGAAGAGGACAAAAATGCTTAAGCTTGTCCTGAAAGCTGATACAACATTCGTTCTATTAAAATACTACATTTGCTTATATCAAGGCAAGAAACGTCACATTAGAGAACAAATGTGAAACATTCACCTATTTGAGAATTCTGTAGTATCTATGCTATCCACCGAGGTAGCGATTAATGTTTTTGACAATTGAGATGTCATCTTTATGGTAATACATATAATGTAATTTTCTGCAGTGAGAGCAATATTCTGGCTGAGATATCCATCTAGAGTCATTATTGAATGATGAGAAAAAAGAGATTGCTTTGTAATAATAAGACTCATTGCCAATTCATTGGTTTCTCTTTTCAAGTCATAATAAATGTACTTAGAGATATTTACACATGGGGCCAAATTTTGCGTAGATTTCAGTTCTGGCATAAAGTTTGACTAAAGGCTTTTTCTATTTCATTGACTAACCTTATTTGTGACCCAGGCCTTCCTTGCTTTGTGATTCAATGTCAAGGCATAGATTTCCCATTGGGTGAGATAACAAATCAAAAGGAGAGTGGAGACAGCGAGCTGGGTGAACAAACCTGTCTTCTCTTGCAGTACCTTCCCGAAGATTAACTACCTGCCTTATCTTTTCAGTCTGTCTACTCTCCTCTGGATTTTGGCCAGTTTGAGTCTTTTAATATTCTCTTTGTCATGGTGCCTGGGAACTGGTGACAAAAGCCCAGCTCTCTAAAGATCCTTGAAGTAATTGTGCACACATACATACACAGTAAATTTAGAGTGAGGCTTTCTGTAAGAATACATTTAAAGCAGCAGTCTTGGCAATCTTGGAGTTGCTCCAAGGGAATCATGGAAATGAAATGAGATCTTTCTCCTTGTGACTGTCAACATTTTCAGCATGGTCGCCTCACCTCCCTGTTACCATCTGTTCCTCACCTCATTTCCTGATTGTCTCATTTTCCACTTTGTCATTCTTTCTTCCATCTCTCAACTCTGAAAAAAAAGAAAGACCATAAATCTAAGTGAATAACATTATTTACAAATTTTGGTATTACCTTCTGTATTAGTGGTTCATTCTGTCAATATTTATCGAGCATTTCTATATGCAAGGCTCTAGGAAGTGTGTCAAAAGTTACAGAAATGAGACCTAGAACTTCAAAAAGCTTTGCTAGGGAAGGCTTATTTCAGACTTAAAAATAAATGCCATGTGAAAGGAGTAGATAAAGCACTATGGCCACTCAAAGGAGAGACAGTGAACGTGTAAATGGGAAGATAATGGTATCAAAATTGATCCTATATGTTCTAGGGTCAGTGTGGGGAGACAGCCACTTGCCCCAAATATTTTTTTTTTCCATCTACTTTCTGATGCTTAATGTCTGCTGTGCCACACAATGATTTTCTTTAATTATACGGTTGATCTTTACTGAACTACTCATTAACGCTTAAATTATTTCTACCTCAGGGCAAACAACTGGGTGTTATTTAAGCCCACCTGTTTTATTCCTTCTCTCTGGCTATCAGCAAATGGAGGAAGCCTTGAAACTGCACTGCTCTATGGTCACCCTCTCTGCCTTAGGAATATCTTCCTGGATGCAATGGAATAGTTGCTTCTTCCTGTGTGCTCTCCATGGCATTCTACGTGTTTCTCTATTATGGATTGTAGGGCATTTTACTGTAACTTCCTACTTCTACATTTATCTTCCTCCTTAGATGGTGAGTCTTTAAGTACAGGGACTGGATCCTAAGCATGCCTGTTTTTGAGAAATATGTTTTACAGAGCCTGAAAAACAATAGGTACTCAGTAAATGTTGGTTAAATGAATGAATGAATAAACAAATTAATAAAGTGGCCTAACCGGTAGTCTATACTTACTGGAATCCATGACCTGGAAATCCATGCTACAGACATAAAATGAATAATGCTTTTCAACTGCTCCTTGCCAGTTCTATGGGGCCAGCAGGGTGGGGCTCTCCAGCGCTGTCACTCTGAGCTGAGCCTAAGGAAAAAAAGTAGCATCATCGTCCCATCTCCGCAGAACTCCTTCCAGTTTGAGAGCATGCGCTGTTTTCATTTTCCTTGCAAAGACAGTGTGCCACCCACTCAACACTCCCCACTTATGTTAATTTATTGATGCTCCAGAACCTTTTAGTCCTGAGACTTGCCTACACATAAATTTATTTTGACAAAATCTCAAACATGCACAAAAGTGAAGAGAATATTACAATGAGTCTCCATAAACCTATCACTTTGATTTAATAATTAGCAAGATTTTGCCCAAAAAAATGGCATAAATGATTCTCGTTCTGAAGCCTCACACCCTAAAGTAGAGAGAGGTGTAAGAGGGACTTCACATCATTCCAGCTTTCCATTTACCATAATTTCTTTGTGTTTTGTGATAGTTTCAGGACCTTAATCTGTTCAGAATTTTTTAAACTGGCATCTGGATACCTATAATTTGCACAGATTGACCTCAAAATCATGAGATCCTCAGTCTTAGACTGAAATCAGCTCAGAAACATCTGAAAGTTCTCGGCTTTCTCAAGGGCAGAAATGGTTCCTGAGCTCTAATGTGTTGGGAAAGCACATGGTGACTGAACTTTGAATGCCATAGATCGAATCAGGTAAGGCTTGTATAATCAGAATTTCAGCTTAAGACAAACTTGGGCAGAATTCCTAGCATTTCCTTATAGGGTAGGGATGTTTGGTTATAGGATGTGACAGAGAAAATCTCTTTGTATAGATCCAACATGTATTGCCTAATAGTTACTGAGAGACCTCTTTAAGATAAACTAGTACCCCTAAAGTGGCTTCACCCAAGGACAGCAGGGAAAAGGATCAACTGTGGCTGGAGTGTATTTATGCTGTGTAGATGCAAAATATGTTAGTTCTACTCTGCAACTCTCTGGGCTTGGCATCTTATTTTTATCTCACCAATATGTTATAAATCTGGGCTTCTTTTCTATTTATTACGCTAAATTCCAAATTAACCTCTCATTTGATGAAATAAAAGTACTAAAAGGAATTAAAAATAATAAAACAATCTCTCTTGGAACTGTTAAACACAGTAGTGAGAGAGAAAGAAAAAGATGGTAAATAGCATATATACTTACTTACCTAATGTGAGGATTCTATTTACAAGTAAGTGAAAAGGAAAAAATGTCCTACTTGGTACAGAATAGGAAACAGAAAACCCAGTCATAGAAATACAATATGTTGTATTTAATGTACTCAAACTTAATTTATAATCAGGAATAAATGATTTTTGATCCTAATTTGAAAAGAATTATATGAACTAGAAGGTGAAATCCTTCTATCGTGTGCGATAAAAACTTAGTCCACCACAATTCTTGAAAAGATGATCACTGATAAAAATTTTATATGTATTCTTCCATGCCCATTCTCTCTTCTTGTGTGTGTGCATGTGCACACATACACACACACACACGCATACACACACATTTTGATTTGAAGTTTGTATATACTTGAGGGCTCTAAGAAAAAGAACATAAAATTATAGACACAAAATTAGGTACAATGATAAAATTTTTTAGAATGAGGAAAGGAAATACAGCAAACTAAAAAAAAAATTAAATCTAACAAATACCACAAAATTATAAAATCCAGGAAAAAATGCTTTTATTAACTACCTGACACATCTCTGTAATATTTATTCCTACCTATTTTGGGGAGATAAACAGGCAACTTCTGTGGTGAAGTATAGCTGACACGCAATGTTACATTAGTTTCTGGTGTACAACACGGTGATTCAACAAGTCTATATGTTATGATATGCTCACCACTAGTATGGCTGCCATCTGTCACCGTGCAATGCTATTACAGTATCATTGACTATATTCCATATGCTTTACCTTTCAGCCCTGTGACTTACTCATTCCATAACTGGAAACAGGTATCTCCCTCTCCCTTTCACTCATTTTGCCCACTCCCCTACCCCCATAGTTATGTCCTCTTCAAATTATGGTTTCTCTCGGTATGAAGCACACTCTTAACACTCATGTATAATCTGATGTTATTTAGAAGGAATTTTTAAATTCAGTGAGAAGACTTTCTTCTTTGTTTCTCTGAGGTGTTGCTAGTTTCTACCCCAGAGTACGGTTCGATCGTCAGAAATAGAAACCCTTCCAAATGAGATAAAAGATGAAAGTAACTTGCTGCTTAAAAACACAAAGGCAAATTTGTCATTAAACCAAATTGGATTAGAAGACTACAACTTTTTCTCCTCATTTATTTTTCTCAGTATTGGAAGAGAAACTAGGGAAGCTACGCAGAGAGAATAAAGGTTACATGAAAGCCTCTCCTTTAGGGAAGGCTTGAAAGAAAACTTCCTTGACATTTTTCTCTCCCCCTTCCGGTATTTTGAGTTACTTCAGGGCTCTGAACTGGGACCAAGGCCTAGGGACTCAGTCGTGGCTATGATCATGTTTGTTAGAGGTCTGTTTTATGTCACCCTCTTCAAAGAACTAGTGTGTGAATTTATTCATCCATAGTATTGCTTTAAAAAAATTTTTTGTACATTAATTTAAGCTTACGCCTTTATTTTACTTCTGGTTTTGAGTGAAACACTTAATAAATTTGCTCTCTACATTTTCTTTTAAATATTATAAAAAGAGTTATAAAAAATTTCCTCTAAGCACACTCTAGTTGCGTTTATTAATTTTTATGTATACTGTTTTATTTCAATTATATTCTGAATTATCTGTATTTGTGTATTTCTTCACCTCTAAGTTTAGGGACTTTTTTTTCTATTTTTTTAAGGTTTGATTTTTAGGTTCCCAATTTGCTCAATATGTGTATGTGTGTAAGCATGTGTATATGCAATTCTGATAATTGCAAGCTGTATTAAATTCTTATCGGAAAATGTGATTATCATAATTTCTGTTTGGGTAACTTGTCAGTGTTTTCTTTGTAACCTGTGGTGTGAGTAACTTTTAAAAACACTTCTTGGATATTTGAAAATACTATATTCTCTTCTGGTAGGAAATTAACATCTGGCCTATGAATTATATTTTTTAAAGAAAAAAGTAATAGTTTTTGTTTTCTATGTATTCAGTATTCCAATTCTTGGCAAATAAAGATTTAGACTATGAGATGTCCATTAGGATGTGCCTTCTATTAATGTGAAGCTGCTGTGAACCATGTAGTGTTTTCGGGTCCTGACATGCACCTTGTATTAAAGACAATGGTCTTGGAGATTTTAGTGTTAAGTTAATGGAGTAACTGCTGTACTCACAATACCCCTGCACGCTGGCAGAATAGGAAGGGCATGGGTAAGACCATGGAGAATCCTGCAAAAATACTGCTTTGCTTTTTCAGAAAGGTGTTAGATTCTGGAAGCGATAGGCCTTAAGAGGAAATGAGAGGATTTAGGCCAGCACTCTGCTGTTGAGGTATCTTTTGATGGAATTTTAATAGAGAATCTTGAAGAATTATTTTGTCAAAATTCTGCAGCAAGAAAGGAATTCAAACATTTTATCTCTTGAAATTCTCTGCTCCAAGTATCTCAAGAGTTTCGCTATTAGGATTATATATATTTTTAGAAACTCCCAATTCTGTTCCCTATAATAGCCTCACATATTTTTTCTACCTCACAACTACCTAAACGCTTTTTCTTTCTAGATTGCTAGGACTTCTCTACTTGTATAATACCCCTCTTCCATGTGTTGACTGCCAAATTCTCAAAAGACCACCAGAAAAACTTGCTTGAATGAAGCTACACGTGTAGAGGTAGTACAGGAAGGGAGACTAGAACTTTCCCAAAATGTTACTAGTGAGATTCCAAATGGGAAAACTACGAGAGGGTATTTTAAAGGATTTGGGACCTGGGATGTATCACTTTAAGATGGATCTGACAAGAAGGGGGAATTTCTCTGGACTAGACAAGATGACATGATATGACACAATAGCATTGGATTAGTGGACAAAGCGAAGTGACAGTCTTAAAGTTAGTCTTGATGAGTAAGCTGTCTGATCAGTTCACAATCTCAATTTCCAGGACAGTTACTGCAACTAGGTTAACTTTTGCTCAGTCTCAGAATTTTTTAACTCAGGGATGGAGAATTAGGCTGGTTTCAGTTCACACTGGTCAGTGTTTAAAATACCCCTGCCAACTTTATTTACATTACCATCATTTCCCTTCTTTTCCCTACCAACCTCAAATCTACCACACTCTCAAGATGTTTCAATTCCTCTTTCTGTGTGCAACCATTTCCACCCTTTCCCCTCAGAAACACAAAAACAATTTAGGACAGAAAGAACTCTTATGACTGAGGGGACTATATCTCATCTCAGAAAGGAAGGCTTATTTTTTTAATAATTTTTTAAAAAGATTTTATTTATTTATTTGACAGAGATAGAGACAGCCAGCGAGAAAGGGAACACAAGCAGGGGGAGAGGGAGAGGAAGAAGCAGGCTTATAGCAGAGGAGCCTGACGTGGGGCTTGATCCCATAACGTGGGGCTTGATCCCATAACGCCGGGATCACGCCCTGAGCCGAAGGCAGATGCTCAACCGCTGTGCCACCCAGGCGCCCCAGAAAGGAAGACTTCTTAATAGTCCTACAACATCTAAAAATCATTCACTTTCCCTCTGACTGTATACTTGTTACTCTGTCTTTCCCCATCTTTCCCTGCCCTCCTTACCTGCTTCTACTCACTGTTAAATTCTCTACATGTGAATTCCATACCACCTGTCCCAAACTACCCACAGAACAAATGAATGGAAACTAGGCAAGAGGGGAGAGTAAAATGTAGATAGAAAACAGAGTCATGAATAGTAAACACTCCTGGGAGCTTTTTTAAAGAATTTTTTTTTTTCATGATGGATTCCCCTTTCTCAGTTTTCTATCTTGGTTTTTCTTGCAGACGATATATGAAAGTAATTAGGTAGACTTACTTGTTAGAGAAGGAAAAGAAAAAAACCAAAATATAAATTAATCCCTGAAAGAGCAGCATGGAGACCCTACTGAAACAGATTGCAATATCATTGTCATGGTGTTATTTACACTTTTTCCGGGAAGGTGTGGAGGGAGAGCAGTTAAGCAGAAAGCTCTTGCTTCATCCTTATTTCTTAGATCCTCCTCCCCACTCCCATTTTCAAAATTTTGAAAACTTTCAAACCTATAGAAAAATTGAAAGAATGATGTGATGAGCACCTATATGCCCCTCCCTTATACTCAACAATTTAAACATTTGTGTAGAAAACCTAGCCCTAGCCCTAGTAGTATTACCCTTAAATACCTCCACATATATTTCCTAAGAATCATCACGTCTTCCTACATAGCCACAATACACCTGTCACTATTGTCATTATGTTGATGATTGGTGGGGGTTAGTATAGAATTAGGCTCATTTCTCTATTGCACGTGTAAGATACCCTACTAAAAAAAGGGCTTGGTTCTTTACATTTAATTTAAAAATAAAGTGGGAATTTCAAATTTTTTCACTCAGAGTATTTTGGAATGATCTTGTCTCTGGAAATAAGGTCTGAGAATATTTTTCCAGGCGATTTTAATATTCATATGTAGTTTTGAAAATTGAAAGTCATTTTTTTACTGTTCATTCTTTTCTCTTTCAACTTTATTGAGGTATGATTGGCAAATAAAAATATATATTTAAGGTGTACAATGTGATGATTTACTATACATAGACATTGTGAAATAATTACCATCATCAAGCTAAAAAGTTTCTGCATAGCAAAGGAAACAATCAACAAAATTAAAAAGCAGCCAGTGAAATGGAAGAAAATGTTTGCAATGAATTTTTTTTCTAGTTGTATTTCTCAGATGACTCCAGGGTCAAATCATCCTGAGCATAAACCCTCCTCTTCCCCAGGCTCAGAGGTCACTAATGGAAAGACTGTACATCAAAAAGTAGAGGTTGAAAGATCCCTAGAGGATGCAGATAGAAAGAAGTTGAGAAGATGAGAGAGAGCTTACCAAGACTACTGGGTAGACATTGTTAGTGAAGTATAGGGACACTGATAAATACTTCCCAGGAGGCAAGTGAATAAAATATATAAGGGGAGAGAATGAAAAGCAGTATCCAGTTGTTGAAAGGTCAAGTAAAATGAGAGCTGAGAATTGAGTTTGGCATATTGGAGTTTTCAGTGACCTTGACATGCAAGATTATGGTTGAGTGGTGGGGGTCAAAGATGGAATGGCTTTGGTTTCAAAGGAAATAGTAGGGAAGAAACTAGAAACCAGGTTTTTGAGCAACTCTTTTGAGGAGATGCTTTATAAAGGGAGAAGAGATCTAAAACAGTGACTAGACTACACGGGGGCATGTGTCAAGGGAAGGAGCTGTTAGGTGGGAAACACTATAGCTTATTTATATGCTGATGGGAATGATTAGGAGAAAAGGAAGATTGATGATATAGGGGAGAGAAGCCAGTTACTGTAGGAATTTCCTTGACTAGGTTAGAGGGCTTAGATCTAGTACACACTGGACATAAGATAATTCTTATATCTACATTTTTTTTCAAGTAATTTGTACTGCAGTCTGGATATATGTTCAAATTTATCTTCCCAGTCATGAATTTAATTTTCTGAAATGGAAAAGTGCATTCTAATTAGTTTATCCATAAGAATAGGAAGGAAGCACAGTACATGGACTCTTCTTAGTCCTCATATATTCTCATTAGATTGAAAGCAAAGTCATTGATTGAGGGTGAGCATTAAGACAGGGTGTAAAAGGTTTGTGAGAGAAGATAGGAACTCATTTCTTAAGAGGGTGAAGAGATGAATTGGATAAATATAGTGGGAAAGGAATAGAGATATGCTGTGGTTTGGAGCCTGGACAGCATTTTTATCTATGACATCTCTCCAGAAAGAGTAACGCTCTGGATAAAGAAGGCAGAAACTGCAGCAAAAGAGAAGATTGGTGAGAAGAATTTTGTTTTTTCAGAAAGGAGGAGTGGGATGATCTGAGGTGAACATAGGTATGCTTGGTACTCCCATTTTCTTCTGTGATCTTGGAGAACTATCAAACATTCAGGATATAAGTTTTGTGAGAAAAGTGAAAAGAGTGGAACTGCAGACATGCGTTAGAGAATGTCGGAGCTTACTTATTTTCACCGTTTGGATACTGTGCTTGGAGATGAACTCTCTGGTTAGGGCCCTTAGGTTCTTTGTGTGGACTTCCAGCTCTAATGGGTAAATCTGGAATCTTTCCATCTGGGGATTGGATCCTACCCTCTTATGCTCTTAATAGGACTGAATAAAGACTTGCTAATCTTGTGATTAAAGGTGCATAAAGCAATAATAAAATTGCTGTAACTTCAACATAAATGTGAGGTCAAATTAATGTGGAAAACAAGGTAAATCTCTGTGATCATGTGAACTATACAATATCGACACTATGTCTTCTGAATTTGGTATGTATTTTCCCAGATGATTTTGATACCCTTCCCATTTTGTCCTATCAAGTGAAAGTTCACATTCTATTATCTGCCGAATTGTATGTATATCAAAATGGTTCAGAATGGTGTCTTGCATATTTGAAGATCAAAAATTGAGTAATGAGCTGATTTTCAGACTGAAAATATATATAAGGTTTGTTATCAAATTTGGCAAATAGAGACCTTAACCTCTTAAGGATGGACATGATAATCTTGGCCCAAAGCAGAGCTGACCCAAAGACAATTCTTTTTAAAGCTATAGTAAGAATTTTTTTTTCTATAGAAACCTCTGTTAATTGACCTACATTAATTAGGATAGACTTGGTTATGCTAGCAGATTTCAGCATTTCAGTGATTTTACACAACAGAAATTTGTTTCTTGCTCACTCGCTGGTCCTGGGAGGAAATTCAAGTGGGTTTGTTCTATTTCAGATGATCATTCAGGGATCCACACTTTTTTCCCTAGTGTTTCTGTTACCATTAAGGTCTTATAATCATGGATATCCCACTGGAAGAAATGGGAACAGTCTGGAGGAGCTCATGAGAAGTTTTAAGTCCCAGGTACATGACAGTCACTTTTAATCATAATCTGAGTTGGCAAGAATGCAGAAACAGGGTCCTAACCTAGAAAACAGAACTCAATGATATTTAGGAAAAAGAGGAAGATGATTTTGGTGAACTGTTTGGTCTCTGCCATACCAATGAAGGAGAGAGTGACTATGTGAAGATAAGGACATTAGTGAGGATTTTGTTTATCAAAAGCCGTTTGTGAGAGAGTTTCTCAAGAGATTCCTGACTCTTAAAATACACATTTTTAACAGACGTTTATTCTTACGGCTTTAAGGAGGGTAATGGGTAGTGTGGGAGGGTGCCTCTTGCTGAAAAATCTGTAGTTTGGCTCACTTCTACTTCTTGGATTTAGTGGGAAAGGAGAGAATTTATAGGATATCAAGGAATGAAGACCCAAACAGGCAACAGAGATGTCTCCAAACTGTTTTTTTTTTAATTTGAGGTATAATTGACATATAACAAGATATTAGTTTCAGATGGGCAACATAATACATTATGAAACGGTCACTACAATAGATCTAGTTAATGTCCATTGCCACATAGTTAATTTTTTTTTTTCCCGTGACAAGAACTTTTACAATCTATTCTCTGAAGCAACTTTCAAACATGCCATACAGTGTTACTAACTATAGTCACCATGCTAAACATTACATCCCCATGATTTATTTTTTAACTGGAAATTTGTACTTTGGACCTCCCTTTACCCATTTTGCCCATCTCCATCCCCTGCCAACCCACCAATCTTTTCTCTGTATCTGTGGGCTAATTTTGTTTCTGTTTTTAGATTCCACATATAAGAGAGATATAGTATTTGTTACTCTCTGACATATGTCACTTAGCGTAGTGTAGTCAAGGTCCATCCATGTTGTCAAACAGTGAGATTTCCTTCTTGTTATGGCAGAATAATATTCCATTGGATATATACAACATATTTTCTTTACCCATCCATCCATCCATCATGGACAGGTTTATCCGTGTCTTGGCTACTGCAAACAATGCTGTAATGAACATGGGTGTGCTTATTATATCTTTTCAAATTAATGCATTTATTTTCATCTAATAAATTTCCAGAAGCAGAATTGCTAGATCATGTGGTAGTTCTATTTTTAATTTTTGGAGGAACCTCCGTACTGTTTTCCACAGTGGCTGTACCAGTTTACATTCCTACCATTAGCGCACAGGGTGTCTTTTCTCCACATCCCCATCAATACTTGTTATTTCTTGTCTTTTTTGATCCTAGGCAACTTAACAGCTATGAGGTGACATCTCATTGTGGTTTTGATTTGCATTTCCCTGATAATTAGTGATGTTGAACATCTTTTCATGTGTCTGTTTGCCATCTGAATGTCTTCTTTGGAAAAATGTCCAGATCCTCTGCCCATTTTTAATTTTTTTTTTTTTTAGATTTTGTTTTTGTTTTGCTAGTTAGGTATATGAATTCTTTATATATTTTGGATATTAACCCCTTATCATATATATACGGTTTTCAAATGTATTCTCTCATTCAACAGATTGCTTTTTTACTTTGTTGATGGTTTTTTCTTTGCTGTGGGCCCACTTGTTTATGTTTGCTTTTACTGCCTTTTCATTTGGTGCCAAATCCAAAATATCATCACCAGTACTGACATCAGGAGCTTATTGCCTATGTTTTTTCCAGTTTTACAATTTTAGATTTTATGTTCAAGTCTTTAATCTATTTTGAGTTAATTTTTGTGCATGGTATAAGATAGTGGACCAGTTTACTTTTCTTGCATGTGGCTATCCAATTTTCCCAACACCATTTCTTGAAGATCTATCCTTTCCTTGTTTTATACTCTTGGATCCTTTGTTATAAAGTAATAACTAGCTATGTGTATGTTTCGTTCTGGGCTCTCTGTTCTGTTCCATTGATCTGTGTGTCTGTTTTTGTGCCAGTGCTACAGTGGTTTGGTTACTATAGCTCTGTGGTATGGTTTGAATCAGGGAGCATGATACCCCCAGCTTTGTTTCTTTTCTAAAGATTGCTTTTGGCTATGGCAGGGGAGGGAGGTTTTTGTGGTTCCATACATATTTTAGGATTATTTGTTCTATTTCTGTGAAAAGTGCCATTGGAATTTTGATAGGAACTGTATTGAGTCTATAGATTGCTTTGGGTACCATGAATATTTTAACAATATTAATACTTCCAATCTGTGAGCATGGAATATCTTTCCATTTATTTCTGTCTTCATTTTCTCTCATCAGTGTCTTACAGTTTTTAGGGTGCAGGGCTTTCATCATTTTGGGTAAATTTATTCCTAGGTATTTTATCCTTTTTTGATACAATTGTAAATGGGATTAAACAAATTTATCTGATAGCTCATTATTAGTGTATAGAAACACAATGGATTTTTGTATATTGATTTTTGCCTCCTACAACTTTACTGAATTTGTAGATTAATTCTAACAGCTTTTTGGTGCAGTCCTTAGGGTTTTCTATATATATTTTAACATATAATCTGTAAATGGTGACAGTTTTATTTCTTCCATTCTGATTTAGATGCCTTGAATTTTTTATTGACTAATTGCTATGGCTAAAACTTCTAATACTATATTGAAAAAAATGGAGTGAGGGTGGGCATCCTTGTCTTGTTCCTGATGGTAGATGAAAAGCTTTCAGCTTTTCACCACTGAGTATTATGTTACCTGTGGGCTTCTCATATATGGCCTTTATTATGCTGATACATGTTTCCTTTGTGCCCACTTTGTGGAGAGTTTTTATTATAAGTGGATGTTAAGTTTCAGCCAGTATTTTTTTTCTGTATCTGTTGAAATGATCATAATGATTTTAATCCTTCATTTGGTTAATGTCATGTATTACATTGATTTGCAAATGTTAAACCAGTTTTGCAACCCTACTTGATTGTGGTGTTTGATCCTTTTAAGGTATTGTTGATTTCAGTTTGCTAATATTTTGTTGAGGACTTTTACACATATGTTTATCAGGGATATTGACGTGTAATTTTCTTTTCTTGTGGCATCCTTCTATGGTTTCAGTGTCAGGGTAATACTGGTATTTAAAATGAGTTTGGAAGTGCTCCCTCCTCTTCTATTTTTTAGAAGAGTTTGAGAAGGACTGGCAGTAATTATTCTTTAAATGTTTAGAATTCACTAGTGAAGGTTTCTGGTCCTGGACTTTTGTTTGTTGAGAGGTTTTTTTTTTTCTTTTTTTTTTGAAGATTTTATTTATTTGACAGAAAGAGACAGCTAGCAAGAGAGGGAACACAGGCAGGGGGAGTGGGAGAGGAAGAAGCAGGCTCCCAGCGGAGGAGCCTGATGTGGCTCGATCCCAGGACTCCAGGATCACACCCTTGAGCCGAAGGCAGACGCTTAATGACTGAGCCACCCAGGCGCCCCCTGTTGAGAGTTTTTGATTATTGATTCAGTCTCCTTGCTAGCAATTGATGTGTTTAGAATTTTCTATTTATTCATAATTCAGTCTTGGTAGGGTGTATGTTGCTAGGAATTTATCAATTTCTTCTAGGTTATCCAATTGTTGGCATATAAGTGTTCCTAATAGTCTACTATGAGTAGGTCTGCTTTTTCATTTCTGATTTATTATGCAATGCCCTTCTTTGCCTTTTATTGTGCGTGTGTGTGTGTATGTGTTTATGAGTAGGAACGCTGGCTTTCTCTTGATTTCCATATGCATGAAATACATTTTTCCATCCCTTGTGTGTGTCCTTAAATCTGAAGTGATCAGATTTTTTAAAAATCCAGGGCTGTCTGGGTGGCACAGTCGGTTGAGCGTTGGGCTCTTGGTTTGGGCTCAGGTCGTGATCTTGGGGTTGTGAGATCAAGCTCCACATCGGCTCTGTGCTCAGTGCAGAGTCTGCTTGGATGCTCTCTCCCATCTTCTTTTGCCCCTCCCCCAACACTTGCTTGCTCTCTTTCTGTAAAATAAATATTTTATAAAATCCATTAAGCTACTCTTTTTGATGGAAAATTTAATCCATTTACATTTGAAGTAATTACTGGTAGGCATGTCCTTATTAACATTTTGTTCTCTGTATGTATTGCAATTCCTTTGTTCCTCTGTTCTCTTGTTCCCTTCCTTTGTGATTTTATGATTTCCTTTAGTGGTACACTATGTTTCCTTTCTCTTTATCTTTGGTGTATCTACTATAGGTTTTTGCTTTGTGGTTACCATGAGGCTTATATATAAAAACTTATAACAGTCTATTTTAAATTGGTAACAACCTAAGTTTAAATACATCCTAATGTCCTACATTTTTACCTTTCCCTCCCCTGGTTTTATGGTTTTGATGTCATATTTTACATCATTTTACATTTTTATCTTTTGCCTTCCTTAAGTGATTAGTAATAAAAGTAACTATAGCTACAATGTTGTCTTTTAACCTTCATACTAGCTTTGTAAGTGATTAATCTACCACCTTTTCTAATATTATTCTGAATTGTATTTTGTTTTTTACTTATTTAAGTAATCTCTACACCAAACATGGGGCTCAAATTCACGACTCTGAGATTAAGAGTTGCATACTCTTCCTACTGAGCCAGGCAGGCACCCCTGGATTTTACTGTATATTTACCTTTACCCATGGGATTTGTACTTTCACATTTTCCCATTACTAATGTGTGCCCTTTAAGTATTTCAGCTTGAATAAGTCCCTTTAACATTTCTTCTAAGTCTGATTTAGTTGTGATGAACTCCTTTAGCTATTGCTTGACTGGAAAACTCTGTTTTCTTCAATTCTGTATGACAACTTTCCCAGGTAGAATATTCTCGATTGAAGGATTTTTCTTTCAACACTTTGCAGGCCAGAGGGAGTGAGAGGATATATTCAAAGTTTCTGAAAAATCTGATGGTTTTATGGTGTTCCTTGTATGCAATAAGTTGCTCCTTTTTGCTGTCTGTAAGATTTTTTCCTCATCTTTAAGTTTGACATTTTAATTATAATATGTTTGGTTCCATCTTCTTTGGAACTCTGAGATTCCTGGATCCGGAATTCTGTTTCCTTCCATGGGTTAGAAATTTTTCAGGCACTAATTCTTCAAATAAGTTTTCTGCCCATCTGTCTCTTTTCCTTCTGGGACCCTATAACATGAATATCAGTCCACCAGATGTTGTCCCATAAGACCCTTAAACTAGCTTTTTTTTTTATTCTTCATTCTTTTTCCTGTTCTAATTGGATGAGTTCCATGACCTTGGCTTTGATTTCATTCATTCTCTCTTCTGCTTTACCAGTCAGCTGTTGAATCCCTTTAGTTTATTTTTCTGTTCATTTATTGGTTCTTCAGCTCTGTGACTTCTATGTGGTACTTCATTATATTTTCTCTTTATTAAATCCTCAGTTGTTCATGAATTCTCCTGAGCTCATTGAGCATCTTTATAACTGTTATTTTGAACTTTTAATAGGTAAATCATTTATATCTCTTTCTTTAAGGCCTTTTTATGAGGTTTTGTTTTTTTTCATTTGGAACATATTCCTATTTTTTTCATATTCATGACTCTCTGTTGGTTTCTATGCATTAGCTGCCATCCCTCCCAGTCTTGAAGGAGTGACCTTGTTTAGGACATGAACCTTACCATTCTTCTCTTCTTTAGCTCTTGGTTGTCTCTCAAACCTTTGTGATTGTCCAAGCAACCTGTTTTATTTCTGGTGGTTCCCAGTATTTGAAGGTATGCCAAGACCTGTCATGGCTCCTGGGGTGGGGGGATCTTAGCACCTAGATTCAGGCTCTTTGGAAGCCAAATATTTAGGTAACAGCTTTTGAAGTATGCAAATGTGTACAGTTCTGTGGGATCACAAGTGTAGTCCTGCTGGCCACAACAGCCAGACAACGTAGAAGTGTACCCTGGGTGTCAGTAATAAAAAGTGGAGCAGCAGACAAGTATATACATATTCCTTTCTGGGAGTTGCTGGAAACCTGGAAATGAGGCAGAGGGCGAGTGCAAAGACGGTGTGCACTTGATGAAGTACAGGTGAGGTTCAGTGGAGTGAAGTCCGGAGCTGACGACCGAGAAAGAATTGTTGAGACATCTTTGGTGCAAACTGGTGGTTTATTAAAGCACAGGGACAGGACCCCTGGGCAGAAAGAGATACTGCCCTGGCATTGTGAGGAATGGCCTATTTTATGCCCTCAAGTGGAGAGGGGGCTAGGGGTAGCGTAAGTCTCTAAGGAATTTTGGAAGCAAGGTCTCCAGGACCTTGAGGGGGGTAGCTACTGTTGGGAAGGGTCATTTATTACCGTCTAATAAAACCTTAGTCATGAGACCCTTCAGATGTATATCTGTGGGCCATATGCTTGGGGGATGATTGCCAATACGTATCTTGGGGGGTTAGAGATAAAAGAAGTTTCCAAAAAATTTTTATACGTTAAAGTAGACTTACAGGATCTTGGTGGAGGGGAGGGGGTCAGGCTAGGACTGCCTTTTGCCCTTAGCAAAGTATTAACATTGAGGCAGCTGAATTTCAGAGGAATGTCACCGTGCCNGGTGGTTTATTAAAGCACAGGGACAGGACCCCTGGGCAGAAAGAGATACTGCCCTGGCATTGTGAGGAATGGCCTATTTTATGCCCTCAAGTGGGGAGGGGGCTAGGGGTAGCGTAAGTCTCTAAGGAATTTTGGAAGCAAGGTCTCCAGGACCTTGAGGGGGGTAGCTACTGTTGGGAAGGGTCATTTATTACCGTCTAATAAAACCTTAGTCATGAGACCCTTCAGATGTATATCTGTGGGCCATATGCTTGGGGGATGATTGCCAATACGTATCTTGGGGGGTTAGAGATAAAAGAAGTTTCCAAAAAATTTTTATACGTTAAAGTAGACTTACAGGATCTTGGTGGAGGGGAGGGGGTCAGGCTAGGACTGCCTTTTGCCCTTAGCAAAGTATTAACATTGAGGCAGCTGAATTTCAGAGGAATGTCACCATGCCTGTTTCAAGGACTTGTCAATGGGCTGTAGGTAGTAAGGACTTTCTTTGTCCTTCAGGGCAGCCAGGAGTGCCTGAGGAATGTTACATGCATCCAGGGGTGGGGGGATTACAGGTGTCAGCTCTGCTTTGTCCTCAGTTTGCCTTCAGTTCCCTCATCACACTGACCCCTATCCCTGGCATCCCTACCTCTTTAGGCCCCTAGGTCTGTACTAGACCATATGTGTGCCCCTCAGGCCAAAGCTCCAGGACAAGCAAATAGGCCTCTTTAACAAAAGAATGTGGTGTGTTTCAGTCTTCTTCTGTGTTGTGTCTGGGGGTGTAGCCAGACAAGAACTCTTTCAGATTGTTACCACAGCTAGGTGATCAAGAAGTGTCCCCTGGGCAGCAGCCATAAAAAAACAAATTATCAGATATGCATATAGGCTTGTCTGGGAGATACTGGCACTTTGGAACATGGCAAAGAGTACAAAGATAATGCCTGCCCTCTGAGGTCTCTGAAAAGGATTAGTCAGCCCTAGATGTGTGTTTAATTTGAAGATAAGCTAACAGGACTTTTTCACAGAAAGACTACGCTCCTGCGTCTGTTGCCTCTTGCTGTGTCCTAGGGATGGTACCTGGTGAAGAACTCTTTCTCCATTGGTTCATATTAGGTGATTGATGCACTTATAAAAGTATATACTGGATAACACAGTGATTAAGTCTGCCTAGAGTTATATTTTTGAGGAGGTAATTTATAAGCTGAGTTGTTTGACAGCATCAAGTATTAACTCTGCTGGTGATGTGTTAGATGGCTAGAGAATATGAAATCAAAGAGCATTTATCTTCTCTCTGAAGATTTACAATCCTGAATTAATAAGAATCATACAGCTAGTGAGTGAGGCAGAAACGATGATAACCAGTTTGCTGAACTGTTAAAATATCAAATTCTTTACCAGGTGGTAAATAGCAGCTATTCCCAGAACTGCTCTATCCCTGCCTGCCCTCAGTATCACCTCCAAACTCCTCTTCTGTGGGCCCCAGAATTTCCTATTTTCTAGCAACCAAAGGGTCAATGTCCTTACGCACTCAATATTTTACATGTAATCCCAGCGGATGCAGTTTGCCAAGAGACAAAAATTACAAGTAATGAGTATTTAGTAAATAAAGGCCAGAGCATGAAATACAAGTTGGGAAAAGGAAGTGATAAGGGCCCAACAAAAGATTTTAAGCAGATCTGCTTTTAAAAACAATACTTTTGATTGTACATAATCTTTGTACATAAGTACTCACTGATATGTTGAATGAGCTACTGTAATGCTAATGAATTATTAGTAACAGCTGCTATTAATATGCATATGGCTTTGTACTCTTTGCATTCCTGACCATTAAGGAAGTTTGCATCCACATTTGCAATATAAATATAGACTTGTATGAAGGAATTTACCTCCTTACCTCTGCAGTTACAGGATCTATTATACTAACATTACCCCACTTTGCAATTGGTGATTTCAGTATTTACACATGTAAACACTGAAAATCACTTGGGGGGGGGGAAACTTGGTTGACCAGGAGTAACTTTTTTTCATTTCACTGGCAACATTTTACCAAATAGTGACTGAATACTGATAAATAGGTTTATTCATCTGAGTGATCTCTTGCCTGTTCACATAGAAGTTTTGATTTAAAAGGGCTAATAAGAAAGGTTTAATTGTATGGAAGTATTGGTAGAATTGGTTCTCTTTAATACCTTGCTTCCAAAAAAAAAAAAAAGATAATATTCCTCATTAATGGAGCTACAGGTTAAATGATAAATACTCAAAACAGTACCTGAGCAAGTCAGAGTTTTATTTTTACATCACAGTTTACTGTTCTTAACTGGCAGTCACTGCATTGTACACACTGTCAGTCACAATATAATTCCCATCACTATGTTTCTTCATGTTCTATCTTAAGAGTAAATGACATTACTGACTGACTTTCATCAAATATTAATTTCCATATTCTTTCAGCAGCAAGCACCAAAATTAAAACTCAACAATCAATGGAATAAGTATACATAACAAATTCCCTGTAAGACATGGGAATAAAGTTTTCATATTCCCAAAGATCTGCAATTTTTTGGCATTAAACAATAGGGTATTACCATTAAACACAAAATCAGTTGCTATCTAATACTATTTAATATTTTAAAACTCTTTCTTGAATAATGCGGATCATTTCATTTGAAACAAGCTTTGCCCTTCTGAAGGCTCCTCCTCTCCATCCCTTTGCAAAGGGTGGTGTTGGCTTCCCAATGCCAGCAGCTGAGGGAGCTCCATGCCATCAATCCTCTTCTCTCTGAACTGGCAAGCGCTCTGGAGGAAGTACAGATTCCAATTTCTGCCAGCGCTCTGGAGGCCACAGGATATGTGTAGCATGGGCATGTAGAAGTCCTAGGGAAACCTGAACCCGTGAGAGACACAAAGAAAGCAAGAAATTATTTCATCAGAATGATCATTAATATCTTAAAGACAGAATTTGATCCAGGTCTGAAATTCCATGGAAAGATGATGATTAAACATAGTAAACATTTATATGGTACTTTTCTAGGTGCTTTATATACCTAAATGCCTTTAAATCCTCACAATTATTTAAGGTAGGTATTACATCCATTTTGCATATGAGAAAACTAAAGTTGGGCTGGTTAAAGAACTTGCCAAAAGTCCTACAGCAACCAGTTGGTGGAGGCTGGCTTCAGGGCTGAGCTGTCCAACCCCAGGGTCTGCAACCTTAACCCCCATCCTCAGTATTTCCTATGGAGTTACCAGTATTTTAGAGAGACTTTACTTTGTAGATAAGTCAGAGAAATGAAAAAAAAAACCAAACTTTTTTTATAATAAGTATTGTCCCACCTACTGGCTGAGCAGCAAGAGTTAGATGTGAGACTAAAGGCCTTCCTTGGAAACTACATGGAGCAACCTGGAAATAGTGATCACAGAGGGAGATAGAAAACTAAGGGAAAGCGGGCAATGGAGAATAGGAAGCAAGGAAAAAGAAGTATAAAGATGACAGATGGCAAAGAACCCCCATCAGCAGACATGTGCCTGGCTTAAGAGGAGGTCACTAGAGGGAAGCACTGAAGGTTGAGCCCTGAGAAGGAAGGAGCCTTTAAACAACATATTAGAGCCACCAGCTGCAGTGAGCAGGAGAATGCCTGCAAAACTGTTGAAAATGCAGATCAAGGAAGGCCTAGTCTCAGATTACCCTTCAATGAGGAATAGTCCAGAAATCTTTTGTTGTTGATGCTATTAGTGTTACTATTAGGTGATATTTTAATAGTATTTTAAAACTTATAAAGTACACTTAGACTTAGCACATATCTATTTAGTGCTAGCTATAAACCAGATACTATGGGTCCAATTATTATTTTCAAATGTTTTTCCTATAAATTGGAGCTCCACAGAGATTAACATACAGACTGCTTTCATTGAAGTTCTCTTTGCTAGCATGTGCATTCAAGAAATCACATTGATAACTAGAAATGTTAAAAAAAAAAACTTCACAACAACTTAGAATAAATAAAATAAGCCAAAGGCTATCAAGAAGCCCACAGGCCCAATAAAGGAATATTACTGTGAAAATCAAACCTACAGAAAATTTGAAAATGTGGTTGGGGGGAAAAAAAAAGCTCTATTCATCCAAATTCACTAGTTATTTACATTTTGTTGCATTTGTTACTTTCTCCTTATATGCGTGTCTATATACATACACTTTTTAATGAACCATTTGAAATTTACCCCTAATATTTCCACGTGTCTCCTCAGAACTAAGACTCTTTCCTACATAAACACAATACATTATATGTAAGTTATTAATGATACAATATTACTTAATATATAGCCAATATTCAGAATTTTCCAATTGTCCCAATAATGTCTTTTATAGCTGTTTTTTAAATTCTTAATCAAGGATCAAAAATTGCATCATGACTGTCATTATTTTTGTTCAGGCCTGTTGCCTTACATTTATAATTGGTTGATTTTTCCCCTCCTGAAATGTTCTTGGCAATAACAACAATGTACTTGATAAGCCACTCTTCCTGTTCTGCCCTGTCAGAAGGCACAAGATAATCTGTCCCATTCTTGTGAAGTTTGATCACTTGACGAAGGTGATATTGACCAGATTTGTCCTCTGTAAACAAATCGTTTTCCTTTTGTAATTAATAACTAATCTATGGGATATTTTCAAATATGTAACTATCCTGTGTCAACATTTCATCTAATCATTTTACTGTCTCTCAAGGAAGCTGGTTTGTAAAACCATCTAATTATTTTAACATCCATTGATGATCCTCCCTGAATCAGTTATTACATTGATGATTACAGTAGTGAATTTCCAAATTTATTAATCCTTTTATATTTTTTAGCTGTCATTCTTCTCCAAAGTGATTCTCCTTCCAACCCCAAATGCCTCTTCTAATATCAAATATTTCTTTTTTATTTCACAATCTCTTATGAGTTCTTGGTTAATGTTGGTTAACAGGTCTCCATCAGTTCCTTACTCTTTGGTACCAGTCGATGTTGCAAGCTTACTTGTACTTTACACCTGTTCAGCCTGAAATCAGACATCTCATTAAAGAGGCTTGGTTTTACCCAGGAGTACTGTTTAGAAACCAAAGCCTGCTACTCTATGTACTCATTGCTCTAAGGGTGCCAGAGAAGAAAAAAATATCTAAAACCCCAGGGTTTTCCCTCACTTTCCCCCGTTCCATATTTCTCTTTCCCTTCTAGAGTCAGCACTCTGGCTCCCAACCACAAACTTACTGAGTGAAAATCAAGGTTTCTTTGCAACTATTTTAATCCTTAAAATACATCTCATTTTAAGGGTATATTTATTGGAATTTGTCCTTTTCCTCCTCCACATTGTAGCTGTATTAAGTACTGTTAGGTTTGTTTCCATTTATATTCGATTTTAGTGTGCTTTTGTTATTCTTTTCGATTAAATGTTATTTTTGAATATATATACACATTTGCATGGTTCAAAAGTCAAAATTATTCTTAAAAGGTAAGGTAGGCAGAATGCCCCCTCTAACACACACTCCAAACATGTCCATATCATAATCCCCAAAAGGTATGAGGATGCAGTGCTACAGAGCAGAGAGGATTAAGGTTACAGATGGACTTAAGGTTGCTGATCAGTCAGTTGATACTAAGGTAACGAGACTATCTTATAACATCCCATGAACCCAAATGTAATCACAAGAATCCATAAATGCAGATGAGCTAGGCAGAAGGGTTAGATTCAGACTGAGATATTATACTGCTGGATTCTGAAGATGGAGAAAAGGGCCATGAGCCAAGGAAAGCAGGTGGCCTTTAGAAACTAGCAAGGAAATAGATTATCCCCCAAGAGCTTTCAGAATAAATGCAGCCTTGATGGCACCTTGATTTTAGCCCAGTGAAATATATACTGGACTCATGACCTCCACAACTAGAAAATAAGGGTTGCTTGAAGCCACCATATTTGTGGCAATTTATTATACTAGCAATGGGAAACTAATACAAAAAATACACACAAATTATATTCCCATCTACTACCACACCTCTAAATGATTATTTCCATCAGAATATTTTTCTTTTTTGGAAAAAGAAACCCAAACATACACTCTTGTTTCTCTTTTTTTTTTTTCTCTCATACCAAAGGTAGACTACTACACATTCCCTTTTACACCTTGCTTTTATTCTTACCAGTGTACCTTAGAAACCATTTCCTAACACTTCACAGAAAGGGAGTCTGTGGTTTTTTACAACCCCCCTCCCCTTAATGATTCTAATTAATGTCATTGGGAATCCAGGATCTGAATTTGCCACTAAGCATCACATCCAGAAAAAGCAACCTTAACCAACTTTAAAAAATCCTTTGAATATATTCTGGAACATGCTAAGTAACCCATTCCAACCATGTTAACTGCCAGGAGCCTACATCTAAATGGTCTGTCCTAGTGAAGTTTTTATCTATTTTTGTGTTTGTCTGGGCTCAGTGGCGCTATAAGACAGCTGGTCTCCATCTTCTCCACAATAACCCTTTTTAGATTTGATAGCTGCTACTCGGTTGTTCCTCAAGCCTTTATTTGCTGTTCCAAGTTGGTTAACTTTTCTCATATGATTGATTTGCCAGGACTCCTGCCAATATATTTGCTTGCTGCTTGGTGATTCAATTTTTTTTTATCAACCTTCATTTTACTAAAACCTAGGATTCTTCTATTCCAAACATTTATTAGGTATATTACACGCTTCTTGGAAGAAAAAATCTCACAGATGCAGAGTATTAGTATTATTTAAAAGTATGGTATGGGATGCAAAATTTAAGCATTTCTTTAAGAAAGACTAACAGAGTGCCTTTGTATTCTCTTAGCAGTGTTGTCACAGATCTTTATTAGTCTGTATACAGACATGCAAAGGGCATAGTGAATATGACAGAGCAAATCCAGGATTAATCCAGAAATAAAAGAACTTAACAATTAAAAGCTATACATCAGGTATAGCTTTGGTTTCCACACATACTGTATTAATTAGGGTCCTCCAGAGAAACAGAACCAATGGGATATGTGTTTGTTTACATATAGAAATAAATTTATTTGAAGGATTTAGCTCATGCAATTATGGAGGCTTGGTGAGTCTATCTAATGGGGAAGGCCAGAAGGCGGAAGACCCAGGAAAGAGTTGCAGTTTAATTTCGAAGGCAGTCTGCTGGCAAATCATTTATTGCTTGGGGGAGGGCAGCCTTTTGTTCCATGCAGGCCTTCAACTGACAGGATGAAGCCCACCCACGTATTGGAGAACAAAATGCTTTACTCCAAGTCCTCTGATCTAAATGTAAATCTCAACCAAAAACACCCTTAAAGAAACCTTCAAAGGGCTGGGCACCATAGCCCATCTAAATAGACACACAAAAGTAACCACTACACCTGACAAATAGAATCCTCCTCCTCCTGCTTACTCAGTGTTACACTCTGCGCTTACTACACCCAGGGTGGTGTTCTGAATGACTAAGGCATCCAGAATCACTTAATCCTCACAATAGCTCTGTGATGCAGGTTGTATTATTGTCTCCATGGTAGAGGAAACCTAGGCCTAGCACGAGATTTTCTGAGCCAAGAATGAAGTGTATGCCCTCTGGCTCTTGAACCTCTTTATCAGGATCCATCATTTATTTTCCAAATGAGACACTTTGACCATCAAAGGGGTAACTTTTTAAATTAAGTCAGGATAATAGTAAAATGGAGCCGTCCTGGACAAATCAAGATCAGGTCAACTTAATCATATTGCTGTCCCACATACCTTCCTGAAACACCTAGATTGGTCAGAAAGAAATGACTGTTTGGAGCTGTATTGTTTTCTGCGAAACTCTTATGTTGAAGCCCCCCCAGTACTTCAGACTAGGACTGTACTTGGAAATAGTTACCTCGTTAAAGGTTCTAAGTTAAAATGAGGCCATCAGGGTGGCCCTAATCCAATCAGGCTGGAATTTTATCAGATGAAGACATTAAGACACACAAAGAAACAACAGGGGTGCATATAGGGACATAGCAAAAAACTGGCCATTTGCAAGCCAATGAGCAAAGCCTTGGAAGAACAAAACTTGGTGACACTTGATCTTGGACTTGTAGTCTTTGGAACTGTAAGAAATTTTCTGTTGCTCAAGCCATGCAGTCTATGATATTTGGTTATGGCAGGCTTAGCAAACTAAGACATGAATAAAAAGGAATACTGTGCTGGAAGCTAGTTCCCTAAGATGTGCCAATACTCACTCAAAATAGGGAAACAAACAAACATATTGAAGAAAAAAAAAACATTAAAAAGAGAGATGCTTAAGCATGTATAGGCATACCTAGTTTTATTAAGCATGGTGGCAACACTGTGGTGAGCAAGTCAATCAGCACCATTTTCCAACAGCATTTGCTCATTTGTGTCCATGAAATAATGTAAACATTATCAAAATGTGACAGACTTCTATTTGTTATAGTGATCTGTGATCTTTGATGTTACTACTGTAATTGCTTTGGGGCTCTACACTGTGCGTGTTGTGACTCTCTATGGGCTGGCTGGTCCCCCATGCCTTTCCCTCACTGCAGACCTTCCTGTTCCCTGAAACAGCAATATCAAAAGTAGGCCAATTAATAACCCAAAAATGACCTCTAAGTATTCAAGTAAAATTAAGAGTCACAGGTATCTCCCTGGGAATCCAAACTATAAATCCTTGAACTTAGTGAGGAAGCATGTCAAAAGCCAAGATAGGCCAAAAGCTAAGTCTCTTGCGCCAAACAGCCAAGTCGTGAATGGAAAAGAAAAGCTGAAAGAAAATTTAAAAAGCTACTGTCACGAACACACAAGTGGTAAGAAAGTGAAACAGCCTTGCTGCTGATGTGGAGAAAGTTCTAGTGGTCTGGATAGAAGAATCAAACCACCCACAGCATTCTATTAAGCCAAGGCCAGACCAAGCCCTTAACTCCCCTCAGTTCTATGAAGGCAGAAAGGTGAGGAAGCTGCAGAAGAAAAGTATGATTTAGCAGAGGTTGGTGCAGGAGATTTAAGGAAAGAAGCCGTCTCCCTAAGGAAAAAGAACAAGGTAAAGCAGCAAGTTATCCAGAAGATCTATTTGAGATCATTAATGAAGGTAGCTACCCTAATGAACAGATTTTTAATGTAGATGAAACACTCTTCTGTTGGAAGAAGATGCCAGCTAGGGTTTTCATAGCTACAGAGGAAAAGTCAGTGTCTGGCTCTGAAGAACAGGCTCTCTTATTAGGGGATAATGCAGCTAATGACGTTAAATGGAAGCCAATGTTTGTTTACCATTTTGAAAATCCTAGTGACCTTAAAGAGTATGCTAAATTTATTCTTCCTGAGCTTTATAAATGCAACAACAAAGCCTGAATGACAGCACATCTGTTTACAATGTGCTTTACTGAATATTGTCAGTCTTCTATTGAGACCTACTGATCAGAAAAAGAGAGTCCTTTCAAAATATTAGGGCTTATTGACAATGCACCTGGTCACCCAAGAGCTCTGATGGAGGTGTGCAATGAGATTAATATTTTCCTCTATGCTAACAAAACATCTGTTCTGCAGCCTGTGCATCAAGGACTCATTTTCACTTTCAAGGCTTATTTAATAAATACATTTCTTAAGGCTATTGGTGCCACAGAGAGTGTTATTACTGATGGATATGAGCAAAGTCAATTGAAAACCTCCTGGAAAGGATTCACCATCCTAGATGCCATTAAATACACTTACAATTCATGGAAAAGGGGTCAAAATATTAACATTCACAGAAATTTGGAAAAAGCTGATTCTAACCCTCATGGATGACTGTGAGCAGTTCAAGACTTCAATGGAGAAAGTAGCTACAGATGTGGTGGAAATAGCAAGAAAACTTGAGTTAGAAAAGGAGCGTGAACAAGTGACTGCCTTGCTGCCATCTCAAGATAAAACTTTAATGATGAGGAGTTGCTTGTCATTTTATGAATGAGCACAGAATATGGTTTCTTGAAATGGACTCCACTCCTGGTGGAGATGTGGTGAAGATTGTTGAAATGACAACAAAGGGTTTAGAATATTACAAAGCATAGTTGATAAGGCAGCAGCAGGGTTGGAGGGGATTGACTCCAAGTCTTGAAAATGCTATCAATACCATCACATGAGATGTTGTTCATGAAAGGAAGAGTACATTGATGTGACAACCTTCACTGTTGTCTTATTTTAAGTAACTGCAACAGCCATCCCAACCCTCAACAACCACGACCTAGCCATCAACACTGAGACAAGACCCTCTACCCACAAAAAAAATAGGACTTTTTGAAAGCTCAGGTGATGATTCATTAAAAAATATCCTCTAAAAAAAGCTGATGTACATTGCAATATCTAAAAAAAAAAATACAGTATAATGTAAACGTAACTTTTATATGCACTGAAAAACCAAAAAAATCATTTAACATGCTTTATTATAACATTTACTTTATTGCAGTGATCTAGAACAGAACCTATACGATCTCTAAGGTATGACTAAACTTTTTTCAATAGGTTAGATTACTTTGACAAACCAACCTAGTATTTTACTGGGACTTGATTCTCCCCTATGCTCTTTTGTGTCCCATGTGTAACTGTGTCTCCCCTTCAATGCAGTCACAACATTTTTAGGCATAAGGAATTCTCCTTTACAGTAAATTTTAGGACACAACAAAATCATATTAAATCATTATAATACCTTAGCAGATCATTGTGTTTCTAATGTCTGCTGAATGAGAAAATAGATCCACATATATTAATGGGCCTCTTACAATAACTCTGTTGCCTACATATTGGGAATCAGTGATCTAGAACAGTCTATATATATATATATATATATAGAGAGAGAGAGAGAGAGAGAGAGAGAGAAAGTAGTATTAGCATTCCAAATGTTAGTAAAGCTCAATTATTTTTTCAGTGCAAGAGTTCTAATTTTTTTTTGTTTTTTCATCCAGGGGATTGTACACACCCTAGTCCTGCTCCCCTCTTTAGAGATCTCTGCTCTAAGAAACACCAAAATTACTAGCTGAAAATTGATCAGTGCTATTAGTCTACTAGTTTGTTTTATCCACACGATGCCAAGGAAGCACATGGGCTAAATTTACAGTGAATGGCCTGTCTTTGATTGAATTGGCTTAACTGAGAAGTTATGCTGTCATGTGGTTGACACAGCCTTCATGAGCCCAGACTTTTCTTCAGGTGCCAGAGGCACAGGTGTGCATTGCTATGGTTCCCTCCACCCTTTATCCATAAGCCAATAGTCTACAGATCACCCTTCCAATTCTTGGCTTCAGGACACCTTCTCTTGAAGGAAGAGCTTGCGAAGATAAGGACAAGCAAAGCACAAGAGTCCAAAGGTAGGATAGAGGGAAAAACACAGGAAAGAAGGAAGATGACTGTAAATGGGAGCAAAGACTTTTTTAAAAAGGCATTCAGAACTAGAGCCAGGGTCAGAAGAGGATCAGGATGAGAAATGAGAAGAAGCAGAAAAATTCATTTGATTAAAATATTTTCCAAAAAGAAAATACACATTTTATATGCATTATTAGCAAATAAAATCTGTCTTTAATGAATTTACTTGGCAGTGTAAGGAGAAAAGTTTCCACATAAACAAGGCAGCAGTCAGATGATATTCGATAATATTAAATTACCTACAATTACTTTTGAAAGTCAAATCAAACTGGAACAATATTGGAACTGGGAAGAACACTGTTTAAAAGAAGGGCTGATTTGCCAGAGCTTACAGAAGTCAGTCAGCTTTCCACTCTGCCATCCAAAGCCCTTTTTACCCATATCTTTCCAAACTTACCTGCATGATTTCTCAGTATGCAAGTTCTACTCTAAGGGCTTCTCCAAGATACACCTAACAGCACATGCCATGTCCACCTTCCTGCTTCTGATGATTGCCGTACTGCCAGCTTGTAATCCCCTTCCTCATACCTCTGGGACCTTCCTGTAAAATCTGCTTTAGTCCAAATTTTTCCATGGAGTCCTTCCCAGCCACCCCAATTCTCATCCTTTTCCCCCTCTTTGTCCAAGGAATTGAGGCCTGCTGTTGGTCTACCCAACAACAGGTTCTTAAAAAGAAATGAAAAAAAGAGGACCAAGGGCTTCTGGGCAATATGGCAGAAGAGGAGGACCCTAAGCTCACTGCCTCCTACTGATGCAACTACATAACATCCACATCAGTGTAAATTACCCAGGAAACAATCTGAAACTGGCAGAACAGACTCTCCACAGCTAAATGTGAAAAAGAGGCCACATCTAAGAGGTTAGGAAGAGCAGAGACATGACTGGGAGCTAAATGGATTTGCAGGGACTGTCCACAGGAGGAAGGTACACCTTAGGCCTTCTCCCCTGGAGAAAGGAAAGAAACAGACCCTCACAGCAGGCACGCCAGGCATGGGAAACCCTCACGGGGAAGATGAATTCCTGTAACATTTAGCTTTGAAAATGAGAGGGGCCAAATTTCACGGGTTCTTACAGCAAGTGGGGCTTAACACCTGGAACTTTCAAAATCAGGAGGCTCTGCTCTGAGGGAGCAGGGAAGGCTAGAAGAAACTGAGTCCATGCCTTTCAAGAGATAGCACAACTAAGAGCCTGTAGACACACAGCATAGAAACAGCAGTTTGAAAAATGGCTGGGGGGTAAAATGGAGAGAGATTTGTTCGCTAATCTCAGAGCATGTGCTGGAGGGAGAGAGATCCTTGGGAGATTTCTCAAAAAAGGAAAGTGTTGGCAGGAGCCATTTCCCTCCCCATCCCCCAGCACACACTTATCTGCAGAAGCCAGTGCCAGCACTTGCTACCTTGCTTGCTAACCTTCATTCTCATGCTTCTGCTAATCCACCCCCTCCATCCCTGCCTGCCTCAGTTTGGGGCAGCTGGAGGTCCCCTCTTGCACAATGAAGACTGTGAGAGAAGAGAGCAAGAGAAGAAAGGAACAGAACAGCAGGAACAACCATAAAACAAGTAACAAAATGGACATAAGTATATAACTATCAATAATTACTTTGAATGTAAATGGACCAAACACTCTGATCAAAAGACATAGGATGATGGAATACATTTAAAAAGAAAAGATCCATCTATACATTGCCTATAGAAAACTCATTTCAGACATAAAGACACATGCAAATTCAAAGTGAAGGGATGGAAAAGCATTTATCATGTAAACGGAAGTGGGAAAAAAGAAGAACCCACTGGAGTAGCAATACTTATATCAGACAAAATAGGCTTTAAAAACAAAGACCTTAAGAGACAAAGAAGAACACTATAAAGTCATAAAGGTAGCAATCCAAAAAGAAGTTATAACAATTGTAGGGGCGCCTGGGTGGCGCAGTCGTTAAGCATCTGCCTTTGGCTCAGGGCATGATCCCAGCGTTCTGGGATTGAGCCCCACATCAGTCTCCCCCACTGGGAGTCTGCTTCTTCCTCTCCCACTCCCCCTGCTTGTGTTCCCTCTCTCACTGGCTGTCTCTCTCTGTGTCAAATAAATAAAATCTTTACAAAATAATAATAAATTACATTTTAAAAAAATTTAAAAAAAGAAGTTATAACAATTGTAAATATAGCACCCAAATACATAAAGTAGCTCATAACAAACATAAAGCACCTAATACAATAGTAGGGCCTTTAATACCCCACTGACATCAAGGGACAGATCATCCAAACAGAAAACCAACAAGGAACTGTGCCTTTGAATAGCACACTAGACCAGATGGCTCTAACAGATATATTCAGAGCATTCCATCTTGAAAGAGCAGAATACACATTCTTTTCTGGAAAATGTTCCCTGTGCACTGGAATAGATCACATATTAGTCCACAAAACAAGTCTCAACAAATTAAAAAGATTGAAATCATACCATGCCTCTTTTCTGACCACAATGCTATGGAGCTGGAAAAAGCACACAAATACATGGAATTTAAATAACATGATACTAAACAATGAATGGGTCAACCAAGAAATCAAAGAGAAAAAAAAAAAACACATGGTGATAAGTGAAACTGATAACACAATAGACCAAAGTCTTTGGATGACAGCAAAGCTGTTCTCAGAGAAAAGTTTATACCAGTTATAGGCCTGTCTACCTCAAGAAGCAAGAAAAATCTAATCTTACACACAAAGGATCTAGAGAAAGAAGAATAAACAAAACCCCAAATCAGCAGAAGTAAGGAAATACTAAAAATTAGAACAGATATAAAACCAGGAGCTGGCTCTGAATCAATAAAATTAACAGTCTTTACCCAGACTAATTACAAGAAAAAATAGAAAGGAGACAAAATTATAAATGGAAGGGGAGAAATAATCCATACCATAGAAATACAAAGGATTATAAGAGATATTATTGGACAACATTGAAGAAATGGATACATTCCTAGAAACATATAAACTCCAAATACTGAAGCAAGAAGAAATAGAAATTTTGAAGAGACTGATAAACAGTAATGAAATTGAATCAGTAATCAAAAAACTCACAAAAGTCCAGAATCGGACAGCTTCACGAGTGAATTCTAACAACATTTAAAGAAGAGTTAACACCTATTCTTCGTAAACTATTCCAAACAATAGAAGAGAAAGAAAAGCTTCCATATTCATTCTATGATACCAAAACTAGGTAAGATAAACTACAAAAAAGGACAACTATAGGCCACTATCTCTGACTAACATAAATGCAAAAATTCTCAACAAAATACTAGCAAACCAAATCCAACATACATTAGGGGAAAAAAATCATTCACCATGAACAAGTGGAATTTATTTCTGGGATGCAAGGATGGTTCAATATTTGCTGAATCAATATTACATCATGTCAACAAGAGAAAGGATAAAAACCATATGATTATTTCAATAAATGCAGAAAAAGCATTTGAAAAAGTACATATAAAGAATTTATACAACTCAAGACCCCAAAAAATAAATAATCTAAGTTAAAAATGGGCAGAAGACAAAGACATCCAGGTGGCCAGCAGACACATGAAAGGATGCTCATCATTACTTATCACCAGGAAAAGGCAAATAAAACTACAATGTGCTATATCACCTCATACCTGTCAAATGCCTAAAATCAACATCACAAGAAACAACAGGTGTTAGAGAGGACGTGGAGAAAAAAGAACTTTCATGCACGTTGATAATGTAAATTGGTACAGCCATTGTGGAAAGTGGGAGGTGCCTTAAAAAATTAAAAATAGAAAAAATACCATATGATCCAAAAATTCCACTGCTGGGTATTTACCCAAAGAAAATGAAAACACTAATTTGTGAAGATATATGTACCCCTATGTCTATTGCAACTTTACAATAGGCTCTGTATGTTTTTGCTGCATAATTAATGTGCTTGATTATAGAAGGTTCCCCAGACTATGCTGGGAGTGTTATCTTACATACGATATAGATGCTGACACCACCTTTCCAACATCTGAAAAGTCTGAATTCTGAAACACATTTGCCTTCTAAGGTTTGAGATAAAATATTAATATCTTATCTGCAAAGGTGAATATTTACCGAAGAGGATAAATGTAATCAGAGTTACACGCAATAAAGATGATCCCTGTCCTCTGTGATCTCATGATCTGGTAGGAAGGACAGATGTTTCAACAAACCATCAACGAGACAAGGTAGACATACAAAGGAACCAAGTACCCTGAGCAGAGACTGTGGCCAACTCTTAGAAGGGCTCCCATTCAGTAAGTGGGCTCTAAAGGATACTGAAGATTTTCACCTCCTGAAGGCAGATCTTCACTCATGACACAATCCCTTGCCAGATTTTTATCTAGAACACTCTCCAAGTCCTCCTTGCACTCCACTGAATTTCAAATTATGACAATGTGATAGGTTTATGCAACTCAATATTTTGCAATGAAAAAGTAAAGCCATATGCTTTACAAAAGACTCAAAATGAGATTCTCTCTTTTAAAGTCCTCATTCTAGGACAAGTGTTTTCCTTCATTACCAACAATTTTAACTTTAATCATTTCAAAGCAATTTTCCTGTTCAAGACTTAGCTTTAATCAGAATGCATTTTCAGGTCACTTCATGGCCTCTTCATGATTCTCTCTAGATAACTACAGAATCATGCATAATCATTCTAGTTCCCCCAAGACACCTTCAGTAAGTAGTTAGTTCAACATTTTATGCAAAAATAGATACAAAACAGGCCTCTAGGGGTATCTTCAGCTAATTTTCATGAATTAATTTCCCAGGATTAATGTTTATGCACCGCTCTCTTTACCACATAATCAAATCACTGGAGTTGAAGTGGTCTAACTCCTTATTTTGCAGCTTGATTAAGCAGGTGATGAAATACTTGAATATCACTTGGATAGTTAGCAACTCAGTATCCACAATAATCCATAGTAGATGGATGGCATTACTGATGTCTCATCATTTACTTGTGTTCTCTCTAGTAGCTGATGTCCCACATGCTACTTTTATGTAGGAGATAAAACAGTTCATGTAAATACATGAGGGGAGAGGTGTTGTTGACACTGTTTTAAACCACATTTAGACCAAGTGGACAAGCGGCTGCACAAATAGACCAGTTTGCCCTGGGTAAGAGAATTCAGGACAACAAGGTAACCGATTTCCATTGTCAGGCCTTCTGCTATGGTGGATGCAGCCACTTCTCTGCCGTGGTTATTTCTCTTCACTGGGTGGCTGGCATCCATCTCTCCCCACTCCCATCCCTCTTTTATTCCTTCTTTCGAAAAGAATGTGAGGAGCTTTACAAAATACACAACCAGGAACAAAAGAAGGTAAATAAAAATGATAACTACAAGGGTGAAAACAGTTGCTGTGCAGAGCCCCATGCTTGCTTCTTGGCTACCTGAGAGCCAATGTGAAGAAGAGAACATGCGAACTTACACAGTTCCTACAGGCCCAGATGGAAGTTTTCCTCTGATTAAATTTCTGCGAGTTATTTCTCACATCAGATCTAGGACAGCACACTCTCAGTATCATAACGGACTAGGTCACTGCAGGAGCTTCCCCCAGAAAGTCACAACAGAAATCACCTTGCAGGCGATTGGGTGAATGTTGTTCTGCAAGAGACTAAGGCAAGGTAACCTTGTATGTAATCTAGGGATCTAACGTATTCCAATGGTAGGAATTTACATTATCTAGGAGGCTGGATAGATAGCATGCCCTTTAAATGATCTTTTCTAAATATTATGTCCTCAGCTGTGCTTTTCCTCTACAGGATCTATTCTGGGCTCAGCCAATTGGATGCCCACATGTGGGACTCTGAACATGGAGGGAGTGATGCAGAGTTCCTGGCGGAGAGCTGAATATTCGTGAGGAAGTGTCCAGTGACAACAGTTGTCAAACTCATCACCCTGCTCCCGTGTGAACACAGGAGTATCCTGTGTTGCTATCAAATTCCTCTGCCTGGTTTCCATCCCATCCATTCAGTGGATTATTCAACATTCTTCCAATAACACCTTTTCTGCTTAAATGAGTCAGGATGAAAAAAAGAAAGTCAGGATGGCTTTGTGATTTTTTTTTTTAAGATTTTATTTATTTATTCAACAGAGATAGAGACAGCCAGCGAGAGAGGGAACACAAGCAGGGGGAGTGGGAGAGGAAGAAGCAGGCTCATAGCGGAGGAGCCTGATGTGGGGCTCGATCCCACAACGCCGGGATCACGCCCTGAGCCGAAGGCAGACGCCCAACTGCTGTGCCACCCAGGCACCCCGGCTTTGTGATTTTTGTTCCAAGATAACTGATTGATACGCTACCATGAAAATACTAGTAAAAGAATGTTGATAATGACATTTGAAATGAATTCTCATTACTAATTCCAAAGGTGAGGAAATCAAGAAATGTTTCCTACAGGTACCCAGTTAGTTCGGGCTGGGACGCAAATCCTAACCCCGGCTCCTAGTTCAAAGCCCTTTTCAACATACCTGTCAGTGAAATGAGGTATAGAGCCCTGAAAACTGTAAAGGTTGGCAAGGGGCCCTGCATCAGTGCTTTCTAAACCTGCTTTTACCCCAGGGAAAAGTGAGGTCTTTCATTTTCTGCAGACGAAAACCCACACTGCATGTTAAGGTTTGTACGCATGCCACTCTGTGTGGGAACCGCTGCTATGTGTAGCAGCGGACATGCAACAGCCACTGGGCTGTAAGGAACACTTGCTGGCAGGGACAAGGAAGCCAGTGCTTATTACAGCAATGTGCTTATGTCGACATGCATAAAAGCACTTGGAAAATGAAGAAATGTGGCAAGACTCTGAAGTGTATTCCTTCTACTCCCTGCAACAGATACATAAAAAAGCCTACTACGTACAAAGGATAGGGCATGGGATTCTAAATCTACTGACGGCTGAGCCATAGACTCTGGCCTTAAGGAGTTTATAACTTAGAGGGGAAGACAGGTGTCACAGGCTTGATCCATGGGCTGTGTTTGGCACAAGTGGGGTTGCAGAAGACGAGTGGAATCTGGTAACACAGGCCAGTGAAGGATTAGGAAAGAGAAAGGTTCTAAACTCTCACAGGGGTGCTGCCTCTGACTGCAATCTAAGGAAAGAAAGGCAAGAGTAGCGAGCAATAGAACAGCCAGGAGATGTGTGGCTTAGAGAGCTGACGAGAGCGATGATCATGTGTCGGGAAGGAGAAAGAAAGGATACTTTGAGAGTGAAATCCAAATTTTGTATACAAGCAAGTATACCCAGCTCTTCATAAATGGGCTTTATTTCTTGGCACTCCGTAATGTGTACCTGGATCACTCTTATACCTCTTTGAAAAGGCCTTGCTCCCTCACATCTCTGTACCTTTGCACATACTACTTTTTCTACCTTCTGAAAGGCTTTCTTCTGCTCTTTACCTAGGTCACGACTCTTCAACTTTCCAGATGTAGCTTACAGATCACTTCCTCCTGGATGTGGAAGGCTTGCACCTTCTCCTCCCCGTCTCAGCAACTGATGCTTAGTTAATGACAGCTAGTAATGATCATACCGTCCACTGATAGTCTATTCTGTTATTTCTCTTACTAGGCGTGAGCTTCTTGAAGTAGATACTGTCTCATGTTCTAAATCCATGGCATGAAAGTACAAAGAAGATCAAAACATGTTGATTAAAGAAGTTAAAGTAGATACAATATGCATTTAGATTGGATACAATTCAGCAACTGATTGGACATGGGGGCTGAGAAGAGAAGGAATTATGGAGATGACTGATTTCTCCCCTGCCTGGAAAGATGGTAATTCCAGTAGCAGCAGAGGGATCATGCAGGAGCAGATTTGGGAAACAGTGAGTTCACTTTTGGATTATTCAATCTGAGATTGCTACTGAATGTCACAGAATGTCACACACCATTCTCTGCAAGAGTTAAGGCTAGTGTGTGAAGTAGAACTTAGAGATCTAGGAATCATCTGGTTGTATTTATGGTAGTTAAAGTGCTCTCCTAGAGAAGAAGAAGGTAAGAGTGCTAAGGACAGACACCTAGGGGAACACAGCACTTCAAAGATAATGCTAGAAACCTATCAGCTATGTGTAAGAATTAATAAACTTTCTTGAGCAGTAACACATGCACCCCGAGACCAGAGCTCATGAGACTTCTGTGCAAGATTATATCGCTCAGCTGTAAAAAGGTGAACATTGACATTAGGCACAACAGAACAGAGCAAAGATTAGGGGAGGAAATAGCTGCAATTGTAAAGGTGATTTACAACTACTAGTTCTTCCTGAGCCTAGAGAACCTATAAAGATCCCGACAAAAACCTATTAAAATTTCTATATTCCAAATTGCTATTTGCTAGATTAAGTAATTCTACATCATGTCTCTTTTCTTTACATTTATGTATCTATGCCTGGGAAGAGGTTGGTAACTTTAATAGTAGCCTAAGGAAAATATAACAGAAACAAATTTATTTTTCCAGTATAAAGTTATGAATTATCTAGAGATAATCCACAGCTATGGATTATACATGACTTGATTCCACTGACTCAGCTAACTGAATGCTGATTCTAATTTGCAATTTTTTTTATAAAACAAATTTGCTGTGATAGTGCAATAGGCTGAGATCTACAATTAAAACTCCTGATGCTTTGTAAATCCATGGATAATATTAAATTGTCAGGACTTCAACCTGAAGAGTAAGGAGGGCTTAGGCCTTATGGCCACACTGCTGGGTAGAAACATTTACTGCCCTATGGAGAGCAAGAGAGGTTTGGCTGATGATGAAGTTTCCACAGATTTGGCACTCCGGTCTTCACGCATGCTATGTGCCACCCTCCCACTGTGAGGAAACTGTCATCAATCATTTCTTCTAACAAACTGGAGAGGAATACAGTATGCACAAAACACCAGGAGCAGACCCTGCCCTGCCCTTGGATGAAGTCTCTCCATGACAACTCCTGGCCATAGTGAGCCCACTGCCTCTAGTACTGACATTTGAAACTACAGCTTCAATTAGCTTTTCCTTTTCCTTTTTCTTTTCTCTGTTGGCTTTTCTGTGTCTTCCATAACCTGAGAAGACAACTGCTTCATTACTCTAAAGACATTTTAACTCAATGGGATGGAGGGGATTGATCAACCCAAACTTATTCTTCAGTCAGAAAGTCAAAAGAAAACCTCTCTAATTCTCAGAAACCCTGGTAATTCAGCACCCATAGTGCACCGCCCCTGTTCCTGGAACACCATGATGTACATGTGGTCCAAGGAAGAGGAGTGGGGAACCATCAGTAAGCAGCAGGCAGAGAGCACAAGCTTTGGGGTCAGAAAACCATATGGTTATCCAGAAAATTAACAGCTGTATCATCTTTGGTAAGTTATTTGACTTCTTTCCGGTCTTTACTCATTGTTGAAATGGGAGCAACAATGTCAGCTCTGGGAAGTAGCAACAAGAATCAAAGGGTGTAAAGTTTGCATTGTTCTAGCACAGAGCCGTGGTATACTCTAACTGCTCTGACAGTCCCATAATAAGTCAGGTACAGATGAAGCCTGAGGTGTAATACATTAATGACAAGAGATAAAAAGATGAGGTGTTGAAAATAGCTACAATATATTGTATCCCATTAGTAACTGTTAATGGTATCCAATTAGGAGTTTTGCATTTGAGAAAAATTCTATTCAGTTAACTTGTGATACTGGTTTATAACTATAAAAATGACTGCAAGAAATCTTGTCCCAATAAATTTCCTGCTTAGGAACTCTGTCTCAAACAGCGTTAAGACACGGCTGTTGTTACGTTTCATTTTTTGATGCAGAGAGGAACTTTGAAGGAGTTTTTCTATGTACCAAGATGAGCTCAATAAAAACAAAATCCCTTGGATTAAGGTAACATCCCTAAGAGACCTTTGCCCCTGGTAAAGGCATTTGCAGTAGTGAACAAAAAAGAGTGTGGAGGACTCCGTGTTGCTTTAAATTACATATCTGACATATCACCAAAAAAATGGCTTTTAGGTAAATGAGCAGTTTGTCTTTTCTCCCAGCTCCACAAAACCAGTTAAAAGGTCCACTGGAAATATGAATTTTCTTACCAAAATAAAGCATTATAAATGGTGCCAGTTCCTGATCACTAACTCGTTCCTTAACCCCTGCTGGCATCTGTTTGCACTATTCAACAGAATTATGTTTTTAAAGATCACCAACATTTCCAGGGAATGTCTTCAGTCTCCACCTTCCTCTGCAATATTCAACCCTGCTGACCACCCCAGCTAGAAAGTCACCCTAAGGACCACCTTACTTCTCTTCTCGGTGCTCTAAACACACTGTAAACTTCTGCTTACGCATCATTAGCCACCTGTTTCCTGAATGTAGGTATTCCCCTAGGTTATGTTTTCTTTGTTTTTCTCCTCTCTTTATATGCTTTCCCTTGGTGAACTCATCCACTGGCATTTCTTGAACTCTCACTCTGGCAAAAATCCCTCAAATCTCTATGTCCAGCCTATCCTTTCTCTTAACCTCCAGACGTGAATCTCAGTGGCCTGCGGGACATACTCATCTGGGTGTCCTCCTTATTGCACAAACATGATGCATACAATATACCAGCTCATCACCAGTTCTCTCAAATAAGTATCTTACCCTAGCTTCTCAATTTGGGGATCTCCCTTGTGCCCAGCTTTAACTGCCACTTTATATTCATAATTAGACTTCTGTCTTTGCTTTACCATCTTATCAAGTTAGTTGCCAGATTCTTCCTTGTTTGAATTCCTCTGCTCCTTTCCACTCCCACTGCCATCATCAAGAAACACATTCAGATTTCCTCAGTCATCTTTATACCAAATTCCCCAATTCCAACCTTGCTTTGCTCCATCTCCTGTGCTCTCTGGTACCCGATTAATTTTCTAAAGCTTGGCTTCAGTCACATCATTCTCATGATTAAACATTTCAATGGTTCCTCGATTCCTACTAACACAAAAGATGTGCAGCCTGATATCCAAGAACCATCACAGTATTATGGCCACTACTGATCTTTCTGTTCTTTTTGCTCATGATTCCTTTACCATGTACCCTATACAAGCTCCATCCAGGTTCTCCAAGGTGACTTGAATGTCCACCAAAGCCTGAGCACTACTGCTCTAAACTACAAACAAACTGAAATGGTCACCACCATTATCTGGTTACTCTGTATTTATGCTTTTAGTCCTGTTGTAAGTGTTCAGCATCATCTCCATTCCTCATTGTACGCATCCCTTGACATCCAGTGACATTTTCCGTAAAGCCTTTATAAAATGCCTCTCTTCCATTCCCAATTCTATGTTTCTCTCATTACCTTATTTATAATTATATATTATGACCCATCTGCTCTAGATTTCTATAAGGCCCTACAAGGCAGGACTCATGTCTAATTTATCTTTTATTCCTTAAAGAACTCAATGGAACATTTTTTCCAAATAGAATGTCAAAAATGACATTCCCATAGACAAGACTAAGTTAGGAAGGAACTACCACATGTGCATGGCTGACAAAGGAATGTGTTATTAATTTTAGCATAAAGTGTATGTATATAATTATTTAAAATTTAGATCTATTTATCATTGCAATTTATTTTTTAAAACTAAATTAAGATTTTACACTTCTTGATGAAATAGTCAATGCACATATAAACAATTCTACTTATTTATTTATGTAAACAACCAACTTGTGGCACATTGTATTTTTCAGAGATGATGACAGAAAATACCTCCCAACTCAAATGCTCTTCTGCAATGTGATCTTTCCACCCTACTTCCCCTTTAAGAGGTGGAGTTTATTTCTTCATCTGCTTGAATCTGGTTGGGGGTGGGTACCTGTGACTGCTTTGATCAATTCTGGGCATAGCACTTAACTGACCTGACAGCCTTTTCTTCTTGTCTCTTGGAAAACAGCCATCATATCACAAGTGTAACTGCGGGATCACCACGCTGTGAGAAGCCCAAGCCACACGGAGACACTTGGATCATGAAATGCCATATGGAGAGAGAAAGACAAAGGCCAAAGAACACTGAGCACCAAACACCTCAGGGAAGAAACCGTGTTGAAACTGGATCTTTCAGTCCTGGCTGCTCTACTTGATACCATATGAGTCAGACACAAACCGTCCAGCTGACTCCTTCCCAATTTCCTAACATATACAATTGTAAACAAAATAAAATGCTTGTTTTAGATCACTAAATTCTGGTGTATTGTATTAAATAGCAATTTATAGTAGAAACACTGCTTACCACCACTTAGGACATGAGAGCTGTGGTCATGCAAGAACAAAACGAAATGGTATGTTTATGAAAGAGACACTTAATCATACAAAAACCCTGTTATGTTTGCAATCTAAATGATGCTGAATAAAACCTAATACTGACCAATTTACTAACTTTCCTTTGTCTTTAGCAAAAAAAAAAATCAATAGGAAAATATTAGAGAGAGTCATATTTTTCAAAGTCAAGCCACTATTACAGAAGTTACACTAAAGAGTAAATTACACAGTAAGCTGAAGACTACCCAAGAAACACAGGATATAAGTAAACGATAGGGAAAGTTTGCAAAAATATATTCTGCTAAGTCCGTTATTAGTTTATATAAATTATGATGTATCCTAATACTGAAACTCTATGTAGCCATTAAAAATGATGATATAGCTATAATGATAATAAAAATGTAAAACTATATATTACATGCAAAGTTCCAATTACAAAAGTGGATGAAAACTACCATCTTACTTTGGGTTATTAAAGAAAACATTCATATTGGTCCCCTCCCCTCCACCTGTATACGCATGTGCGCGTGCACACACACGGGAAAGAAAGTCACACACACACACACACACACACACACACAGAGGAAAGAAAGTCCAGAAGTTTGTACGTCAATATGTTGTCACCCTTAGGGGTAGCATTATAGGTCATCTCTATTTTCTTTTACTTTAAGGCAGTGGTTCTGAAAGTATGCTCCCCAACTGGCAGAATCAGGAACACTTAGGAACTCGTTAGAAATGCAAATTTACAGGCCCTACCTTGGGCTCCTGATCAGAAACCCTAGGTGTAGGGTTCAGCGTTCTGTGCTTCCACACTGCTGCCAGACAACTCGGATATAAGCTAAAGCTCGAGAACTACAGTTTTACTGTATTTTTGGATTTGTAAATAAGTTAGTAGGTTTCCAGCATTGCCTAATTTTTAAAGAGGGAGTTTCTCAGACTTCTGAGGAAGATAGAGTGGGAGGATCCTAGACTCACCACATCCCATTGACACACCTATATAACACCTACATCAGTGAAATAACCCGGAAAATAACCCAAAGACTGACAGAAGAGACTTTCCACAGCTAAATGTAGAGAAGAAGCCACATTGAAGAGGGTAGGGATGGCTAAGATGCAGTTGGGGGCCAAATGGACCCATGAGACTGTCCACAGGAGGATGCCACAGGCATGGAGAAGGGTGAGGAGCAGAAGCTGTACCAGGCACCCCACACATGGGGAACCTGCACTGGGAAGATGAATCCCCATAACATTTGGCTTTGAAAACCAGAAGGACTTAATCTTCCAAGTTCTTACAATCAGTGGGGCTTAAGATCCAGAACTTTAAAAATCAGTGGCTTGGCTTGGGGAGAATAGGTGAGCAATAGGAAACTGAGTCCCTGACCTTAAAGAGACAGTGTGGCAAACAACCACTATGAGATATAGAAATAGCAGTTCAAAAACTGCCTGGGGTGGGGTGCCTGGATGGTTCAGTCAGTTAAGTGTCCGACTCTTGATTTCTGCTCAGGTCATGATCTCAGGGTTGTGAGATTGAGCCCCCCACCCAGCATGGAGCCTGCTTGAGATTCTCTCTCTCCCTTTCCCTCTGCCCCTCCATCCCTCCCTGCTGGCTTGCTTGCTCACTCTCTAAAGAAAGAGAGAGCGAGAAAGAAAAAAGAAAAAATGTCTGGGGAATACAGGAGATTTGTTTATTAATCTCAGAGCATGTGCTGGTGGTGCAAGTATCTTTGGGAGACTTCTCTAAGAGCAAGAGTTGGTGGGCACCATTTCCCCCTCACCCCAGCATACATACACTAATACCTGCAGGAACCACTGCAGTATAATCTTCAGCTGGTGTGCTAATAGTGTGCCCTGCCCCTGCATTCTCCTGCAGATCTGAACCCCTCCCAACACTCTCTGGGTGGGAGTCCATCCAAAGCAGCACCACAAGCCTGGCAGTGTGCAAGCAGCCTGGACAGCGGTCAGCACTCCAAGGACAGCGGTCAGCACTCCAAGGACTTCGGCCCCAGGGAGAAGAGAAGAAAACCACACATACCAGTTCAACTGCAGCATCAGCAGTGCAGGGGGGGCAAACATCTGGTCTGATTGGAGGCCCCACCCACCAATGAAAGTTTCTAGGGAACAACATATGGAGAGCATCCTACACAGCTTGGAGCTACTGCAACTCTGGCAAACCACTGCTCTGATTCAACGTATGACCAAGGCAACCCCAGGCTGGCCCACTAACAACACAGGGACCAAACCCTGCCCACAACAGGCAAAGAGAGCTATTGTGGATGACTGGACTGAAAGCAAACACAAATCAGCCACGTTAGCAAGATGTACACAACACACATAGGAAACACCCCTGAAGAGTCAGGTTCTGGTGAACAGGGGACACTGTGTGGCAGGGCACGAGAGGACCTCTTCTTCATAATGCCATTACTTACAAGAGCAGATATAGCTGACTTTCCTAACACATAGAAACAGACACAGGGAGTTAGACAAAATGAGGAGACAGAAGTATATGCCCTAAATGAAAGAAGAGGACAAAATTTCATCATGAGAGCTAAACAAAATGGAGATAAATAATATGACTCATGGAGCATTTAAAGTAATGATCATAAAGATACTCACTGGACTTGAGAAAAGAGTGGAGGATCTCAGGGAGACCCTTAACAAAGAGATAGAAAACAAAATAAAGAGGAGTAAAGGATGGGCTCAAACTTAAGCAACCATCAACATAATATGCACTGTATGCATAAGATGTTATATATAATACCTAATGGTAACCACAAATCAAAATCCGCTAATAAGGGGCACCTAGATGCCTCAGTCGGTTAAGTGTCTGCCTTTGGCTCAGGTCATGATCTCGGAGTCCTGGGGTCAAGGTCCGCATCAGGCTCCCTGCTCAGTGAGGAGTCTGCTTCTCCCTCTGCCGCTCACCCTGGTCTCCAAGAAATAAATGAAATCTTAAAAAAAAAAAAAAAAAAAAAAAGAAAAAAAACAGTAATAAATAAAAAAAAAAAAACAAGGAGAAAGGAATCCAAGTATATCACTAAAGAAAGCCAACAAACCATGAAATAGAGCAAGAGAAGAAAGGATCAGAGAAGAACTACAAAACAACCACAAAACAAATAACAAAATGACAATAAATACATACTTATCAATAATTACTTTGAATGTAAATGGACTGAATGCCCCAATCAAAAGACATAGGGTAATCTAATGGATTAAAGAAAAAAAAAAGATATCTATATGCTGTCTGTAAGAAACTAATTTCAGACCTAACAACACATGCAGACTGAAAGTGAGGGGATGGAGAAATATTTATCATGTAAATGAATATGAAAAAAAGCCAGGGTAGCAATATTCATATTGGACAAAATAGGCTTTACAGCAAAGACTGTAGCAAGAGATAAGGAAGGACACTATATAATAATAAAGGGGAAAATCCCACAAGAAGATTTAAGAATTATAAATAATTATGCACCCAAGATGAGAGTACCCCTATGCATAGAACAGTTAATAACATACATAAAGGAACTGACAGTAATAAAGTAATAGTAGGGGACTTTAATACCCCTCTTACATCAATGGACAGATCATACAAACAGAAAATCAACAAGGAAACAGTGACTTTGAATGACACAGTGGACAAGATGGGCTTAACAGATTCAGAAATATTCCGTCCTGAAAGAACAGAATACACATTCTTCTCAAGTGCACATGGGACGTTCTCCAGAACAAATGTTAGGCCACAAAACAAGTCTCAACAAATTCAAGAAGACTGATGTCATACCATGTATCTTTTCTGACCACAACATTATGAAACTAGAAATAAACCACAAGAAAAAACCTGGAAAGAGCACAAATACATGTAGGTTAAACAACGTGCTACTAAACTAAACAATGAATAGGTCAACCAAGAAAGCAACTTCAAAATCAAAAACTACATAGAGGAAAACGAAAATGAAACACAATGGTACAAAATCTCTGGGATGCAGCAAAAGAGGTTCTAAGAGGGAAGTTTAGAGCAATACAGGTTTACTTCAAGAAGGAAGAAACATCTCACAACCTAACCTTATACCTAAAGGAGCTAGAAAAAGAACAAAACCTCAAACCAGTGGAAGGAAGGACATAATAAAGATTACCATAGAAATAAATTATATAGAAACTAAAAAAAATAATAGTACCAATCAATGAAACCAGGAGTTGGTTCTCTGTAAACATCAACAAAGTTGAAAAACATTAAGCCAGACTCATTAAAAAGAAAAAGAATGGATGCAAACAAAATCACAAATGAAAGAGGAGAAATAACAACCGACACCTCAGAAATACAAACCAATGTAAGAGAATATTACAAAAAATCATATGCCAACAAATTGAATAACCTAGAATAAAATGGATAAATTTCTAGAAACATAGAACCTCCCAAAACTGAAGTAAGAAGAAACAGAAAACTTGAACAGGCCAATTACCAGCAGTGAAATTGAACCAGTAATCAAAAAACTCCCAACAAACAAAAGTCCAGAATCAACTTCACAGGTGAATTCTAACGAACATTTAAAGAAGAGTTAACACCATCTTCTAATTTTCCAGAAATTAGAAGATGAAGGAAACCTTCTAGATTCCATTCTATAAAACCTGCATTACTCTGATACCAAAACCAGATAAAAACATCACAAAAAAAGAGAACTATAGACTAGTATCTCTGGTGAATATAGATGCAAAAATCCTCAAGAAAATATTGGCAAACCAAATCCAACAATACATTTAAAAGCCATTCATTATGGTCACATGAGATTTATTCTTGGGATGCAAAGGTGGCTTAATATTCACAACTCGGTGTGGTAGATCACATCAATAACAGAAAGGATAAGAATCATATATATGATCATTTCAACAGATGCAGAAAAAGCATTTGACAAAATGTAACATCCATTCATAATAAAAACCCTCAACAGAGTAGGTCTAGAGGGAACATATCTCAACATAATAAAAGCCATCTACCAAAAACCTACAGCTAATATCAATGGGGAAGAGCTTTTCACCTAAGGTCAGGCACAAGACAAGAGATTCACTCTCACCACTTTTAATCAACATAGTATGGAAAATCCTACTCATAGTAGTGGAAATCAGACCAAAAAAAAAAAAAAAAAAAGAAAAAAAAAAAAAAAAAAAAAAAAAAAAAGGAAAAGAAAAGAAAAGAAAAAAGAAAAGGCATCCAAACTGGTAAGGAAGAAATAAAACTGTCAGTATTTGCAGATACGACATTATATATAAAAAACTCCACTCAAAAACTATTAGAACTGATAAATGAATTCAGTGAAGTTGCAGGACAGAAAACCAAACTACAGAAATCTGTAGCACTTCTATACACTAATAAAGTAGCAGAACGAGAAATTAAGAAAACAATCCCATTTACAACTGCACCAAAAAGAATAAAATACCTAGGAATAAACTTAACCAAAGAAGTGGAAGACTTGTATTTTGTAAACTATGAAACATTGATGAAAGAAATTGAAGATGACACAAAAAAACGGAAAGACAATTCTATGCTCATGGAAGAATATTGTTAAAATGTCTATACTACTCAAAGCAACCTAGAGATTTAATGCAATTCCTTTCAAAACGCCAACAGTATTTTTCACAGAGCTAGAACAAGCAATCCTAAAATTTGTTTGGAACCACAAAAGACCTTGAATAGCCAAAGCAATTTGAAGGAAGAAACCAAAACTGGTGGTATCACAATTCTGAATTTCAAGTTCTATTACAAAGCTGTAGTAATCAAAACAGTACAGTACTGGCATAAAAAAATAGACACACAGATGAATAGAACAGAATAGAAAACCCAGAAATAAATCCATGATTATACAGTCAATTAATCTTTGGTAAAGGAAGCAAGAATATGCAATGCTAAAAAGCCAGTCTTTTCAACAAATGGTGTTAGGAAGATGGAGCAGCTACGTGCAAAAGAATGCAACTGGACTACTTTATTACAACATTCACAAAAACAAACTCAAAATGGATTAAGGACCTAAATATGAGACCTGAAACCATAAAAATCCTAGAAGAGAACACAGGAAGTAATTTCTCTGACACTGGCTGTAACAACGTCTTTCTACGTATGTCTCCTAAGGCAAGGGAAAACAAAGCAAAATTAAACTTTAGGGACTACATCAAAATGAAAAGCTTCTGCAGAGTGAAGCAATCAACAAAACTAAAAGACAACCTACTGAATGGGAGAAGATATTTCCGATATATATGATAAATGGTTAATATCCAAAATATATGAAGAATTTATACAAGTCAATACGAAAACAACAAGTAATCCAATTAAAAATGGGCAGAAGACAATGTACAGACGTTTTTCCAAAGAAGACCTACAGATGGCCATCAGACACAGGGAAAGATGCTTAACATCAGAGAAAAGCAAATCAAAACGACAGGGAGGTATCACCTCACACCTGTCAGAATAGCTCAAATCAAAAACACAGGAAACAACAAGAACTGGCAAGGACGTGAAGGAAAAAGGAACCCTTGTGCACTGTTGGTGGGAATGCAAACTGGTGCAGCCACTGTGGAAAACAGTATGGAGGTTCCTCAAAAAATTAAAAATAGAATTACCATATGATCCAGTAATTCCACAGAGTATTTACCCAAATAATACAAAGACACTACTTTGAAAAGATATGTGCACCCCTATGTTTATTGCAGCATTATTTATAATAGCCAAATTATGGAAGCAGCCCAAGGGTTCATCAATAGATGAATGGATAAAGAAGATGTGATATATATACACACACACACACACACACACACACACACACACACAAGAACATTACTCAGCCATAAAAAGAATGGAATTCTGTTATTTGGAACAACATGGATGGATCTAAGGGATATAATGCTCAGTGAATAAGTCAGTGAGAGAAAATAAATACCATATGATTTCACTCATATGTGGAATTTGGACATGGGGCTCGATCCCAGTACCTCAAGATCATGAACTGAGCCGAAGGCAGATGACTGAGCTACCCAGGCACCCCTGGAATTACATTTTTTTAAAGTGAATGTTTCCTTTATAAAAAGTTTAAATAGATATTTAAAACAAAAAGTAAAAGAAGGTTAAGGTGGTATGCACATGAATTTTTTCCTTTTCTTTTATTCTATTGTTCACACACTTTAGCATTGTTATTTTGCAATCCTTCAATCTTAGTTCCCAGTTCACTGATTTTTTTTTTTTTAGTTCTAATTTGCCTGTTTAACCTGTCCATTAAGTTCTAATTTCAAGCTACTTTATTTTTCACTCCTTACAGGTTTTATTTTGTTTTCAAATTTGTCTACTTTTTTCATAGTGGCCTCTTTTTCCTTTGGGTTGTATCCCTGTTTTTCATCTTGTTCATCATTTTAAGTACACATTATGCTAGTCTCTTTGAGATCGTTCTTGTACTTTAACGTCTTTTTTTTTGGTATGCTGTCATGTTTGTTTTACCTGCTGAATGACCCTCCTTCATGCTGGATGTTTTCATCATATAGTTTGTAATTTTTTATTCTGTGGTGATCTTTCGACTATAGACTAAGAGCTGAGGCTCTTTTTCTCATGAGAGCCCCTTTTTATTATTATTGTTCAGTGTCCCAGGTCAAAACAGCTGAGTTAGTTGTTGTTTCCTTCTACCTTGGGGAAATTTCCTGGTTGGCCCTTCAATGAGGGGCCAGGCCTTTCAGACCACAGGCCTCCTATGGAGGTCTCTGGCTCAGGTGTCATTTACCATGCCACATCTCCTACCCTGTGATGCTAGGACCCAATCATCTTCCAAACTGTGATAGCTTCACATCTTGAGTTCACCCCTGCTGGTTTCATGTCTTCTCTTTGTTTTCTCTGCACACATCCCCCCACCAAGGTCAAAAATTAGCATTTTAAAATGCTAATATTAGGGGGAAATTTCATATTAGTTCAATCCATCATATTGATGGAATCTCTACATCTTCTTTATTGTCATTGTTATATTGCTCTTGCAATTATTTTTTTATTCAGTTATTAAAAATGGGCTCTGCTGAATATAGTATCTCAGGGTCAAATCTATGGATTGTTAATAAGAACAGCTGCATTTGCAAAAAGGAGAATTACAGACCGATACCCCTGATGAATATGGATGCCAAAATTCTAAACAGGATTCTAGCTAATAGGATCCAACAATACATTAACGGGATTATCCATCACGACCAAGTGGGATTCATCCCTGGGATGCAAGGGTGGTTCAACATTTGCAAATCAGTGTGATAGATCATATTAATAAAAGAAGAAACAAGAACCAAATGATCCTCTCAATTGATGCAGAAAAAGCATTTGACAAAATATAGCATTCTTTCCTGATTAAAACCCTTCAGAGTGTAGGAATAGAGGGTACGTTCTTCAATTTCATAAAAACCATCTATGAAAAGCCTACAGTGAATATCGTTCTCAATGGGGAAAAGCCAAGAGCCTTTCCCTTAAGATCAGGAACATGACAAGGATGCCCACTCTCACCATTATTGTTCAACATAGTACTATAAGTCCTAGTAACAGCAATCAGACAACAAAAAAGAATATAAGGTATTCAAACTGGCAAAGAAGAAGTCACACTCTCTCTCTTCACAGATGACATGATACTTTAAAGGAAAACCCAAAAGACTCCACTCCCAAATTACTAGAACTCATACACAATTCAGTAATGTGGCAGGATACAAAATCAATGCTCAGAAATCAGTTGCATTTCTGCACATGAACAGTGAGACTGAAGAAAGAGAAATTAGGGAATCAATTCCATTTACAATAGCACCAAAAACCATAAGATATCTCAGAATAAATAATCAGAGAGGTAAAGGATCTATACTCTAGAAACTACAGAACACTGATGAAAGACACTGAAGAAGACACAAAAAGATGGAAAAACGTCCCATGCTCATGGATCGGAAGAATAAAAATACTTAAAATGTCTATGCTACCCAGGGCAATCTACACTTTCAATGCCATCCCAATCAAAATAACAATGTCATTTTTCAAAGAGCTGGAACAAACAATCCTAAAATTTGTGTGGAACCAGAAAAGACCCCAAATCGCCAAGGAAATGTTGAAAAAGAAAAACAAAGCTGGAGGCATCATGTTGCCTGATTTCAAGCTATACTACAAAGCTGTGATCACTAAGACAGCATGGTACTGGCACAAGAAAACACATAGAACAAAGGAACAGAATAGAGACTCCAGAAATGGACCCTCGACCCTATGGTCAACTGATCTTTGACAAAGCAGGAAAAAACATCCAGTGGAAAAAGGCAGTCTCTTCAATAAATGGTGCTGGGAAAATTGGACAGCTACATGCAAAAGAATGAAACTTGACCAATCTCTTACATCATACACAAAGATAAACTCCAAATGGATGAAGGACCTCGATGTGAGACAAGAATATATCAAAATCATAGAGGAGAACATAGGGTGTAACCTCTTTGACATCAGCCACAGCAACTTCTTTCATGACACATCTCCAAAGGCAAGGGAAACAAAAGAAAAATGAACTTTTGGGACTTTATCAAGATAAAAAGTTTCTGCACAGCAAAGGAAACAGTCATCAAAACAAAGAGGTAACCCACAGAATGGGAGAAGATATTTGCAAAGGAAACTACAGATAAAAGGCTGGTATTCAAGATCTATAAAGAACTTCTCAAGCTCAATACAAGAGAAACAAATAATCAAACCCAAAATGGGCAGAGGATATGAACACTTTTCCAATGAAGACATATGAATGGTAACAGGCACATGAAAAAATGTTCAACATCATTAGCAATCAGGGAAACTCAAATCAAAACCACATTGAGGTACTACCTTATGCCAGTTAGAACGGCACAAATTGACAAGGCAAGAAACAACAAATGTTGGAGAGGATGTGGAGAAAGGGGAACCCTCTTAAACTGTTGGTGGGAATGCAAGTTGGTACATGAGATGCTCTTCAACAGATGACTGGAATAAGAAGATATGGTCCATATATACAATGGAATATTACTCAGCCATCAGAAAGAACAATTACACATTTGCAGCAACATGGACGGGACTGGAGGAGATTATGCTAAGATGTTCATAGCAGCATTATCCACAACAGCTAAACTGTGGAAGGAGCTGAGATGCTCTTCAACAGATGACTGGAATAAGAAGATATGGTCCATATATACAATGGAATATTACTCAGCCATCAGAAAGAACAATTACACATTTGCAGCAACATGGACGGGACTGGAGGAGATTATGCTAAGTGAAATAAGTCAAGCAGAGAAAGACAATTATCATATGGTTTCACTCATTTGTGGAACATAAGGAATAGCAGGGAGATAGGTAGAAGGAAGGAAAGAATGAAGGGGGGATAAACAGAAGGGGGAATGAACCACGAGAGACTATGGACTCTAGGAAACAAACTGAGGGTTTCAGAGTGGAGGGGGGTGGGGGGATGGGCTAGGCTGGCGATGGGTATTAAGGACGGCACATATTGCATGGAGCACTGGGTGTTATATGCGAACAATGAATCATGGAAAACTACCTCAAAAACTAATGATGTACTGTGTAGTGACTAACTTAATAAAAAATTAAAAAAAAAAAAAGAGGAACAGCTGCATTTGATTCCAGGAGCTGAAGTCTTATTAAAGCAAATAAGGCTCAAATCTTGATGATGATTTAAGAATATTTTATTTTATTTTATCTTTTGGCATAGATTATTGCTAGGGGTACAAATAACTCTAGGAAAAGTTATAACTCAGAGCAACTTCAACCAGTGTGAAAACCTATAGAAGCAGAAAATTATTTTTTTAAAGATTTTTATTAATTTATGAGAGAGAGAGAGGGAGAACATAAGCAGGGGGACTGGCAGGCACAGGGAGGAGGAGAAGTAGGCTTCCCACTGAGCGCGGAGCCTGCTGTAGGACTCAATTCCAGGACCCTGGGATCATGACCTGAGCTGAAGGCAGATGCTTAACCTACTCAGTCACCCAGGTGCCCCTAGAAGCAGAAAATTAAAATATCACTTATTCCTATGAAAGGCAAGAGAGTCTTTTAGATATGTTAAATGCTACTTACAATCACTTAGTGATCTCTTCGTTAGTTGCTAGCAATATGATAATTTATTAGTTTAGCAAAATGGCACAGAGGAACTAGCACTGTTTAAGAAGTAGGACAGAGTAGGCTTGAATACTAGATCTACCTGTTACTAGCTGTGTGAACTTGTACAAAACTTAACCTGATATTATCAATATATTATTTTAGAGTTACAATGATCAGGAGATAGACACTGCTGGGGTGCCTGAGTGGTACAGCATTTAAGCGTCTGCCTTCGGCTCAGGGCGTGATCCCAGCGTTATGGGATTGAGCCCCATGTCAGGCTCTTCTGCTATGAGCCTGCTTCTTCCTCTCCCATTCCCCCTGCTTGCGTTCCCTCTCTCACTGGCTGTCTCTATCTCTGTCGAATAAATAAATAAAATCTTAAAAAAATAATAAAAATTTAAAAAAAGAAGATAGACACTGCTTAATAACCATTAGTTATTTTTATGGATTTTGTTATTAATAGCAGATTGGGACTTAGAATAGGGCTAAGAGCAGAATTTCTCAAAATGCAAAGTGTGTGAATCTCCCAGTGTGCTTGTTTAAATCTTCATTTTATTTTTTTTAAGATTGATTGATTGATTGGAGACAGAGAGTACGCATGAGCAGGGGGGAGGGGCCGAGGGAGTGGGAGAGGATAACTCAAGCAGACACCACACTAAGCACGGAGCCCAATGGGGACTTGATCTCACCACCCTGGGACCATGACCTGAGCCAAAACCAAGAGTGGGATGCTTAACTGACTGCACCATCCAGGTGTCCTGAATCTCCATTTTAAACAATCCCTATTGATGATGCTTCATCACATTCAAGCCTGAGATTAACTGGTTAAGTGTGTAAAAGTAACAATTTTTATGAGAAAACATAGGTCACATCAAGAAGAATATGTTCCATTTGTGACAAAGAAGAATGAAAACCAAAGACACCTTTTATCAACTACCGGATATGTACCAAGCTGTCTAGTTCTCAAGAAGGGCAAGAGTTTTGTGTACTTTAATGGTGAGTGATACCCCAGCTTTAAGAGAATGCAGCAGAAGAAAATCACATCTACCCAACCACTCTAGACTGAGAACCATAATCTTTTACCAGGACTACTGCAGTAGCCCCCTGATAGGCTTCAAGTGTCACCTTCTTAGAAAAGCCTTCCCAGTCCTCCATATTTAAAATAGCATCATCAGGTCTCTCACTCTGTTTTCCTTATCCTGTGCTGCTTTTCTCCATAGTATTTATCAATTATCAAATGTACCCATATGTAAATATTACATAATAGATAATCATTAATTTTCCTGGCTCTATACCCACTTACTAGGCTGTAAAACTATGAAAACACGGACTTCGTTAACTGATGTATCCCTAGTGCCTAGAAGACTGCCTGGCACATGTAGTGGCTTCACAAATATTAATTGAATAAATAAATGAAAGGCTTAAGGAAGGCCTCTCTTCCTTTTGGATTATTAGAAAGGATAGAGGATTTCTAGAGAGAATAGGAAAATAATCCAGAGAGGAAGATGACCTGTGAATGTTGCACAAATCAAACCAATGTCTTGAGTTTGATGTGGGGAAGAATTTCCTAGAAAAGAGGGGGAAAAAATGGAAGAACTTCTGAGCCTGTGGAACTATTTGACAGAAATCAGTTTTTTATGACAGAAGGTTAAACCAGACCTTCTTTTTTTTTTTCAAGATTTTATTTATTTATTTGACAGAGATAGAGACAGCCAGCGAGAGAGGGAACACAAGCAGGGGGAGTGGGAGAGGAAGAAGCAGGCTCATAGCGGAGGAGACTGATGTGGGGCTCAATCGCATAATGCCAGGATCAGGCCCTGAGCCGAAGGCAGATGCTTAACCTCTCTGCCACCCAGGTGCCCCTAAACCAGACCTTCTGGAATAACAGCAGTAGCAGTCATACAAGAAAAGCTAGAGAGACTCCAGGAAGTAGGAGGTCATGGGCTGGTGACGGATGCTTGCGGACCATTAGCTCTACCAGGTGCTAGGTTTCCCACCTGGGACAAGTATGCCCAATATAGGGGACTACAGACACCACAATTTCTGATGACTGACCTGGGAGAAAAACACATTTGTAAAAATATAAAAGCATTTCCCTACAGACTTGTGAAACCCTGGAATACACAAGGAGTAAGTTTTTTTCTTCCTTTTTTCCAGTTATAGTACTCGCCTTTGAAAAAGGAAAGATCACATACAAATGAATAGCTGGCTAAAAAAGAGAAACAGACTAGAATTTATCTTTCTGGATGAGGACTAATTTTAGAATAATTGGCTCCTGGCAGGGACAGAACATAATCTCAAGGAGACAAAGAAGAAAGTGTTTGGCAGCCTTGTCCTCCGGATGAAGATGTTGTAAACCCAGATAAAATCAGATACGAAAGAGAACAGATGTGATATAGAAGAAAAGAACCGCAGTGGAGGATAGAGTTCAGTAAGGCCCCAGGAAAAGGAAGGGAAAGGGAAATTAAGTCTACTATTTAGATCCTTAACTGCCTGTGAATCAGAGCATAGGTTCTGATACAGAAGAGTCAATGCGATCTCTGGATATTATTAAGGCTTTGCAAGAAGGCACTCAGTACTGAACACATACTGATTGAAACAGAGACAGGGAGTGTCCGATGGTTCCTCAAAAAGTTAGACAGAGAATTACCTTATGACCCTGCAGTTATACACTCCTTGGTGTGCATCCTAAAGAAAAGAAAATAGGTATGTATTCAAACAAATACTTGTTCAGGAATATGCATTAGTAGCTCTATTCATAATAGCCAAAAGTGGAAACAAGTGCCCAAATCCATCAGTGGAGGAATAACCAAAATGTGACACACACATATAATGGAATATCATTCAGCTATAAAAAGGAATCAAGTACTGATATGGATGAACCTCAAAAGAGAAACCAAAAAGCACTGTTCTAAGTGAAAGATGCCAGACACAGAAGTCATCTATTGTTTGGTTTCATTTATAGGAAATATCCAGAAGGTAAATCCATGGAGACAGAAAGCAGGTTCATCACTGCCAGGGGCTAGAGAGAGGGAGAAATGGGGAGTAAATGCTTAATGGGTACAGGGTTTCCTTTTGGGGTGATGAGAATGTTTTGGAATTATAAATGTACAAAATGCCATAAATTTTTCACTTTAAAGTCACATGAACTTCATCTCAGCAAAGAAAATATTTACAGTCTGAAAGGTTAAAAAAAATTCTTAAACTTTTTTAAGGACAGGGAGGGAAAGGGTGGAGAGGGAACAGCAATACATGATAGGATAAAGTAATGTGTAGGGTACTTCACAAGGCCAATGGTATAGAGACAAGACACACTGAAGCAAAAGAATTATGAAAGGAAGACAGACAACCTAGTCAGACAGACCATTAAGAACAATGCTTTCCAATTAAGGATGCAAAACATAAGGAAAAGATGAATGATGTCTTGCCCAGAGGACACATACTGTGGGTACAGCAAGGGTTAATAAGGGGAGGTCATTGTCTCCAAAAGCTAACACTAATATAGCTGTGAATTTCAGAAGGCCGTGTGCCTTGGTAAGGTAAATGTAGATGTCTGGATCATTTGGAGAAAGCAGAACTTGCTTTTCAAAACTGGGAACAGCAAAAACTTCATCAACATTTGCACTGTCCTTTGCTGAATGATCAGAGATGGGGGTGGGAGAAAGAAGGGTGAAGAAGCACATGGAGACACAGAGACTCTATAAACAATGAGACTGGCAAGGTAGGCTGTGTCCAGACTAGTGCCTGATCACCAGGCTGAACAGTCTGGATTTTATTCATCAGTGAATGCGGAGCCATGCAGATTGCTAAGTACTGAATGACATAAGCTGTGCTTCAGGAAAATTAATCTTGCAGGCATGTGTAGTATTGATGATAGGGTAAAAGAGCAGAAAGAAGTTGACTGTAACTGTCAGGTAAGAGACTATTACACATGCACTGAGATAACGACCATGGGTTGAGAGAAAAGGGGCAGATAAAAACACTCATTAGAAAGGTGATTAGAAGTAGGGGACAAAGACTATACTCCAAGAATTTGATCTGGGGAGACTGGGAGGGTTACTGGGTCATTAGCTAAGCGGTAGTATCATTGATAATTAGGCAGAAGACAGATATGGCATGGCACTGACATGAGTTCCATTTTATATGTATTACATTTGAAATGCTAGAGGAACATACAAGGGAAGATGCCTAATAGATGGGACCAAAGCCTGAGGGAGATCAGAAAACTAGTGGACATCCAAAAAGGTTTAAAAGTTGAAATTTGTTTGAAGTTTGTTATGCAGATGGTCAGTGAGCTCTTGGGGAAATGAAATCAACCAGAAGCAAGTACAAGTTTGCTGCCAACTAGTTATGCCAAATCAACTTCGATTTCTTTGTGACAAGGTTTCTAGACTATAAATCGCACAAGTGTTCTAGACATAGTGTATCTTGATTTTAGCTAAATATTTCACAAGTATTTTGTGATTACAGCCAAAATGGAAACATGTCAGGGACAATAGCAGATAGGGATAGAATCAAAGTGGATTGAGTAATCATACCTGAAGTACACTGATTATGGCATCAGTACCAACATAACCACAAACACAGGAGAGCCTAAAAAAGTATTAACTTTACTAAAATATTACTTTAAAGAAATGGCTTATTTCTCTCATCGGATACTTGAAACTCCAATAGAACTGTAACAAAATATTTTGTTGGTTTAAAGTGCTATTTGATGGTTTGGAATTGTCACTAAAAATGACCACAGAGATAATGCTTATGAAATTATTTCAAAGAATAAGATAGAGTTCCTTGTGAATATTATTTGTAAGGAAACTAATTAAAAACAAAAGCATGCTGTTGTCCTTGTACGCTTTATACACACAAGTTTTATATTTAATAATTTGGGAGGCCTAAATGTTTTGCTGTTAAAATACCATGGCTAAGTGTACATGTCACTGTATGCTACTCTGTATGTTAAGGTATTTGTTATAAAAATGCCTTTCAATATCATAAGTCATCAGCTATTTCCATTTGAAGAATTCATTGTTCAAATTCCATGAGGAGGAAGTGGCAGGACCTGGAAATTAAACACAAGGGAAGATGCACAGAAGTTCCTATCCAAACTCTTTATAGTCAAGTATCACTGGCTCTATGTACTGGCAGGAAAAGCCAATATATAATTGCAAATACACTGAAAATAAGGTGTTAGGAAAGTGCCTAGCAAAGACGACATGTTCTCTGCAAAGAGAAATCCATTATCTCTAACTGCTGCCCAATAAAATAAATAGGTTTAGTCATTATATAGTCTTAAGATACAATATCTCCATATAGAACATAAGCTAATATTGTCTCTTACTAAAAATACTTGAAGTAGTTAGCCCTAAATATATAAATTGTACTCTTTCTTTGTAACTCAACCTTTAAAATACACAATTGTAAAAGAATGGATGTGAAAGAATGGACGGATGGATGGATAATCCTTTCCCCAATTTAGACACTATTACAAGATCATAGTTTGTAGAATGTAGGAGAGATTGCTACTTGCATATTCCCCTATTACAATAATCCCCTTATTACAATAATCTTGATTTTCTTCCTATGGCAACCAGTAAAGACTGCATTTCCCAGGCTCCCTTGTTACCAAGGTTGGCCAGTGATATAAAAATGGAAGTTAATGGGTGGAACTTCCACAAAGGATCTTTAAGAGGGGACTCAGAGGATACTCTCTCCCCAACCTCCCACTGCTTTCCCCTTTCACCCTTTCTAGAATTCAGACTATGCAGCATCAGAAACTCAGCAGCCATAGAAACTGACACAGAAACTTCAGTTGTCTTTAAAAGTTGTGCTCTGAGGATGACAGGGCTGAAAGACAGAAGGTGTTCTGCATTTTTTAGGAATAGGAGAAAGCCAAATGGATGGTCTGTTATATATAGTTAAATTTAACTACAACTAATACACACTGGAGCCAGCATTCAGTTCTCACCTTTCCACTACACCCTTCTCATCTTAAGATGTTGCCTAATTCAAAGTTATAATGTTTGCAACTCATTCAAAGGTTTTCACAAATATCAAAGCAGAGAAAGATACCATCACATGCCTGGATGATAGTCTATGGCCTTGTGTCCATCTGAGCTATGTTGAGAATATTTTGAATTTCCATTTTTTAAGTAAATGTTAGTGACATGGTAATTGTTTTTATGAATTTCCAGGGAAGGGTGAGATAGTGTGACAGCTGTCAGCCAAGTATCAAATAGACTGTGGCAGTGAAGGTGAGAGGATTTAAAAGCCCTCATTCATGGTGGCCTTGATTTGGTCTGATAGGAAGCTCATAAAAATTGGTATCCACTGAAAAAATCATGTTTACCCATCCCCATAACCCCTCCACTTCCTATTGTTTTTCCTTGCCTCAGCTTTTCCAAGCTTCTTGCAGTTGTTTTCAGAGATGATACCAGTTGTAGAAATGATTCTTCCCTAGACTTNGCCTCAGCTTTTCCAAGCTTCTTGCAGTTGTTTTCAGAGATGATACCAGTTGTAGAAACGATTCTTCCCTAGACTTGTGCCAGTCCCAATTGAGTTTTGAAGTACCTATCATTTGTAATAACCCAATTAATGGGGCCCAAACTATTAAGTCACATATTAAGACGCAGGGCTTCTTACTCCTAGGAACATCACTGAGCTCACTCCATGTGGTAGGAGGAATTCTGAGATGACTTCCACAATCTCCTCTCACTGAGCAGCCTCCCTCCCCTTGAGTGCGGGTGGAACCTGTGACTTGATTCTAATCTAAGGAATGTGGAAACAGTGATGGGGTGTCCCTTCTATGATTACATTACACTATGTATATAAGACTCTGTCTTAGCATACTAGAGTGTGATGAATTTTCCTGTTGGTCCCAAAGTAGCAAACAGCCTTACTAAAAACTGCTAACAGGGGTACCTGGATGGCTCAGTCAGTTAAGTGTCTGCCTTCAGCTCAGGTCATGATCCCAAGGTCCTGGGATCGAGCCCTGCATTGGGCTCCCTGCTCAGCAGGGAGCCTACTTCTCCCTCTGCCTGCCACCCCCCCTGCTTGTGCTCTTTCTCTTTCTGTGAAATAAATAAATAAAATTTTAAAAAACAAAAACAAACAAACAAAAAACCCTGCCAACAGAGAGGGCCACATATTAGAGAACTGAAAGTAACCTCTATGACCCAATGGGGGCAAACAGTTGATATCCAGTAAGAACCCAAAGGCCTATTTTATAGCCACGAAGAAATGAATTCTGCCAATAACATGAATGAGCTTGTAAACTGATTCTTCCCCAGTCAAGCCTCCAGATAATACCACGTCCCAGAGAACATTTTAATTATTTGAGAGGCCTTGAACAGAGAATTCAACTAAGTCAGTCATGATTCCTGACCCATAGAACTGTGAGATAATAAATATGACTTGTTTTAAAATATGAGCTTGTAGTAATTTGTTATGCATCATAGAAAACAAACACACTCCCAAGCCTCTTTTGCTTCCAACTTGACCTGTACCAGGCACCCCAGGGTTGATTTTCTCACTGTTCTCCTATTTGAAGCCCTTTGAATCCAAAAGCTCTAATCCACAGCATTGAAGCTTCAGCTTTGGTCACTTTTCTAAGAACCACTCCCCTCTCCATTCCTACACACACACACACACACACACACACACACACACTTCCACATACTTGTCAACTTGTAGACTTGTTGAGCCTCGTAGATTCCAACTTACTTTGGTGAATCCTGTATTTCTAAATATATAGGTCTTAACTACTGAAATGCTCATATCCCTCACTAAGACTAGCACAAAGATTGTCCAGTATTCAGACATTACCCATGAATGGGTCTTCTGGTCAATAACTACCTGTCAGCCTGGATTACTAGAAATATTTCCCCCAATCCTCCCATGTCCGATTCCTTGCATTACTACCTCTTAGGTTATCTTTTCCCTTATTGTAGACTCTCAGTGTTGATGAGTTTACTTTAACTTGAGATTACAATATTTATTGGATACTAGACTTTCTTACTTAGTCATTTGTTTCAACCTCTACTTCCTTCTACATCTAAACAAAACAAAACAAAACCTACAAGAACAACAACAAAGCAAAAACAAAGGTCAACCCATTAATTCTAAGAGTAAAGCAAATTCAGAATTAAATGTTTATTTAGTATGGCCAGCATATTAGTACTTCTATATACTGATAGAGATGTATAATTTAATTTTGTGTTATGTTCAATTTTGGGGCAATAGTAATGAACTGTAATGTCAAAGGAATATTTGAAAAATGTTTGCAACCATTTCATATGGTTTAAAACAGTTTTTTTTAAAGCAAATCTATTATTTTTAACAGATCTAAATTGTTATGAAGGATTATAATTAACGAATCTGTTTTATGATGTACGTTATACTTCTGATAAACTTGAGGCCATCTTGAAGCTATCNCTGCTTCTTCCTCTCCCACTCCCCCTGCTTGTGTTCCCTCTCTCGCTGGCTGTCTCTATCTCTGTCAAATAAATAAATAAAATCTTTAAAAAAAAAAAATAAATAAAAAAATAAAAGTTTTTTTTAGAGCAAATCTATTATTTTTAACAGATCTAAATTGTTATGAAGGATTATAATTAACGAATCCGTTTTATGATGTATGTTATACTTCTGATAAACTTGAGGCCATCTTGAAGCTATCTTGAACAGGAAAGAAATGATCATTCACTACCAAAATTCATATGAGAAAGTTTTGTGCTTTAATCTATCATACTGTAGTTTTTATAAATTAACTGCAGTGAACATTAGTTATTTTCTGTTGTATATAATGTAGAATACCATATTTACTGCCTTTAAAAGATTATGATCATTATCAATTAAAAAAAGCTACCATTTAGTGCTTACTAAAAGTAAGCCATTACTTAAAATGCTTTATGTACATTATCTCATTAAATCTGGGCAAAACATGATGTCAAAGGAGTGATTAATCCCATTTTGTAGATGAGAAATTAGAAGATTAAAGACACTAGATAAACTTCAAAAGGTAACACAAATGTAAATAAGGATTTAAACCCAGGCTTTTCCAACATCTCCTATTATGGTGTACTGGTCTAATTCATTTCCTTACCTACATGGTCAAATAAAACGTGTTGCTATAAGGTTCCTAAGTTTTAAAGTTGCATTGAAATACAGCATGTGTGATTAACTGAAAACAAAAATCTGCTTCTTTTCGGCTCACATCTTATTTGGATTTAATACAAACAACTGTACATGTACATGTATGCATGTGTATTACATATTAACAGAAATTTTTGATTCAGCAATTACTTATAAATAAAAAGTGCTAAATATATCATAGATAACACTTTAGGAAAACAACCAATGCTAATCATAAATATTAAAACCAGAGTGACTGGGATTTGAGTCTGGAAATTAAATTATGGATAACTGACATCTTAACAATAGTGAGTTTCCAAGGACATTGTATATTTTTCTATTTATTTAGGTTTTCTTTAATTTATTTCAGCAGTTTTTTGTAATTTCCAGAGTGTAAGTATTGTGCATATTTTACTAAATTTATCCCTAAGTATTTCATGGTTTTGGTGCTATTGTAAATAATATTTTAAAATTCTAAATTCCAATTGTTCATTCCCAGTGTACAGGCACAACTGATGTTTTTTAATATTGGCCTGATATTCTTCAACCTTATTAAACTTGCATATTAGTTCTAGTAGTGTTTTTGTACATACCTTAATATTTTATATACATATAATCATGTTGTTTTAAAAACTTTTACTTTTTTACTTACAAATCTTTATGCCTTAGGATTGTACTATCTAGGACCTCCAGTACAGCCCTGAAAAAATTGTGAGATCAGTTATTCATGCTTTGTTTCCTATCTCAAAAAAGGAAGAATTTTGATGCCTTATGGTTATGATATTCTTTATGATTTAGGAAAGCATTGTGATTAACTATGTGGTTACTGTAGGATTTTACAGATAACTTTTCTCAGAATAGTGAAGTTCTCTTATATTCCTAGTTTTCTCAGAATTTTTATTATGGATGTTCAATTTTGTCAAATGCTTTTTCTGCATCAATTTAGATAATTGGTTTTTCTCCTTCATTATGTTAGCATGATAATTTACATTGATTGACGTTTGAAAGTTAAACAATGCTGCATTTCTGAAATAATCCCCACTTGGTCATGATATATTATCCTTTTAAAAATTTACTGTTGGATTCAACCTGCTAATATTTTGGTAAGGATTTTATTTGTAGGAATATTGGTTTGTAGTTTTCTTTCCATTTAAGGTCTTTGTCTAATTTTGATATCAAGTAATTACTGCCTTCTCAAATGAGTTGGGAAGTGTTTCTCCTCCTCCTTTTGATATATGGTTATATTTAGAAATAAAATAAATGTCCAGAATTCAGTAGTTTTACCAGCATAATTTCTGCTTCACTTCCCCACACATCCATCCCCCAGAGATAATTCCTTTTACTTAGGTGTTTCAAAACTCAGTGTGTAGCTCATTCATATTTTAAAATAGATCGATATAAAATCAGTTGGCCTTGTAGAAATAATTTTGTAGAAGTATGAACTATGAGAAGCAATGGGGTGCAAAGAAATTCAAAATATCATCAGAATACTGTGTTCAGAAAATAACTTTGATGTTTCCAAATAAGTCTTTGCGTGATGAAGACTACTGCTCATATAATGACTAGGTTTCAAAATAAAACATATAGTCAAAATCTTATTGAATTCGAATTATATAGAAAAGGATAGTTTTCTAATTGCTCTCAAAAGGGCTTTTTAAAGATTTTAAGAGTCACCTCCTCAAATTGCTAATATATCAATTGGTTTTATAATTTCTAAGGAAAAGAGTCAAAGTAACTGTATTTGTTAAATGTGTGTAATGGGAAAATCACCAATTTAATGTGTTAATAACAACCTTTAGATGGCTGGATAAGAAAAAACAAGGCTAAGTTACTTCAGGTTGAATAATTCCCCTTAGGAATGGCACTCCTTTCTAACACTTCTAAGTTTCTCTTACAGTATTATCACACCTATTACATAGTGCAGCTTTTCAATGCAATGTATAACTATAAATTATTCTCAGAAATAAAGCTTTCATCTCAATTATTAAGAGACTTTATCCTAACCATTTGTTATGTGGTGAATTCATCATCATGGAGAACCACTACTGTGGCAATACTCCCTCACACTGTCCCTACCAGAACTCAGGTGACAACACGGAACACTAGACCACATGGTAAGCCACTCATTAGGTGATTAACTTTGTCTGACCCAGTTTGTCAAGTTTTTGTGTTCTAAATGTCAATTTCTATTCGCTTGATTTCTTTCCACTTGGTTTTGCTAGACTAAGAATAAATTGCCTTTTTCAAGGAAAAGCAAAGGAAATAAGACTATCAGGGAAAGTAAACTCAGAGGACTCTTGGGGAAAAAATTAAGTACTGGTGAGAATCATCTTTAAGTTAATTAACCAGTTTGGGAGGTAATTGAGATTCTTGCTTCATCCTCTTTGCCTAACACTGCCCCTCCGCCCTGCATTTTACACTTGGGTGCTTACTACTGTTTACCCTGATTCCACAGCACATGCCAAATCCAAGAAAACTTTCAGTAAAGCATTTGCTTAGAACAGATCCAATTTCTTCTGCCTAAAAAAAGTCAACTTTATAATCTAGTGATAGAAAGTCGGTAGTTACTTTTATCCATAATCAGTTCATTATTACTATTTCCATTGGAAATAACAGAGAACTAAAAGGAGATTCAACTAGACACACACTTTCTGCTCTTTATTCCCATAGATCGTGAGGGATTTAGTGATCAAGGAATTTACAGCTACTGGCTAAAAAGACAGTTTAAAATGATCTGTGAACGTCTTTCATCCATGCTGATCCATTACCAAGGATAATCAAAAGTTGGCTAAAAACCTCCAACATCTCATCAAATACATTATTTTCAACAGTTGGTTGGCTGAGAGGAGACTGTTAAATGGTTTCTAGTAATGTTTCAGGTGAACAGAAAGTAAATGTCTGATTATATCTCAGACTGGGGAAAAAGTATAATTTTGAACTTACTTCAGGGTACTTTTATTATTTACTAAGAACACCATATCTGCTTGCTGTGAACTAATTTATCCAAGCCCTGAAAGATATTTTCTAAGATAATTAATACTGCCAACCTGATTAAAGGTTACAAAATGTCAAAACAAATGCAAAGGGCTGAGGAGATTAAAAATATTTTGTTTTGTAAGTTTTCAGTGTTATGCCAGTGCAGTCATTTTTAAAAATCCCAGTATTTCTGGTGTTATTATCAAAGAAAGAAAGAAAGGAATGATCAATTCCGGGAAGAGAAAATGGCTGTTAGAAATGTTAAGGATAAAAGATTCATAATCTGTAGAATATCTTAACTGATAAGATGTGATTTAAAATGAGAAGCAGTGGGTAAAGAGTCAAAGATCATTCCCAAGGTTCTAGTATACAATGGTGGTGTAAGCCATTGAAAATGGAAGCTCTTGATAAGTAGTATTTAGAAATTTGGAATTAAAGCTCATGACAGATGTCTGGAATGAAGAAACATTTGAGAGTCATGAGAACATGAGAAATAGAAGTTGCTGAAGATCTGGGTAAGTGATTTTAGGAGGCGACCTGGAACATATAAGAAGACAGAAGAGGGTATCCTAATGGCCAACAACATCAAAGGGTTTATTTGAAAGGCGAGGAAGCATCTAAATAGACTAGAAAGGCACAGTCTAAAAAATAAACAATACATAGGTAAGCTCTCAAAGGCAGGCATGATGTCCATATTGCTTGTCATTGTATGTACTCAGGGCACTTATTACACTACCTGGAACACAGCAGGTCAACATTTGTTAATTAAATGAGCAAACAACCAAGAGAGTGGTGTCCTGTCAAACCAAATGCATAGAGCATGTCAAGGAGGAAATAATTTACAGTAATAACTCCTGGATTTGGCAATTAGAAAATCATTAAAAATCTTAACAGGAACAACTTCTATGGAGGGGTTCCTGGCTCGCTCAGTCGGTAGAATATGTGACTGTTGATCTTGGGGTTCTGAGTTCAAACCCCACACTGGATGTAGAGATTACTTAAAAATAAAACCCTAAAAAATTAAATTCTGTGGAGTTTTGGTGGTAAATTGGAATGCACTGACGGGCAAATCCATGACGAAGCCATGGAGATGTCGAAGACATGTCTTCTTCAAAAAGAACGGCAGAGAAGGACAGGAATTATTAATAGATAAATCTGAGAAGGAAATATTGAGAACTTTTTCATAAATTGGGAGAGATCTGAGCAGGTTTATGTGCTGGGGAAGAAGTCAAAAGGCAGAAGAAATTGAAAAGGCGAAAAAAAAAAGGGGGGGGAGGTTATTGATAATGTATGGTCCCTGGGACAAAGGAATGAGTTCTAGAACAGAGATGAAGAAATCAGTCTAAGACCAGAGCAAAGTCCTCTCTATCTACAGAAGGAGTAAATGTGGGGAGTGAGCAAAAAAGAGGAGTCAAGGATAACACTGAGATTTCTGACATAAGGTCGTGATCTATACCTCTTACCTCTATACCTACACAAATAGGTGAGAAGAGCAAATGCAGGCATGCTCATTAGCAAAGAAATAGGAAGTCTGAGGGCTTTTATGCTTCCAATTTCTCAGTGATGTAGCAGTGGTGCCATCATTTTAGAAGGGTTAGGGGTAGAGCAGGGATTGTGAAAAGAGTGGTGGATATTTGGGGCAAAACCCGGTACTAGATTAGGGAATTAAACAGGGATACATGGAAATGGCTGGCACTGTCCAAGTGAAGAGGATACGATAGATTTTGGTTAGTTGTACCAATTTGCCTCAGTAGTTTAATTTTCTATAGTGGCACTCAGCAGTCCTGGTATAGGAACCAAAAAGTGGATGGCAGGTTTAATTCAAAGCTAGAAGTTGACAGAGAAGTATGACAGAAAGGATAGGAACCAGGGAGGTGACAGTGCTAAAATCGATGCACTTGGAAGTTAGACCGTGTGGAAAGGGAGGAGAGTGGTAATATTTTAAGTTTACAAGAAAGGGGTGGCAGTGACTGAAGTACTTCAAGAGTGTGAAGGGGAATAGAGGGAGTAAGGGAGTGTGGGAGCCTCAGAGCTAAGAGATTATGGTCCTGAATCCCTCCATCAGGGTGGGCCCAAAATACAAGGCAGATTTATCTGGGTATGGTTCCATACCTAAATGGAATCGTCCAGTGCAGACATTAGGTCCCCTCAGATATTTACATGAAAAAGCCAGAAGCATCAAGAACAAGAGGACAGGTGTAAGCACTCTAGGGAAGTCAGGGCACACATTAAAAATGTTGATATTTGTGTGGCATGGTGCCTGAAGCTGTCGACAACTGGATTGAGGGGTGACCTACTACTTGACACACATCCCAAACACAACTATCACCCATTCCAATCCATTCGCTCCCTGTACACCAGAACACACTGATTTAGGAAACCTGTTCCTTAGGAAATACTGACGGACAAAATAAAGAAAATCAAATGACTAATAACATAGGTCAGAAAGTTAAGAATGAAAGGTCAAAAACAAAGACATTAGGATCTGAATCCAGGCAAACACTGGACAGGACATGGGGGTAAAGAACAAGAATAGGAATGAAGGAAGAGTCTGCAACTCTTGCCTGCCATCTGACATGAGCCCGTGATACATGTATGAGTCAACACAGAAGATGGTGAACATGAAGGGGATATTTGGAGACCCTAACTTCAGGAATGGGTATTTCAAGGTGGTAAGCAGTAAGGCTTACTTCCACTAGTTTTAATTATTCATATAACATAAAACCAAGTATTAGAGGCAATTAATCAAAAAATTTTAAAAAAATAGGTAATTTAAAACTGTAGAGTTCTTACAAATGATGTAATAGTGCTCTGGGGTAGAAAAGCAATTCAACCCATTATTTAAGTACAAAAATTTACTCCTAAAAATATATCCAAATATTTTTCTGTTTGGCAACTGTGCAAACTAACAGGAAATTCTTTTAAGTCTGTGATGCTTATAAGTATAGCCTTGCCTGTGTCAGGAGGACACAAGATGCTTTATTCTGCTTGAACATCTTTGAAGGAATGATCAAACAAGCAGAATGTCATTTGCATTGTCAAATGACCTTTGTCTGTGATCTTCACAGAAAACAAACAGCTTTAAATGAGAAGAAGCTGTTAATTTGGCCATATTACAATAACAAGAGTTCATCACATACTCTATCCTATAGTTCTGAATTATGGCACTCTTTTATGTAGTTACACTGTAAATCACTATTTATGGCATTTCTGCACTTCTAGCCAAAATATCCAGTAAATCAAATTGGAGATGAAATATTTTTGGCTTAAACCAATTCAATATGTTCTCACTTCTGACAGCTGTAAAACTCAAGAGTTATTTTACATCTCAGTGTTTGAAGTCTAAAAATCACAATTTTGGATGACCAGATGTACTCCAACTAAAATCCTGGAAATCTCATGATGTCTGTGAAATTAGCTGAAAGGGGCGTGAGCAGGTCCTTGTTACTGGATGAAATTCATAGGGGAATCATAGCAAGGGACCATTAACTAAGAAGCAACAGATTATAAACAACAAAATTTTAAGAGATACCCCAATTGGAATTAAGGTGTGCCTGTTAACAGGAAGATGAAACAAACATATACTCTATTTTATTCTAGCAAGTCAGCTAAGGAGGTGCCTGGGTGCCTCAGTCAGTTAAATGTCTGCCTTCGGCTCAAGTCATGATCCTGGAGTCCCGGATGGAGCCCCACATTGGGCTCCCTGCTCAGTGGGGGAGTCTGCTTCTCCCTCTCCTTCTGCTCAACCTCCCTCCGCACCACCCCAGCTCATGTTCTCTCTCCATCTAATAAATAAATAAAATCTTAGGGAAAGAAAAAAAAAAAGAAAGTCAGCTAAGGATAGAGGTAGAGCCCCAGTTGAATCTGGTAATTATTCTAACAAAACATTTATGTAGAAGGTAATCATTCTTCTTCAAGGCCATTGTAACAGTAAAAGAAGTAAAAGAGGACAGAAGGGATGAGCTAAAGCAAGAAAATAAACAATAATGGGCCAGTTCACCACTACAGGGGAATGTTGTCATGACTCTTTGAAGTTTTCCAAGTAAAAATGGCTATGCCAGCGTTATTAATTTAAAATAATTTAGTAAAGTCACCGAATTATTTATGCACATGTGCTAGAACAATTTAAATTTTTAAACATAGGATGTAATGTAGTCTTTGCTCTATTACTACTGGTTGAGATTATAATAATGGCTGCAACCACGGCGTGGAGCTGAGCCTGTTGCCCTTCTGTTATTATGTGAGCTGTCTTACATTCACTGGAATAAGACTCTTGGAAGTGCAGTACTTATGCTGAATATTTCTGAAATCATTTAAATGCACTTCACTTAGTGGCTATGACTACTACTTTAAAATAGCAAAGAAATATTTTTGGATTCTTGCCACTCTGTTTTTCCAGAATAGGTAGAATTCAAAAGTGAATTTTCATTCACAGATACGTTGGAACACAGACTTCTTTCCCTTTGTGATTGTGGACCGTTAGCAACTGTAAAACCAAGTGATGCTTTGGGACAAAGGGTTTAGCCCTCCCTCTTTCTCTCAGCGGCCCCTGACCCCTAGGCACCATTAAGATTAATACACAACACGCAAAAGGAGTGTTTGTTATACCAGGTCAGCTTCAGGAAGAATTCTCTTGCTTGTCTTCCAAAGGAATCACCACACTACACCCTTTCTAGTGTCATCACTGAATGGCATCACTGAGTGGTCATTTCTAGTGTCATCACTGAGTGGCATCACTGAGTGGTCATTTCTAGTGTCATCACTGAGTGGCAGTGCAGTATATTCATCAATTACATGGATTTGAGCATCAAACAGACTCTGACCCATACCAGAGACAAGCTGAAAGGAACAGACAGCATCTCTTTCTACATGTTTGACCTTGGGAAACTTAACACCTTCCCAGGTCTCAGATTTTTTAGAGTGGTTACACTCACTAAATGAAATTATGCATTGTGAAGTGCTTTGGTAGTATCTGGCAGATAAGAAGTGTTCGATTAAGGTCAGCCATTTTTAATATTATTGTTACTGGTATTATTACTATTTATTGCAAACAGTTTATCCAATGAAAATATCCACAATAAAACCATAAGAAGTAATAGGAAATGAAGAATGTAAGGGGGATTTGCTCACTAATAAGCAATACAAAGTACTCCACAGGTATTCTATTACTTGAAGATTTCATTTGTGAAGAATTATAGGACCATATGTTATATTATTTTGAGGGGGACTAATTATCAAAAAATGAGGTTTTCTTGTTAATCAAAAATCCTGGTTAAAAACGAGTTGTCATTTGTTATGGAATAAACTATGTTTCCTCAAAATTCCTATGTTGAAGTCTTAACACCTGGTACCTCAGAATGTGACTGTATTTGGGGCTTTAAAGATATGATTAACTTAAAGTAAGGCTCTTAGGATGGGCCCAAACCAACCTGACGAGTGTCCTTCTAAGAAGAGACTAGGAGAGACAGACACGAGGGGCACACATGCATAGATGGACAACCATGTGATGACGCAGCCAGAGGGCAGCCATCTGCAAGCCAAGGAGAGACGCTTCAGAGGAAACCAACCCTGCCGGCACCTTTACCTTGTCCTTCTAGCCTCCCAAAGCAGGAGAATATAAATTTCTGTTTAAGCAACCCAGTCTGTGGTATTTTGTTAAGGCAGCTCTAGATACTACCTATGAGTGACCAACTAGTGAATGAACAGAATATGACAAAACCATTCTAAAACATGTTGAATATGATTTGATTATTTAGAGAACATTTCAGTGTCTCACATTGCGTCAGAATTATCTGTATGACCATCAGTTTTCATTTTATTAGCAAAGAAATGCTACTAGAGAATTTTGTATAGCAATTTAATTCAACAAATATTGACTGAATTGTGACCGTATGGAAAAGACTTGTGCTCATTGGTGAGGACTGTATGTAGTAAGAGAAGATAAAGATAAGCAAGAAAGTATTTCAAACACCTTACAATACAAGGAGAGAGAGAGAGTTGTAGGCAGCCATAAGATAAGAATGAATTAAAGTGTTATAATAAAGGTGGAAACCAAGGGAATTTGAGAGCATACCTGTGTGAAGGATTGATTTTAACTGGGTACACTGATAAAGATTGAGTGAGAAAACACATCTGAGCTGGCACTTTCAAGATAAATAAGATTTTAATAGGTGAGAAGCAGGAGAAAATTCCAGGATGAACATAAATACAAACATATTTTGGAATATTTGGAAAAACATAGGTAAGGGCAATAGTCAAGTAAGGAGAATAGGTTGGGGTTGGAACAATGAAAAGTCTGAAGCGTTCTGAATAGTGGAGTGGACTAATAACAAGTATTAATAGAAATATAGCAATAGGAGCAACATCAGGAAGTATATTAGTAATAGTGGGATTTAAGTAGCTAATACTTATTTACTACCCATTATGTGCCAGGCTCCTAATAAGCACTTCATGTTCATGTTCTCATTTAATTCTCAAAAACAAGTCATTAAGATGTGTATCACCTGTTTTGAAAAATGAGAAACTAGGTGCAAGGAAGGTAAGGAACTTGCCAGAAGTCATATAGGTAATAAGTGGTAAAGTCAGAATCCCAACAGATCTTGCTGACTTCAAAAACAATTTATGTAATTCACATGAATATTTTCTCTGTAGGATGAAAACTAAGGGGGCGCCTAGGTGGTTCCATCAGTTAAATTTCCAAGTCTTGATTTCAGTTCAGGTAATGGGATTGAGCCCTACATTGGGCTAGGTTCTCAGCATGGAATCTGCGTGAGATTCTCTCTTTCCCTCTCCCTCCCCCCACTCACACTCTCTCTCTAAAATAAATAAATAAAATCTTTTAACAAATGAAAACTAAGAAATCATATAATCCATCCTCTCCACATAGTTGGATCTGTTTTTGTTTGTTTGGAAAATAGATGTCATACTTTATGATCAACGTGAAAATCTACTCAAACTTTTGTTTCTATGGAAAATGTTAAGAGTTTAAAAGGCAAACAACATTTATCATTCTTTCTGGCAGGAAATCAAGGCCTATCTTCTAAGCCTTTCTTATAATGACAAGGGAGGAGATCCTAACTCAGCCAGCTTCTCCTATGAATTACCAACTGAGATGGTTTGAAGATAAATGCTAGGAGTATACGGTGGTTCTGTGGAACAGAGAAATGTGTGAAGCAAAGTAAGTTTCTGAAAACAAAAGTTCTTCATTCTTTACTATCATGCTTCTCAGGCCACAAAAATCTGGAGTTTGGTATAACTGGGTGGGAAAAAATGGTCTAGGGAGCAGGCAGCCATGGCAAACTCGTCAAAGCTCTCTCCAGCTCTGATTTCTAATCAAGTCTTCATCAAAAGAAAGATTTCCTTGTACCTAAGATATTGCATTGCATTTTATAAAACAGATATGCCAACTCTAAGCTAAAAAATATTCTTTTATAAATAACAAAGAATAATAAAATGGCCAATACACTATAGTCTGAAACCTTGGTCACTGGACCATAAATGGGGATGTCAGACTATATTAGAGTTAAGGACTTTGAGGTATTCACCAATAGGGACAGAAATTATGGGGCGCCTGGGTGGCACAGTCGTTAAGCGTCTGCCTTTGGCTCAGGGCGTGATCCCGACGTTCTGGGTTCGAGCCCTGCATCAGGCTCCTCGGCTGGTAGCCTGCTTCTTCCTCTCCCACTCCCCCTGCTTGTGTTCCCTCTCTCACTGGCTGTCTCTGTCAAATAAATAAATAAAATCTTAAAAAAAAAAAGAAATTATGTATGTGTGTAAATATTCTCCTTGAAGCAAAGATGATGGCTCCAAGTCACTGTCTCACCAGCTAATGGAATAAACTACCACCAGTCTGATACAAAGCCCTGACCTCAGCTTTTGTTCCTATAGCTGTGATGCACCTGTCCAAGAGCAATCTTACTCAAACTTAAATCCATATGTGTGTGAGTGTCTGGTTTTTAAGTTTTTGAGATCGACATCATTTTCATTGACCAAAGTAATAAAATGTAACTGACAGTGATCCATTCTTGTTATTTTTTTTTATCCTGTTAATGAATCTTTGCTGATTAACAAATGAAGCAGTTCTAAAAAGCCACTGATGGAGAAAGACACAGTCTATTTGTCTGGCAATGTGTTTTAATAAAATGCTTTTTGCAAAAAATTTCAACTCCCACATTATTGAGAGATACTTACTGGAACCTTTATTCTATAGCCTCTGGTTATGGTCATGAAGACAAATGAGTTAGAAAACATAACTAGTTACAGAGATATCCTGTGTAACCCTCAGCTATGATCTCAAATATTTCCACCCATAATAACAGATATCTTGGATTAGTAACAAGGAATTTAGGAGGGAAACACTACTTAGAAAATATTTAGTAGACACATTTGCAAATGCTGAAAAGGGCTTATAAATAATGTATATAAATAATAATAGTTACTCAAGTGTTGATGCTAAATTTTGAGATCTTACTTTGACTAATATCTTTTCTAATTATTTTCTGTTCTTTACCTCATTCTTATCAACAAATCATCAAAATATTGTAGAACACTCAGGATATTTAAACTGATGTATGATGGTATCCAAATATCACTTTATGTTTTAAGCATGGATAATATTATGAGATTTATGAGTAACTGTAAAATAGATTTCAAAAGATCATCATTTACTAGGTTTGAAATTTAGGGAGTGTGGTTTGCCATATGAAATAGAATTATGCTTCAGTAGAGTGAAGGAGAACTCTTAGCGAGATCTTGCGCCATATCCAACTCTTGGCAAGCTAAGTTTAGATGGGGAAAACACTAGTGTCAGAGTAAATGCTTTACCTTCCAAACTGGATCCCTTCAATGGCATCTTTTGTAAAGTATCCCTATTGAGAAATGTTACTGTGCTTCACTCAGGAACAATCTGGAACCAAAGTGTCTATTTCCTTTAGTGTAGGAAAGCAACAGTCGGGTACATTACCATTACTTTTTTGAGAGTAACGCTGCAGGTTCCTGAGGAATATTGGGTAGGCGGCTCTTCAAGGTTGCTAAGTACTAGGGAAAATGTCCTAGCCTCTTTTTGTGTCAGAAAAGAGATATTTTAAAAATTAGATTCAGAGAAGGAAAAAAAAGGCATTCCAATCATTCCAATAGTTTTGTAAATATGTTTTCATAAATACGATTCTTAGCCTTCAGAGCTTTTGTTTGCTTTGAAACAACTATCAAAATTCACAAGAACTAAACTAAGCTTCCTACCGTCAAGAATCACCTGACCTCTCCTCTTCACCCAAGAATCGTTAACATTAAGGGCATCTTATACCTGGGAGTGGCTTATCAAGACTTGGCTGTGAGATGTTAAAACCTTCACGACCTTCACTAAAGTGAAAGCATTTCCAAGTACAATTCATTTAACTACACCATTATTCTGGATGACAGGTCTGAGACTGAGGGAGTATGAGAACAGTGAAGCTCCAGGTCCCCTGGGGCAGACAGATAAAATGAGGCAGAACCTGTCTAAACAACACATTTGGTATAACTAGTTGTGGTGTTTTCAGAGTCTTTGCTTTGCAAACTACACTGATTGTGCCGGAGTTCACATTATCACTACTGCCACAAAAGCATTTCAGACGCAGATCAGACTTGTCCATCTCTATTAAACCAGAAATGACAATATGTATGAACTATTGAATCCAGATTCACATTCTTCACTAATATGTAACTCAGTTACTAAAGAAATTCTTGTTCTACATATTTTGTTGTTCTCCTTCTTTTAAGAAGTCAGTGTTTTGTTACATTTTGGCTTTGTTACTTTAAATACAAAACAGAATGTTTTCTTGATCCAATATCAATTGCAAATGTACGGCAGACTTTATTAATAATTATAAAAGTTTTAATTTACATGGTATTTGCCTTCTACACACTACTTTTAAAAAGATTATTCTCCTATGACAAGGGTGGTAGTAAAGCAAAGAAAGTGTTTTAAGACAACAGATTAAAAGCAGGCTTATTCTGACTGGGACAATCGGTATAATTTCCAGTTCCAAAAGACTTCATAAAGTAGGTGATATTAAACTGAAACTTAAGGGATAAATAGTAATAGTAATAATAATGATAATTACAACTCTTGCCGCTGCTCATATACCACTTGCTATATGACACGCATTATTCCAAGAGCCACACGTATGTTAATTCATTTAATTTCACAATAACTCTGCAAGGCAAGTACTATTATCGCCATTCTACACATGAGAAAACTGAGGTTCATAACAATTAAGTGACTTGCTCAATGACACACAACCAAAAAAGTGGTGTAGCTTAGATTAGATCCAGATGGTCCAGCCCTAGAGTCTGCACTTAACTATTATATCAAACTGTCCCCCATATGGAAATTCATGAAGGAGGAAGGTTCACAGGTCAACCCAAACAGAGGGAATAACAACACAGCGTGATGTTAAGAGATAAATGATTATGCTATCTTAGTTCAGTGGGCTCCTTGAACATCTTTCTATCTGAGTAGATAAGTGAGATATACAGCACTTCCTTATTCCTCCCACTATAAGCCTCCATTTCAGTTGTTCTAATAGGAAAGACAAAAAGAGAAGAAAGTGATACAAAGCAAGGAAATCCATTTTATCTGGAATTATTATATACATAAAATGTTAAAATGGAAGTCCTAGCTGAAGTACCAAGACAATAATTAACACATTCCAAAGGAGGTGTTGACCATATGCTGAATTTCCAAAGCAGGATTCTGAGAACCAGTTATACAATTCTTAAATGCCACACCACACCAACATTCTGAAGTCAGATATTAGGGAGAACAATTTATTTGGACTGATAAGCTGTGAATTAAACTCTAAAGGATGGGGGTTGTCTGCTTGGGGAGAAAGACTTTAACAGGACCTTTTGGAGACTTTAATATGTGTTGCCTGAAATTTGATGGGCACGGGGACTAGTGTCTGATTTATTCATGAGAAACCTAAATGCCAAGTGATTGGTTAGTTCCATTTGGTGGAACAAAGGGGAGATTTCTATATTGGGAATCACCTAATTCTTAGAGTATATTGGGGTTCACAATGTATGTGTTTTCTGTGGATCAGATATGGGCATTTTGTAAGAGGGAATCAGAATGAGGTCACCTACAGTTATATCCAAGAAGACCACCTGGATAAGGCCAACAGATCTCAAAAATTAGAGAGACCATTTGCTTTCTTAGCCAGAATAAGGATGTTTTGCCCCATTAAAACAACTACAGGGGGTGGGGGTGCCTGGGTGACTCAGTCAGTTAAACATTCAACTCTTGATTTAAGCTCAGGTCATCATCTTGGGATCATGAGATCAAGTCCCAAGTTCAGCTCCACACTGGGCATGGAGCCTGCTTGGGATTCTCTCTCTCTTCCTTTTCCTCTGCACCCCCCCCCCACATATACACATTGCTCACGTGCATGTGTGCTATCTCAAAAAACAAAAAACAAAAACACAGAGGGTAGAGTCTACAAATAACCAATAAAAGCATTTAAAATTTTATATAGTTAATCTATGATAAAGAAGGCAAGAATATACAATGGGGAAAAGACAGTCTCTTCCATAAATGGTGCTTTGAAAATGGGACGGCTACATGCCAAAGAATGAAACTGGACCACTTTCTAACACCATACACAAAAATAAACTCAAAATGGAGTGAAGACCTAAATGTGAGACCTGAAACCATAAAAATCCTAGGAGAACAAAGGTATTAATTTCTCTGACATTGGTTGTAGCACTATTTGTCTAGGTAGGTCTCCTAAGGCAAAGGAAAACAAAGCAAAAATAAACTATTAGAACTACATCAAAATAAAAAGGTTTTGCACAGTGAAAGAAACCATCGACAAAACAAAAAGGCAATCTACTGAACAGAAGAAGATATTTATGACATATCCAATAAGGGGTTAATACCCAAATTATAAAAAGAACTTAGACATACAACTCAACACCAAAGAAAGCCAAACGATCTGATTTTAAAAGGGGAGAGGAACTGAATAGACATTTTTCCAAAGATGGCCAACAGACACATGAAAAGGTCTTAACACTAGTCATCAGGGAAATGCAAATCAAAACTACATCTGTCAGGATGGCTAACATCAAAAAGACAAGAAATAAGTGTTGACAAAGATGTGGGGAAGAGGGAACCTTCAGATACTGTTCATGGAAATGTAAATTGGTATAGCCAGTGTGGAAAAAACAATATTAGAGGTTCTTCAAAAAATTTAAAAAAAAAATACCATATGATCCAATAATACCACTACTGGATATTTATAGAAAGAAAATGAAAATGCTAACTTGAAAAGATACATATACCCCTATGTTTATAGCAGTATTGTTTACAATAGTCAAGATATGGAAGCAAACTAAGTGTCCACAGATAAATGAATGAATAAGGAAGATGTCAAATGCACGCGCGTGCACACACACACACACAATGAACTATTAAGCAGACATAAAAAAGGATGAGACCTTGCCATTTGTGACAACACAGATGAATCTAGAGGGTACTATGCTAAGTGAAGTAAGTTGGGCTGAGAAGGACAGATACCATAGATCTCATTTATATTTGGAATAAAAAAAACCCCAAACGAATGAACAAAAAGCAGAATCAGGGGCGCCTGGGTGGCACAGCGGTTAAGCATCTGCCTTCGGCTCAGGGCGTGATCCCAGCGTTATGGGATCGAGCCCCACATCAGGCTCCTCCGCTATGAGCCTGCTTCTTCCTCTCCCGCTCCCCCTGCTTGTGTTCCCTCTCTCGTTGGCTGTCTCTATCTCTGTCGAATAAATAAATAAAATCTTTAAAAAAATTAAAAAGCAGAATCAGATCTATAAATACAAAGAAGTGATGTTTGCCAGAGGAGAGAGGGGTGGAAGGATGAGAAAAATAGGTGAAAGGGAGTGGGAAATACAACCTTCCAGTTATGTAATGAATAAGTCATGGGAATAACAGGCACAACATAAAGGATATAGTCAATGATACTGTAATAGCGTTGTATGGTGACAGATGGTAGCTACATTTGTGGTGAGCAGAGTATAATGTGTCAACCTGTCAAATCACTATGTTGTACCCCTGAAACTAATAAAATATTGTGTCAACTACACTCAAAAATTTTTAAAAAACCAACTTATGTACGTAACTCTTTTTGTCACAGATAAATATGATCAATAAAAATTTTTCAAGCACCCATTCCCCCACCCCCTTCCCCTCTGAGGCCCCCAGTTTATTTCTCATAGTCCATAGTCTCTCATGTTTCATTCCCCCTTCTGATTACCCCCCCTTTCTTTATCCCTTTCTTCCCCTACTGATTGCATGGTGCACTGGGTATTATACGCAACTGATGAATCATCAAGATTTGCATCGGAAGCCGGGGATGTACTGTATGGTGACTAACATAATATAATAAAAAATCATTAAAAAAAAATTTTTTTTTCAAGCACCAAGGTAAAAAAAAAAAAAAAAGCTATAATATCCCAAATACTTGACCAATACTCCAGTATTTAAGGAAGAAAGTTCTTATCTTTTCCTGCTCCCTTTCCATCCATTCAAACCCAGAGGAGTCAGAATCTGATGTTGGCAAACGGGATGGAGGAGCTGAAGGCCAGGTGGGGAAAGAGACAGGAGAGCAAGTACCTTTTTCCCATGGCAGGCTTCCTGCCTCCAGGAGGCCTGAGCTTAGAGCTCAAGGGGAGAGGCTTTAAATAAAGTTTAGAAAATTAAATATTACACAGTCTGAATATTTAAATTATTAAATTGAATCTGTGTTTTTGCCCAATAAGCACTATAGGACCCATGTATTATCCAGAGAAACCATGGAATCTGCCTGAACTTATATTAAGGGGCAAGGAAAGAACTTGGTTGGCAGAGTGGATTTAAGGGGATTTAAAGTAAATTTAATCTATAATTACATTCAACCCATTGCTCTTAGTCGACATGACAGCTACATACATGACAATCTCTACGCTGAGCACCTGCACATGTGTAATTCTGCTCACTTCCATCCAAGTGTAAAGGGCAGCACGAGGAGCTTCAGAGGCTGATCTCTGGAGCCAGCGTGCCTGAGCGAGCCTCCGCATCTTCCTCTGTAAAACAGGAGTAATGACACTACGTACTTCATGGTGTTGTCGGAAGGATTGAACGGAATAGAAGAAAGCTTTTAATATAGTGCTTCACCCATAGTAAACACTCTGTAAATGGGATCTGCCACACTAGTTGTTGCTATTATTAGTAGCACTGAAGGGTTCTTTCTGATCCACCTTGACTACAAAGAACAGCTAGAGCAAGAAACTCACCACCATTACGTTTGATCTAATCACCTTCTCACTCCTTTCGAATCTAAAGACCCCATTATTGTCACCATAGCTCCTCCCATCCAACAGACAGTAAGTCCAGCCTCAAAAAAATAAATAGAAACTAGAGCAAAAATTACAACTAATGTTTACTGAGCGCCTGCTACAGCCATGCATTGTACTCTGAGCCCTGAGCGCAGTATCTCATTCACTCCTCACCACCCTCCAGTGAAGTGGTTATACTCATTATCCCTACCTTACTGATGAGAAACGAGAACTTAGATTAAGGATTTTGTCCATGCTAACACAACTGGTATGTGGCAGAACCAGGATAAACAGTTACTGTGCACATTTTGCCAACTAAGGATAATCATTTTATTAATAAAAACTTGTTTCATCTTGGGATCAAGTATTCAATACTTGATTTCACTGAACACCATTAATAACTCTAAAGCAATGCATTAGGAAGGAGCAATCCCTCTTCACTCATGTTCTGGGAGTGTTTTTAGAATCTATTCAACAGTGTATAGTCAAATCAAAGACTGTCTTTTAATTTCAAGTTAAAGATTTTCATGTTAGAACACATATAAAACCAAATAATAATTAGGGGCGCCTGGGTGGCACAGCGGTTAAGCGTCTGCCTTCAGCTCAGGGCATGATCCTGGCATTGTGGGATCGAGCCGCACATCAGGCTCTTCCACTATGAGCCTGCTTCTTCCTCTCCCACTCTCCCTGCTCGTGTTCCCTCTCTCACTGGCTGTCTCTATCTCTGTCAAATAAATAAATAAATCTTTAAAAAAGAAAAAAAAAACAAATAATTAAACATACTGCAACTGATGGGTTCGCTATTTAATGAGTGTGATTAGAAAGAGGTAGGAATTTAAATGAACTTCAAGCACAATATCCAATCAGGTGAACTCTTCTGGACAGTCATGTTTTATCTCATGTCTTCTTTGACCTCTTAGCCTCAGGTTCCTGATATCTAAAGTGGGGATTTGTTGTCAGAATTCAAGGAAATGATATATACACGTAAAAACTACTTTTTTTCACTGGAAACAGCTATAAAATGGTATCACTATGTTTATTATAGAAGACATTACAAATATGTAAAAGATCATCAAAAATTTAAAGATAAATATTTAGCTGCCCAAATGCATATGGTGCTTGACACATGGAGGGTGCTCAAAAAATGTTAAATAAACGTCTATGCTCCGAGTTCTTTAGTAATAGAAGATAGGCAAATACACAAGTATGATCATGAAAAGTGACATTAAAATAATATCTTCTAATAATTAGATGAAGAATTCTTCACATGTTCAAACTTTATGGTGTTTGTGTCATGACTATGAGGTCAAGCAATCTATCTTCTCCACTGACATCAGAGTAACATAGGTAAAAGAGCCACAGCTAATTATATATCATGTAGTCATCATTCTGTTTTTATTGAGCACCTGCTCTTTCCAGGTACTGAATTAGGTGCTGAATACAATGTGGCCTCTTTAAGGAGTTTTTAGACTAGTTAGGGACACATACAATTCACTAGCACTTGGGAAAGAGTAGGAGAGCTTCTAGGAATGGAGAAGTACTGGAGACTTTGAGAACACACAAGACAGGCATTTTTCAGAAGAGTTCCCTGTGCATAGTGATGTCAAAACTGAAACTTAGGTGGGGGTTGTGTGTGGAATTGTACTTGGGGAACAGGTATGATGGTGATGCTCAGAGGACTAGAGAACATGAAGAACTCAATGGCCCAGGAGTGTGGGTTAGTAAAGAGGGTGCTGAAGAGGTCACCTGCAACAGATCATAAAAGGTCTTACGAGATAGGACTACTCAGGAGAAATGTTAAGAGTAATAACACTACGTAAAAAAAAAAAAAATTCCTTGTGTTGCAAGCATATTCATTTCTCTCCCTCTATTGATTATTATTAATAATAGCTAGTTGCTTTCTAAGAAGCTTCAAAATTTAATAAAAAAAGAAAGAGTACAAAGATCTAAAACAGGCCTCTATGAATCCTTCTTAAATTAACAATAAAGAGATCTTTGGAATGGCCTCTACCCACTTCTGGCAGTGTGCATTAGGAGAGCTTGGAAAAGGGTACTGATTCACCTTCTCTGGGAAAGAATGGACACAGAATGCAAGAAGGAGATTTTTCCTTTGGCCTTACACCAGTTTGTTTTCACAAGGGTTTTATATTCTGTCCATGAACACCAGAAACTCATGAGAAAATCAGTGTTCCCTAAGCTAAATAACTGACTTTAGGAAACATGTCAACAGGTTCAAATTGCTGATAGTGATTTCCTAAGGGCAGGACAAGCACCTAGATACTCCTTGCCTACTAAATGACCGAGGCATCTGGTTTAAGAGTTGCTAAATGCAAAGGATGAACACTCAAGTACAGTGGACTCCAACTTTGATACCTTATCAGTTAAGACTGGATTTGGCTGTAAGAAAGAGGGGTCCCCCAAACAGTGGCTTAAACAAGATATGAGTTGTAGTTATGCTGTCTAGTGCTAGTGTAACAGATCCACATGGTTATTAGGGACTAGTCCACTTCTATCTCAACTTTCTATCATAGTAGCTGCTATTCCCCGGATGACCTCAGAGTCCAAGCTAGCTGCTGAAGTGCCAGCTATCACATTAGGGGTTTACTATGTAAGATGGAAGAAAAAGTTCGTCAAGAATGTCATGCTTTCCCCTTTTTAAACCATCCTCTGTGAAGTGTACGTAGTTTTGCTTAAATTTAATTGACTAAAATTTAGTCATGAGGCTTTGCCAAACTGCAAAGAGAGGCCAGGGGATGTAACTTTCAAGATAGGTGGCAAAGTGCAGAGCTGAAAAAGTGTGTTTTTTTGAGGGAAGAAGGAAGAAAGTAAGACAGGATGGATGGTTTTGAAAGGCAATTCTCAACCTCTGCCATAAGTATACACTCACAAATTAAAAATGTGAACTTGTAACCTCAGCATATGTTGACATACATTTTGTACATACTCTATTGCACTATTTTAGGGAAATCATAAAATATGGACAAAGAATTTAAAGAATAAAATAAAAATATAAACATTTTGGGTATTAATCTTTCTAACCTCAGTGGACTAAAGATCCACTCTGAAAATCACTGCTCAAGGAGACAATTAGTAAAAACATTTAAGACGCTACTTCTATGGATTGGCAAGAAAACAGTCACAAAATCTACAGTCTATATGAGCTATTCCCTAGTTTATTAAGGAAAAAATCTATTTCCACTACACCTACTACTCAGACAGCTGCACTAATTCTGACTATTGGCAAGACTAGGAGCTTTAATATAGCCTAAAGAATTATAACTTTAACATATGAGTCAAATGTTAGTATCATAGAACAAAAATGTGAAAAGTAGAAACAATATAAATTAATAGGTATTAATATATGAAGACTTTGAGGTTATTTTTGTGTATTTCCTTTAAACTGGGACTGGTTTTCCTAAAAATGTAATTACACCAAAGTTTTTAGAAAGTACAATGGCAATATGTACCCAAAAGTATTATAAGTGTTTATATTTCATGAGTAAACTTGTAAGAATTAACCTTAGGGAAATGATCTGAGATATGGTGATGTAAGTTTGTAAATAAAAGATGCTCAATGTAAAATAATTTATAATAAAATATAATTAGAAACAGCTTATATATTGAAAAATAGGCAAAAAATGGTTAAGTGAATTATGATGCAGCCATACAATGAAACACTAACTACTAAAAACTGTATTTTCAAAGACTACTTTATGGCATAGAAAAAATGCCCATGATAAAACAGTGAGGAAAACAACATAAGAAATTAATCCATACACACACCTCTTTCTCCCTCTTACTGCACAGGTTTCTATATAGATTACATAGGTAAGAGCCTAAAATGAATCACATTCAAATTTTTATGTTGTCTAGAGAGTTATATTACTGATGATTGTTACTACTCTTCATGGTTTTCAATGTTACTGAATCAGGTTTCAATGTTACTGAAAATCAGTCTTACTGATCAGGTTTCAATCAGGTTTCAATGTTACTGAAATCAGGTTTCAATGTTACTGAAAATCAGTCTTACTGATTTCAATGTTAATCAGGTTTCAATGTTACTGAATAATCAGGTTTCAATGTTTCTGAAATCAGGTTTCAATGTTACTGAAAATCAGTCTTACTGAAAGTTATCTTGATAGGAAATGCAAGCATGTAGATATGAATGCTCCAGGTATATGTTCAAGCAATAGAGAGACCTACAGTCCTCGGATCTCAGAAAGGTAGTTTGAAGGACATTCAGGTAGTCAGTTTCATTTCATGTGACAAGAAACATCTAAATTATAATTTAGACAGCAATTCTTCATATTATAATAATAATGTACTATCAAATAATGCCTTTGAATTTGAATATGCAGAATTCACATCTGTATTAGAGGTAACTTTCAGAATGTTAAATAAAAGTTAATCAAAATAAAGTACGCTATTTAAACCGTTATGTTAAACAATTATCATTACCTTAAACTTTAGATCAAAGCAAACTTTGCAGCTAAGATTCACCTCCCAGAAAGTAATGGTTTTACTTAGAAAAACTTCCAGGACCAAACTATAATAGCAAAAATAAGTCACTAATATAAAAAATTTCCAATAGATAAACACTACAAGCATTACCTGGTTTAAGTTTCCAAGTGCAAATTCAATCTGAAATGATATTGCCAAAAAATCTCTGTGGTCTAAAGGTTTTTTTGTTTGTTTGTTTTTGTTTTTTAACATCTACAAAGAGAGTGTACAGTTATAGCTTCTCCTCACTGATCTGGGTCTTCAGAAACACATCAATACATGCAGTACATAAGAACCAGCTGTAAGAGATTTTTCTGTCAGTACAAAGCAAGGTCACTACATTACAGGAAGACTCAGCACTGTTTATTTCACTTCCATAAAGGGATTGTTCAAGGGCAAATTCTAAAAGAATGATTCTGAGGAGCAATGAAACCCCTGGAAAACAGACAACTTTGGGAAAACTGAATATCTATTGGACTATTTTTGGATTATGTTGCAAAGAGAAGCAGAGTCCATTTAAAATATATATATTTAATATATATATATATTACTTAAATATACATATATATTTAAATTATATAAATATTAAATTATACATTATGTTCCCTCTATATATTTAAACTAAATGTTCTTAGTCCTTAGTTTATAGCACTAGAAAGGAACATAAATACAAAGAAAATAATAAATTGATGGTATTTATGGTGATTCATTCAGTAAAGTTTACAATAACAAATAAGAAAAACTTGCAACTAAATGCTGACCAAAATTTTAATCCAGTTTAATGAGGGATGCTACACACTGTGCTGGCTGCTGCTGTCTATTGTTAATGCTTCCTAAATACCGTACTTCCTCTCTACACAGCATGTTAATAATAGGGAATAGGGCCAGCCTCATGTGAGACCACTTAGGCATCTACTTCACGCACCAAATTTAAGGAGGGTCCAAAAAAAACCATCCCTTCTTAATCAAGATAAACAACATTTTAATGAAATATTTCAAAAAATAAAATTAATGCAAAAAAACCCATGATAAAAACAGCAAAATTTTAACCTAGATGAGTCATGGGGATATAATGTACAGCAATAATACCATATTGCATATTTGAAAGTTGATGAGAATAGATCTTAAAAGTTCTCATCACAAGAAAAAAAAAAAGAACGGAGCCTATGTATGCTGACAGATGTTAACTAGACTTACTATGGTGATCATTTTGCAATGTATACAAGTACCAAGTCAGTATGTTGTACACCTGAAGCTAATATAATGTTAATTTATGTTAATAATGTTACATGTTAATATATGTTTATTTACATATATGTTAACATATGCAAAAGTTATAACTTTTTAAAAAAGAGAATTTAACATTATAGGAAAAAAACGTTTTAGAATGAAAAGACAAATCTTTTTTGTAGACCATCTTTATTTTTAATACTTTAGGATCTCTACCTAGTTTCCTCTTGAGAACATCATGACAAAACACCAGCCAGAATATTTCCACTTTGTCCCTCACTAAGTGACTGAAAAAAAATTTTTGTGTGAGGGACACAGATCTTCAGAAGAACGTCATTACAGAAAAATAATGCATTGGTATTTACAAAGCAAATCTCATATATGATGGATGGTTAGAACAGAAAAAAAAAACTTTTAAAAATCCTATGATACTCCTTTAGAAACATGTATTTAATATTTGGCTAACCTTTTTTCATTGTCTAGACATTTCAACTTATTTCCCCAAGCCTTTTACAAACAATCTTTTCAAAAGCCAACATTCAAGCAACTCTAAGAGGCCTTGAGGAAATAAGATGAAACATTCACAAGAAACAAAAGCAAGAATACTACAGAGAAGAAAGAATAGCCCCCATAATCAGTCAGGGCTCCAGGAAATTTTCTTTGGAACATTGAAACAGGATCTAGCTGTAACATAATAAATGGTAATAAGATAAAGAAGGTAAACTCGTAACTGTGACATAGCAACTTAATAACCAGGAAACTCTGATATTTAATGAATTGAAGACCATTTTGTTTAATTCTGTGCTCTATTCTATGAATGAAAATAGTTACTTTCAAATTAATAATTCATGTAACATTAAAATATTTTATAGTCATTTATATTGCTATTGTTATAATATACATGTTAATTATATGATTATTTATGTCTTAAGAGTTTAAAAAGTAAATTAGTACTATTTTATTAATATTATTTTTAAAAAATGAATATGCAGATATGACTTGAGAAGATTTAGAAAATTTGATTAACTTCTGAGTGGCTCTATTCCACTCTAGATTCTCATCTCAAATCCTTATCCTCTTGGTGGGGGAAGGGTATTGAAATTGCTGCTTCCTAAGTCCCACATTAAGTTTTCTAAATCACTGTCCTTAGGCTTAGGCCCCCAGAAACTGCATTTTTCAGAAGCTCCTCTGGTAATGCTTATATGTCCAAGTTTGAGAACCACTGCTGAATGTAGAGGTTTAATTGGGGATTTTAAAAAACATTTCATGGGATAGATTTTGAGGTTCAGTATTATAGAAATGGTCAGCTACAAAACACCTTATAGGCCAAAAGATCATCTTCCTCTGATTCAGTCAAACTGAGGCTGACTCATGGTAATTACAACAGCTTGCTTAGGGCTCATGATTGGCCATTACTGCAGGAGAAAAAACCACCACTACCACCACCACCACCAGAAGCACATTTCAATGTCTGTGTTAGCATGTCTAAAAATTAGCTTATCTAGGGGCACCTGGGTGGCACAGCAGTTAAGCGTCTGCCTTCGGCTCAGGGCGTGATCCCGGCGTTCTGGGATCGAGCCCCACATCAGGCTCCTCCGCTATGAGCCTGCTTCTTCCTCTCCCACTCCCCCTGCTTGTGTTCCCTCTCTCACTGGCTGTCTCTATCTCTGTCAAATAAATAAAATCTTTTAAAAAAATTAGCTTATCTAATTTTTTTATGTGTCAGTGCCCTATATTATAAAAGCTTATGATTATTAACTTCTTTCTTATTTATATATTTATATATTTTACCACCTACAAGTAAAACATACTTTAAAAACTTGGTTTCAATTCTGTTAAACAACAGAATGACTGGGACACTCTCTATTGTTAATGCGGCCATTGTTTTCAAGTCTAGCCAGCAAACATCTTTAGATTCTCCACCCTCCACTGCCATGCAGCATGGTTTTTCTGGCACCGGGAAGGTTCTCTGATACACATTTCTCTACCACTTCGGAGAGACAGCAGGCCTACCTTCAACCAATCGGGGAGGAAACCTCCACACCGTGAAGGGAAGTGGGGGAGAAGGAACAGCTTGCCTAAAGAAGACGTTAGGTTGAGAATACATTTTAATCCATTGGTGGAAAACAAGGAGAACTGAATCTGCAGCAAACTAAATATCACAGATTATAGAAGGTTAAAGCTAAAAAAAAATTGACAGAAAAAACAAGACCCTTCATTTTACCAGTGAGGAAGTAAAATGCCAGGAGAGGTTAAGTGAATTGTCAGGTTCTTTAAAAGAAAAGCTCTTGTGGATTATCACAGCAACGCAACTGTGGCTTCCATGAATATATAAGCTTTTTCTCCAGAGTTGTTATGCTCTATGGAAATGCTTGATCGATCTTGGGAAAGTTGAAGGCAAAAAAAATGGAAGACAAGACTGCAAATACTCCCTAAATCCATTATTTTATCATAAATCAAGTTATTTTTTAAATCCCTTCAAATCTTTCTCCTTCCAATAGTCTAGTTAAGGAATCTAATAAGCTTTCAAACTACCTACTCAAATAGAAGAGTCAACTCATAAAGATCTTAGACATTAGAAAAGGGAGTGAAGTATGAATGTCCCATGGTGGCTTCCTTTGATGGAAACACTTTTTTTTTTTTTAAGATTTTATTTATTTATTTATTTGACAGAGAGAGACAGCCAGTGAGAGAGGGAACACAAGCAGGGGGAGTGGGAGAGGAAGAAGCAGGCTCCTAGCAGAGGAGCCTCACGTGGGGCTTGATCCCAGAATGTTGGGATCACGCCCTAAGCTGAGGCAGATGCTTAATGACTGAGCCACCCAGGTGCCCCACAACACTTCTTTTTATTTGCTAATTTATAACAAAGAAGCCAAGATCCAGTTTATTTTCATTACTAACCCCTGTAAAGGAGAACTACCTTCTGACACTCAACTCTTATGACAGAAATCCCATACAATGAAGAATGGAATTATATATAAATTTCATGTTTCAGTGAAATGTTGAATCCTAAACCAATAGGGTAATATCAAGATACCTCCATTTTCTAACCACACACGGAAATCACAACTTATTCATGACTGATAGCTCTTCAATGGACATTCATACTGGTACATACCAAGGACATGTGACAATACATCATGTCTGATTTTTCAAAGGAAAACAGCCAAAGGGAAATGGCAACAGAAGAAGCTTTCATTTAAATGTGTTTGTGTGTGCGCGCGCACGCGTGTAGTTAATGGAAGAGGAAGAGTGATGAAACAGGAAGAGAATATAGGCAATGGAAGGAAATTGCATCTAAACACCACTGTAATAAATTGATTGCCCATTCTGATCTTGAGTTACTTTATAATGGATGGGGATGGCCAAACGGAGGCCCAGCTACCGTTCCTTCTTGTCATAAAGGTTTTGGAGGGCCACCCAGGCTTCCCAGTAGATGGGTCTTGAATTTCTTTCTACAGTATCTGGCGCATAATATAAAAACACCATGAGGTGTATTTCAGTATGAGGGAAATTCTTCTGGGTAACATTTTTCTCCAATCCTCTCTCCAAGATTACACATCCCCACCAAATAATGTATCTCTTTTTGAAGCTTGTCCTTAAAAATGCGGTTAAGGATGGAGGATATCAACATTCAATTCACAGTACCAGAGAAGAAAATATAATGGGTTTCTACTTCTTTTTCTATATTTTAGTGTGATTTTTTAAATAATCCTATTCCAGTTAGTTAATCAGTAAATACTGATGCTACTACAAGATGAATAATACCTTAGTTCAGAGATGACGAGGGTTAGCTAGATTGTCTTTGCTCAGAAAGTCCAGATTTAATAGCCTGTAGATGTATAGTTTTTCTATCTATGAACTGTACTTTTTGTAGAAAACTGTCAGCTTTACTCAGCAGCTATCTCTACCCAAAGGCATATCTATTCTAGATTAAATGTCAGTCCTCTCTTCTCCTCTTCCTGCTTTTCTATGGGCACAGAAATAGTTTATAGAAAGTGAAGAGTTATTTTTGGGTCTAGTGATATTAACTTGGATTTTGATTTTGGAAATTAAATTTAGGATTTTTTAAGTGTACACATCTGCTTACTGCTTAGTATAAAGCTAATAATCAACCTCATTAAATAATATGTAATAAAAACTAATATAGAAAAGGAAATTTTCACGGTATTGTAACATATTTGCAGTGAGAGCCTTTTGCTGGTAATTGGAAGATTCGGCTTCACTTCATTGTTTAATCACCCACAAAACTGTTTATTGCCCTATATATTCCTCCAACAAGAACATTATCCTTTTAATGTGCCCCTCAGAAAACCGGGGAACACTGCAGTCATAGCATGTGCTACTCTTTTCAAACAATATAGCCAAATTTTAATCTGACCGTCAGGCTCTGATAATACATTCTAAAATTAGTATATATTTGAACAGAATGCAGCTATTATTTGACACAGAATGATACAAATATGGGGACATATACAACAACAACTAAAACTTAAAATGTGTGTGTAAAATATTAACTTTTTAATTAAAAATGGTTGATCCTCAGTTTAGATCATACAATTACAATTTTTTAAAAACTCCTGATATTTTACTCATAAGTGTGATTATGTATTGAGTACTTGCGTATATTCATAGAGATATATTTATTCTCCTTCCAGAGCTTTTCAATAAATTTTACAAACTAATAATTCTTTACTTATAAAGTTACTTTTCACAAGCATTAGAAAAAATAGAACTAGTTTCCTTTAATACTTCATAGACAAAAACAGTTAATAGATTATCTCGAATATTGTTTAAAAGACTTTAAAACTTAAGTATTTAAAAATATGACTGTCTAGTTCTAGACTGTGGTTTTTATTTTTGCACAAATATGTATATTCTATAATAGCCAAAATCCAAAAATAGCATCTGTTCATCTCATATTTATCGAGCACCTACTATGTACCAGTCGCTGTGCCAGGCACAGGGATACGAAGATAAAAAGATGTCTCTTTTCCAAAGGAGTTTAGAGTCTGGTGAAGAGCAAGATATCTAAACAGATCATTACAATGTGCCATGCAAGGCTATCATGGAGGTGTTACAAGGTGCAATGGAATTAGAGGGGAGGGAGGTGAGTCTTCCTGGAGAAGCAGAAGTTTGTTGGGCTCATAAGACTAGGGAAAGCATCCTGCACAGGATGAACAGCACAGGATGAACAACATTAGGCAGAATGGAAAAGATTTCGCTGGGTAAGTGCAGTTGCCTGGTAAAGCAGTGTAAGTTGAAAAGGCTTTGAGCAAATACCGTGGAGTAAAGGAGCCCAGGTTCCACGTTATAGGTGAGGAGGAGCTACTTGTAAAGTTGTAAACAAACTTTACAATTAAGAAACATGGTAAGATTTTCATTTGAGAAGGTCATGTTAGCAGCGTTGTGAATGTCAGAATTAACAACATGTTAAAGGCAAGAAGACAACTGAAAGAATCACTGCCAAAATGAATTAGGGCAAGAGATGCAAAGGTGAGAAGGAAGACAAAGATATGAGAGATATTTCAGAGGAGAAGAGCAACGGTCTGTGGGGTTCATTTGACGGCGCTTGAGGAAGACGGAGAAGCCAGCAGTGAGTCCTAGATTTCTGACACCTTTCATGGGGGATTAAGATCCTGTCCTCAGAGACAAAGCAGGAAGAGTTGGCTGTGGCTAAAGTGGGAGAAAGGATAAGCAATTTCATCCCTTCTGCATGAGTTTGAGATCCCTAGGAAATCTTCAAGTAAGGATATGTGGTAGGCACTTAGACTGTAGCACATACACCTAAAAAGTTCATGTGGAAGATATAGGTTAGAGACCATGTTAGCACCCCATTTGCTTAAAGTGCTATTTTGATCCCACAGCTATAGGGGACTGTGCTGCAGACAGCACGTAGTGAGAAAAGAAGTAGGCCAACCGCTGACTCTGACAAACACGGACTGTGGAGTGAGTGGGAAAACCACAAAGAATATTAGCTAATTTCATTCAGGGAAATAATCCTAACATAGCATAATAAAAATTTTTTATTAAAAAAAGGAACGAAAACTTAGAAATTATATTCATGTGCAATTGTATATGTAAAATTATATATATAAACATCAACCATTAATTTGCCAGAGACCTTGTTTTGATTACTGCCTTTATATAGGAAATTGTTAAGACAAAGTACTTTAAATACTGAGAGTTTAAAAAATTACCCTTCCTAATGGGAGATACAGGCCTGCACTTAGCTTTGAGTTACGGTGAGTGAAGAGAAAGAGTAGGGCTATTTACCAATATAAATCATTAGATGATCCCTTCTGGTAATTTTTCTTCCCTTTTTCAGGAGAATGGTTTATTCATGCAAACTGTATATATTTACACCTATTTATTGCATTTACTATGTATCAGGGTGTGTTTGAAGCATTATATATACAATAATAAACTAAATAAGTAAATTAAATTAAGTAGCATTAAGATCGAGACAGGTGTAATGGAGAAAAATAAAGTAGGGAAGAAGAGTAGGAAATTCAGTGCTGGACTGAAGGACTAACATCAAAGCTGGCTTCAGGGATAGGTGGTCTATACTGTCACACAGGGCCTCAGATTCAGAGGGGCTTCACATTGTCTGTGATGCTCCACTCTATCTTGAACTTCCTAATAATTTTTTAACAAGTGGCCCCTTAAATGATATAGTCGGACCTGGTTGCAAATGTACATATGGTGGATGAGGAAGCCCTTTGTGTGTGATATCTTTCATTTGGCTCACCAGATATACTCTCTACCTATCTCTAAACTCTTCTGTTCAGGGGGCTGACCATATAGACTGTATCAATGAACATCTTTGCCCTCTGGCTTCAGATTTGGTTCGAATAACAATGAGCCTAAGCGGGAGTTCAAAAGGTTGCTGCTTCTCTCAAGAGGCCCTTGCCTACCTCTTCTGTTCTAGGTTCTACAACTGTTTCCACTCTTTGTCCACCTAAGGCCCATGTAAGGCTTTGCGATACCAGGTGTGGCATATACATATTCCTCCTGGTCTCTCTACTCTCTGCCCACATAATTGTTAAACTTTCAATTTTTCTCATTTGAGTATGCCATCTGTGTTCTGCCATTACTCTGACTGAAACACATCTCATTAAGAAGATGCCTTGAGTAGACCTACTTGAGTAGATTTCAGTAGGAGGTGAAGGAGAAGCCATGCAGCTATGTGGAGGAAAAGGATTCCAGGCACTGGGAAGAGCCAGGGTTCTAAGGTAGGTGTTTGCCTCATGAATTGGAAATGGTCTATAAACCACAGTGAGACAAAGCCAGGCTGTGGTATTTTATTGTAAATGAAGTTTAATTGGACACAGCCACATCTATCTGTGGTACTATCTAGGGCAATTTTTGTGCTACAACATCAGAGTTCAGTAGTTGTGACTGAGACCATATGCCCACAAAGCCTGAATTATTTACTATTTTTCCCTTTGCAGAAAAGATGCGCCAACCTCTGAATTAGGGGAATAGGAAAGAGACCAGAGAGTCTAGAGTTTCATGGGTGAAGGGAGAATAACAGAAGATAATGTTACAGAGATCACAGGAGGGTGGATGATTTAGAGCCTTAGAAGCCACTGTAGTGGGAAATTGGGAAGTTTCGAGGAGAAGACTTTTATTTCACCAGGATAGCGAAGATTGTTGCCTTAAGAATAGTCTGAAGCAAGAACAGAAGCACACAGATCAGTAAGGGGCCAGTGTGAAGGCCAGAATGATGATAGTTTAGACCAGGGTGGTAGCACTGAAGCTGTTGAGAAGTGGTCAACATTTAGATGGGTTATGATGGTAAAGTCGAAATGATTTGCTGTTGGATCGAATGTGAGCTGTGAAAGAGAGACTGAGTAACAGTTGTCCTACATGAGCACTGGAAGTATGGAGTTGTCATTAACTGAGCTGGGGAAGCTGGTGGGAGGGAATGGGGACATAGGAGTGGGAGTGATGGAACTCATAAGTTCTGTTTCTGACATTATAAGCTTTAAATATGGATTACACATCCAAATAGTTATGACAAGTATGGAAAACATGTTGTCCTGGGAGTTAAGAAAATGTTTCAAGTTGGAAGGAAGGAGGGATCTACTGTGTCAATGTAGCTGGAGGTCAATTAAGATGAAATTGGGGAAAGACCCTGAAACCAACCACTTGGAGTGCACTGATAATCCTCCCAAGAGCAGTTTTGATGGAGTGGTATGGGTGAAAGCCTGACGAGAAGGGGCTTGAGAGAGAATTAGAGGAGAAGAAATATACATTGGGTATAGCCAACTATCTGAAAAGAGTTTCATGGTGAAAAAAAGGAGAGAAGTAGTAAGTTATTAGGGGCAGAAGCTGAGGAGACAGTTTTGTTTTGTTTTAAACAGCGGACTAAGGAAAAGCATGTTAGTATGCTGTTAAGAAAAATCTTATAGACAGGAAAATATTGATGATGCAGGAGAGAGGTTAAGAATTGTTAGAGTGATGTCCTTATAGGTGAAAAGGGATGGGTTCTAGTAAGTAAGTACCTGTCTTCGCTACAAGCAGAGAGAGTTCTCAAGTACTGTGACAATGAGCTATTTAGTAAATAATCAATCAATCAATATTGACTTTCAGTCTTCCCACAATAAAACCTCCTAATACTTTGTGAACAGTTAGGACATTAACGTATAATTAAGATCTTGAAGTTCAATTTACTGTTTTGTCACTGATGAGCTTGTCCAAGACCCCAAACAAGACATCCAAACTTTCTACGACTTAGTTTGCATTTGATTATGAAATACAGCATCTACTGGTCATTTCAGTGCCTGGAAAAATTAATAGGTTATATAAGTAAACCTCCCAGGCTTCAAATCTCTCTGATGTTTGCTGCTATAGAACTGCATATAGAGAAAAAAAAAATGAAAGGTACTTATAGACTCAGATGTCTACCTACTATCAAGAGTCATGTGGAGGTCTTTTCACAGTGCATTATTCTTATTTTGTGGATCTTCTTAAATTGCCTCCAAATGAAAAATATTTACTCTCTATGACTTCACCCTCTCTAAAATTAGGTTTCATTTCTGAGAAGACTTATCTTTTATATAAACAGCATACATTTAATGTAGTTGCGATTATTTCCACAAGAATCTTGCATGTTATGCTTGACTATGGATTCTAAATACACCCTTTTGATCCTTAGAGAAATAGCTCAAAGGTCATTGCCACTCAGAGGCATTCTTGGGTCCCCCTGGGAGAATGTCTCCTTCTGTGTCCCCATTTCATTCTGTTCATCCCTGTGTTGCAACACAGATCAGGCTGCCTTGGAGTGATCTGTTGACATTTCTGTCTCCTCCAGACGGTAAGCACCTTATCTTATTCTCCCCAGAGTTCTCAGAGATTTCCACAGAGTAGATATGAAATAAATATTTGCTGAATGAATTTCAATGTATACATTTCAGAATAGAGGCTGATCAAATAAAATGGAATGATATGCAAGTCAGGAAACGGAGGAAGCGGGTACTAACACAGAGGGTGTGTATGTGTTCATGGGAGAGACTCATAGTACACACATTTACCAATTCTGAATATTTTATAAAAAGACTAGTTCTCAAAGATTGCTTTGGTAAACAGAGTCAGGGAACACGTTCTTGACTAGGCTTTTTAATATCAAGAGCGTATGTTTGAGCTGTTCTGCTTCCTCTCTTTGTAACACAAGTTATAGACACTGAGGGGTTTACATGTTTCTTAAAGAAAGTACAAAAATGCACTTATCCAACTTTTATTTTAGGAAAATATTGACAGCAATGAACTACTGAAGCCATAGTTCTAATACCCTCAAATAAGAGATCATATCAATGAATTGAGTTTACATTATGTCAATTTTCAGGATTGCACTTCCTGGCAGAAAAACTAAAGTTGCTTATTGCTATCAGATTCGCTCTTTCCCAACCTAGTTACTCTCTTTCTCCTGCTGTGAGGTCTCTGTCTTTGAATTCTCTATTAAGTTTTTTAATAGACAATCTGCTTCAGTACTTTTCTGAGGGAAAAAAAAAAGCTCCCTTTTCCCTCCAAGAACGGCAGTTAAGCCTTGCATTTAATATGAAATCTAGCGGACACATCTGTACTTTGTCATTCAAAAAAAAAAGTTTTATTTTCTAATTATTATCTACTTATCAGCCTTCAGTTAAGAATTCACTTGCCTCTGCACCACCTTGAGAATTCGGTCTTAATTTTCGGCATCCAGGCCTAAGATGGAATCATTCCTTTTCTGTGAGCATTTATCTCCATCTGCCTCAGAAAAGTTGTTTACGTCCAATGTTGGACCACCCCTCACATTAAGTTTAAATTGGAAACATTTTTTTTCTAATAAAGATAATCTGTATCCCATTTGTTTTCAGGAAACTATAATAATTCAGCGATAGATGAAAATGTTTAAGAGCTGTGAAGGGCTTCGAAGCTGATGTTTTCCATTATCAGTTGCTTGTGTAGGTAAATATATTAAAGGTCAGAAATGAAATGCCCACACCAACCACTATGAAGTCAAAGCTCTTATCTATTACGAACGGCTTTTAGCTTATAAAAAAGTTGTTGTCCCTAACTCCCAGGAGGGCAACTATGGGAAGGAATGAAGCGCCTAGAAGATACCAGATTACACTGAAAGGGAGGAAAGAAAGTGGTTCTGTTTTCCTCCAAACACACCACAGAAATGGACTTTTTGTGCGTGCTCTATTTTTGTTCCATACTATGTTTATTTGAAAATCTCTCATAGCCCTCAACACCCAGAAAATCTCAAAAGTTTTGTTGACTACTATAACATTTCTGACTGAACACTCATTTCTTACAACAAGTGGAGAACACCACCTACGGTCACTGCCACTGGCACCTTACAAGCATCTTGCAGATCCCAGAGAAAACCAGGGCCCAACTAACCACAGGAGCCAGACCATAAGTCAAACCAGATTTCTGAGTTACATAAATGGGCCTACTGGAGTGGTGGAAAAGAGAGAGCATACACTGCCAATGCACTAATGGCAAGGAAGATTAGTGAATGAAAAGCATTTGCTGCCAAACACGGGAGCTGCTGTTGAGTCAGGGAGAAAGAGAGCTGTTGGTGGAATCACAGTAGCTGTCTCCCTGGACAGTGGAGATTTCAAGGTAGTCCAACATTGAGCCAATCAAATCTTAAATGTTTGGTCTTTACAAACCTAACATGGTGGGGTTCCACATGGGACTGCTAGTGATTTCTCAGTCTTTGGGATACCAACCACTCCACCAGGAAAACAACGGGCTGCTTTAAAAGAAATCATGACATCTTGAGGATGGAAGTGGTAAAAAAGAGAAAAGTTTTACAATTCCTTTTTATTCACCTTACATCAAGCCCCACTGATTAAATAGAGAACAAAGCTTTCCAATGGTCAATGATGTCATTTCCATGACAGAAAAATCTTGACTTCTTCACCTAGATTGAGATTTTTATTAAGGTAGACATAGACCCATCTACACGGGTTATAAGAAATCAAGAACAATATACTTGAGCCCTTCCTAATGATCTCCAAAACTCAACATTTTCTACAGAAGAATCACAACACCATAAAATTGAAGTAGATATGCATCCATCGGGCAGATTTTAAATTTTTACAAGAATAATTATACTCATCAGATACTTACTCCATGCTCGGAACTATGCATAAATGGCTAACTTAATTTACACGTATCATCTAATTTAATCATTACAACTACCTTATGAGGTAAATACAATTATGAATCCAATTTCACAGATGAGGAACTTGAGGCTTAAAGAGTTTAAACAAACACACCTAGCTGTTAATTGGAAGCCTGAGCTCTTAACCTCTATGTCATGCTGACTATAAGTCACAACCTGTTCATTTCTCTAGCTTTTGACCCCCTGGTGTCATAATGACAATTGTCAGGTCTATGTGACATACTTCATATTCATCTTATTCTAAATCTAAATACCGCCCATAGTCCATCTGGCCAATATTACGTCCACACCTCAGCCCCCAGCACATTCGTGGAGCTTCTGCCTAGACCAATGTCCTCTAATCAGAGAATGCCTTCAATTCTTTCTCCAGCAAAAACATCATCCTTCACCTTCCAAAGAATCATGAAACATGAAAATATCTTAAGAGCAGTATTAAAGCATTTTAAAAGATTTAATTGTGACTCATTTCATTTGTCTCTTGATGTATTTCTAAATTTTATTTCCCCTAAAAGTTGTAACAATTAACTTTTCAGAGTTTCTATCAGAGGGGGGAAAAGGCTTTTGGTAAACATACCACTTTTTTCATCATTAATGTACTTCAAAGTGGTATAAAATGTACAAAATACTTGAGCAATAGTACAATGGAAAAATTCTAAATTGCTAAAATTGTGGGTGGGCTCAGAAGAACTATAAATCCCGATCTCTCAATCCATGGAAGTAAAACAGGTTACAGCCTTCACAGTAAGGTCATTACTGGCTGTAAAGTCACAGGTTATACGTATGATACAGACCATTTGGATAATTTATCACATTGCCTCCAAGGCCCTCCAGATTTGCATTAGTGTCAGGGTTACCTTCATTCTCCAAGTCACCTTTGCCTCAATATCTTGTATTTATCCTTCATTCCTTTGGGTCCATCTTAATCTTCACACAAGCACCAAATCTTATTTTTTCTTTAAGTAGCTTTGTCTCAGAGGGCACAGGTCAGAGGCAGGTTGGTAGAAATGAACTAGTGAAGTCTCTGGAGGTCTCTAAGGAAATCTTATCTGCTGAATCGAGTTAATGTCCACTTGTATTTTGGACATTTGCCCAGAAGCTAGTGGATAGCAGGGACTTTTAGAAGCAATACAATTCCCAAAAACATAAAGCAAAAAATAAAAGGCAATGTTTGGAGATGAAGGGCAGCCATAAAAAATGTTTTGTACTCCACCTTATATTTGATTTGGAAAACATTTTCTCCATATCTATTATTAATCAGCATTTTTTAAGGTTTAATTTTAATCATTCTCTTTTCCTGTAACACTGTATGTAATAAAACCATCCTTTGAGCTGGGGAATAGCTCCATGGTAACAGATTCTCAAACATCAGCACAGGATGGAGCTTTCAGTGTGTGATCACAGTTCAGAAGAGGAGGAGGAGAAAATGATGAAATTCCATATTGGGTCTCTTTCTTTCTTGGGATAACATGCTGAGAAACAAGTCTACTGTCTTGTGAGGTGATTGGGAGTAGGGGAAAGGGATATGGAGTCAAGTGAAAGACCAGGCTTAAACTTTTAGTAGGTTAGCTATGGAATTTCAAGGTATGAAATAAATCCTTTATTTCCCTAAAGAGATGGAAAATGTATTTCCTATTCAATAGAGCAGAAAAGAATTCTCTACCCTGATGTCACACTTTACAGCACATACTGAAATAGATTCATTCATTCACTCATTCAAAATCCACTGGGTGCTTACTATTCACAAGCAAAGCCCTGTGGTAGGCAGGTAGTCCAAGGCCATGGACTTTTGTATGGTCAATTTTTGTGAAAAACTAATGTACGGCATATCCAGACAATGGATTATTATTCAACGCTAAAGGGAAATGAGCATCAAGCCATGAAAAGACATGGAAAAAACTTAAATATATATATATAGATATTGCTAAGTGTAAGAAGCCAATCTGAAAAGGCAATAGACTGTATGATTCCAACTTCATGACATTCTAGAAAAGGTAAAACTATGGAGAAAGTAAAAAGATCAATGATTGCTGGGTGAGGGGGAAGAGACGAATACCTAAATCATGAAGTATTTTTAGGGCAGCAAAAATATTCTGTATGATGTTACAATGATGGATACAGGTCATTATACATTTATCCAAACCCACAGAATGCATAATACCAAAAGTGAACCCTAAGGTAAACTATGGTCTTTGGGTGATGATGATGTGACAATGTAGGTCCATCCTTGATAAAAACAAAACATTTTGGTGAGTAATGTTGATAATGGGGAGGCTGGACATGTGTGGGGGACAGGAAGTACATGGGAAATCTCTGTACCTCCCTCTCAATTCTGTTGTAAATCTAAAAATTGCTTTGGAAAAAAATCAAGGTCTTCGAAATAATTAAAACATTTAAAAATGAGTATTATACACAGAATGAATTAAACAGTCCCATTTAGAGCAGAGGTATGTTCTAGAAACTGGACCCCAAAGCTGGACCTGAACACTACTAATCAGGAAGGATCTTCTCCACTTGTCTAGTCATCGTTATGTAAAACTGACAAAAAGCCTAGTCTTTATAAAATGTCATAATTTGCCTGCCCAGTTCAGCTAAGCCTCACTAATTTGGAATAACTGGGTTTAAAGCAGGGGAATGGTGAATTAAGGAAGTACCTCAAACAAGGCCCATTTTAAACTCTCAGCATTGCTGCTGGACAGAGGTCCTACTTTAAACAACTGGGAATATTTTATATTTTGAGTTCAGATAGTCTTTGGGTTTCTGGGTGCTTCTAAAGTGCTCCAGGGTGTTTAATACCATTTGTTCTTCTAATCTTGTTTGCACTATTAATTTGGTTAATAGGTTAGTAATCCTTTCTTTATAGATAGCAGGAAAGTAAACTTAAGCCCAGCACTTTTCTAAATTATTACATCCTCTGAACAAATGGGGTACAGATTAATGAGGTTTTACTCAAAGCTCTGAATTCACAGAAGCCTTAAATGAAGCAACACATCCTTGTTCCCATTTAATGAAAACAACAATCAAGAAATGTAAATCTGACTTGAATGCGGGGTAAGAGGAACTGGATAACTACCTGCCAACATTGGAATCACCTTCAAAGTGGATCTTCCAGCAAAATGAGAGGACTGTGACCCATCCGCTGACAATGCTAACTACACAATCATTGCAAGAGAGAAAGTCACATATCCTTCCCTCTTAGTTACAGTGAGGCTCACAATATCACATAAAAATGTACAACCTTACTACACATTAACAATAACCAGGGTTTCTGATTTTTAGGTTTTTCATTCAAAAACTTGAGAGCCTCTCCTTCTCCAAAATCCCAAACATTCCCATTTATTTCACCAAAAGGAAAATGAGTAGTGAGACAATACAGTTACGTAAAATATTTTCTATCTTATCAGCATATCATGTTCAAACTTTTAAATAACTCTTTGGTATTGGGAATTCTCCATATAAGCCACAATTAATTTCAACAAACCTTGTGCTAAAAAAAAATTGTGAACTTGCCAAATCAACAAACATGTATTTTGAAATGATTGCCCATAAAGTAGCACTTAATTACAATAAAAAATTCAAATATAGGAGAAATGAGTACGTCGATGAAAGAGAGTTACGACCCCAAAGAGGGAAAACAAGTATCTAGCTTTTCATGTGTTGCTAAATTACTTGAGAAGAAAATGTTAGTATTTAAATAGTGTATTACTACCCTCGAACCACAGTACTCATAAATCTATCAAAGTCAAAATAAATGTTACTATCCTTTACTTCTAATCTTTTAGACAACCAAGATGTTATTAAAAATATTAAAAACTGTGTAGTAGCTTTGTGGTTTCTTGCATTGATCCACAGTGACAAAGGGAAGAGCTACTGAAATCCACACCACTCTAGTAAAGGCTCAAACTCAAATCCTGAACCACAATTTTTTTCATCTGTAAAATGAAAAAAAATATTGCTAAATTAGGTATTACATTGGTTCATTCTTAGTCAGCAATCTGACAAGAAAAAGCTTAGTGTCTATAATACAATTCAATGTCAAGGTACAAGATAGTTGGTACACTTGAAGGTACATAATTTCAATACAAAACTAGGTAGAATAAGAATGGTTTTCTTTTCCCTTCATAAAGTATTATATGTGTATAGTAAATCAGATTGCTAAGGTTAATGATGAATAGAAGTTTCTAACCATAAACATTATCATAGGAAATTAAATACTTACAGAGGAGAGTGATAGGCATAATTATACCCCTGAAGAGAAGGCAAGATTACTAACGAGATCCCAAGTTTGCAAAAATTGTGGGTAGGCTGCAGCAATTATGGCTCTAAGTATAAGCCCATAAAAGTGAAGTGTGGGGTCAGTATTGGCAGAGGAAAATGCTCAGTATTTTTCAAATGATTTCTTCAACATGACATTGCCATAATCACTTTATATTTAAGATTTTATAGTGAGTCCACAGTACTTTGCCTATAATTAGGATATGCTGCCACTAGATGGCAGTAAAAATGGTTAGGTCATAACCCCTGTGGAAAAAATTCATTCATTCAAGGTTATCTTTAAAGTACCCACTAACATTATATACATTATACTTGTATATATACATGTCCTTACACTATAGGAAGCTTACTTTTAAATAAATCTTCACATGACAGCTAAGCTTTATTAAGATAACAAATTACATAGTACTAGAGAATAGTTTAAAAAAAATAAATCCCAATACTGAGATTCACCTTTACTGTCACTGATTTAATCCAGTTTCTAAAATTTTTTTTTTAAAGATTTTATTTATTTATTTGACAGAGATAGAGACAGCCAGCGAGAGAGGGAACACAAGCAGGGGGAGTAGGAGAGAGAAGCAGGCTCATAGCGGAGGAGCCTGATGTGGGGCTCAATCCCAGAACGCTGGGATCACGCCCTGAGCCGAAGGCAGACGCTTAACCGCTGTGCCACCCAGGCGCCCCTAGTTTCTAAAAATTTTTACACATTAATCCAATCTAACCATTTTTATGCATTAATCAGAATATCCAGGACTTCAGGGTATTTTGGTATCAAAGCTATTTCTGTCAATAATATTCTATTTATTTGAAGTATTTTTCTATTTTAGCTAAAGGATGCNATTTTTATTTTTAAAGATTTTATTTATTTATTTGACAGAGATAGAGACAGCCAGCGAGAGAGGGAACACAAGCAGGGGGAGTAGGAGAGGAAGAAGCAGGCTCATAGCGGAGGAGCCTGATGTGGGGCTCAATCCCAGAACGCTGGGATCACGCCCTGAGCCGAAGGCAGACGCTTAACCGCTGTGCCACCCAGGCGCCCCTAGTTTCTAAAAATTTTTACACATTAATCCAATCTAACCATTTTTATGCATTAATCAGAATATTCCAGGACTTCAGGGTATTTTGGTATCAAAGCTATTTCTGTCAATAATATTCTATTTATTTGAAGTATTTTTCTATTTTAGCTAAAGGATGCTTATGCTGCTAAAAATTGTTAGAATCACTTAAAAGGAAGGGTTTTAGTTTACATTTTAAGACTTCTTAGGAAGTTTAAATATATTTTAAAATTTTGTGGTATATGATAGTCTATCACTTATTTGTCTATCCAATACGCGGGATAATAAAAGGATACCAAAGGTCTCATCATTCTATACCAAAATTAGATAATGCAAATATTGTCTATGATGCTTCATCCTGATTCCATTCTCTGTAGTCCTATCAAGAGATAATTCCTATCTAGCCTTTTACGTTTATCATTTTCTTGATTTCTTAAAAAAAAAAAATCTTGGTTTCCAACTGGTTCATTTTAGCCTACTTTATTTTAATTACTGAAACATTTAGATTTATTTCCAGTATCTCTGTGTGTGTACATGCACACACACAGACATGGATGCACTTGAAATGTATTCCACCTTTTCTATTTTTCTCCTTTTTTGGTTATTTTGCCCTGATGGTTTACAATTTCACCTTTTTTCCTTGACTAGTTTGACAGTTCCCATTCTATATGTTCTCCTTCAGTGATTTCCCTAGAAATTTCAATATGCTTATTTTATTAGTTTCTTCCTTTCCAATTATTTTATTACTTTTTTTAAAAGTCTAAGATCTATATTACTGGGTGAATGGAAGTGATGGCAACAGCTATCCTGATCTTTACTTTTGGTAGATACATTTTATTAAGACAGCAGAGTTCCCTTCTATTCTTAGTTTGAAGAATTTTTAGGACAATAAATGAAGGTCAAATATCAAACAATTTTTCATCTGAGTTAAACACATCCTTTTCTCCCTAAATCTGTTAATAAAAATGAACTAGATTTTTATGTTTTCTAGTGTTAAACTCTGCATATATGTAATAAACCCCCCTTGGTCATTTAATTATAGTTTATATATTGTTGGACTTGGTTTACTAGTATTTAAAGAGTCTCACAATATGATTATGAATTTTTTTAACTTGTAGAAATTTCTCATTTACTTCTAAGCCTAGAAAGCATTATAAATAATTTTTGGTGCACCTTTTCCTCAACTAGTTACACTGCTATAGATGTCTTTCAGAACTTAAAGAGTTTCCTATACTTCCAGAAGCAAAACTCAGGGAGGTTTTCATTCTTTGTTTTTTATTATTTTTAGGGAGGGTGTTGTTTAACTTCTGGCTTTTCTGGCTATGACAGAGCAGTTATAGTCTTAAGATTGTAAAGCAAAACTTCATCATTATTAACTTGGTGAAAAGAAATATTCCACTCACCGTACCATCCTTTCAGAAGTGAAGACAAGAAAGATCTCAACAGTCATTTTCTAAGGTTCTCCCCCCCACCCTGCTTTGGGGCAGGGTGGAGAAAGGGCTGTATAATAAAGACCTCAAAACAGCTAAATTTACTACAAAAAAGCAAAGTTTATTAAATCTAGACTTCCCCCCCCTAATTTCTCTAACTTGCTGTGAAGAAATGCCACAAGGGGATCCATCATTTTAGGGTAGAACTAGCACCCATCTGGATGTCTTCAGAGACCTAACCTGTTCTTTGAGAAAAGCCTTTGGTGCAAAGTTCACCAGGATGACATCTTCTGACTGAAAAGACAGAACTTCTCCAAGGAAAGGCCTTCTTTAAGGTGAATAAAGAATGTAGGCAGTTCAAAGGGCTGAAAGTTACAAAGGGTTTTTATTTAACCATAGCAATGTACTTCATGGAACACTTTCTGTGTGTCAGCTACTTTGGCAAGAGCTTGTCCCATATTATCTTCTGTAACCTTCACAGCAACATAGAAAGCAGGTGATATCAGTAGCTGCATTTTAAAGACAAGCCACAGAGAGCTACAGGTCATGTAACTTGCCCCAAACAACCCAGATTGGAGGTAGAAGGCCCTGGACTTGAAATCAAGCATTTTGTCGCTAAAGGTAATGTTCATCTCCTCAAGTCAGAAGTTATAAACTGGGGATCATTAGGGTAAAAGCTTTATAAGCTGTAGATTTAAAAATTATCAGCTTGGGAGCGCCTGGGTGGCACAGCAGTTAAGCGTCTGCCTTCGGCTCAGGGCGTGATCCGGGCATTATGGGATCGAGCCCCACATCAGGCTCCTCCGCGATGAGCCTGCTTCTTCCTCTCCCACTCCCCCTGCTTGTGTTCCCTCTCTCTCTCTGGCTGTCTCTATCTCTGTCGAATAAATAAATAAAATCTTTTTAAAAAAAATAAAAAAATGAAAATAAAAATTATCAGCTTGGGCAGAAATTCCCATTACAGTGTTGGACCATTTACTTAGTTTCAGGTATAGTCTCTTCTGATAAGGAATGAGGTCTGAAAAACATCGATGTAGCATTGTGTCATATGCAGTTTTCTAATGTTTTCCCCAGAAGAAACAGTAGCTAAACACATCTGAATACAGTACCTTGTGTGATGCCCAATCATCTCATTCAATCCTGCCTGGCTCAGGTTGTCTACCCTACCTGTCTCGAGAAGAGCTTAATGCAGTTCTCCTGTGCACTTGTCATTTCATCTTTGTCTTGTTTTTATAACTCGAAGCCTCCAAATTCCTTCTGCATCTTCCATAAAGCTATCTTCAGTTTTCCCTCAATACTAAATTTATATTTACTATAATATTCACCTACTTATTAAATAAGAATTTCACACGTCCTTTCAACCAGGCTAGTTTTTTTTTTTTTTTTTTTTTTAAGTAGGCTCCGTGCCTAGCATGAAGTCCAATGCAGGCCTTGAACTCACAACCCTAAGACTGAGACCTGAGCTGAAATCAAGAGTTGGACACATAATCAACTGAGCCACCCATGTGCCCCAACCAGGCTAGTACTTTTATTAGGTTTCTTTCAAATTTGTTTTTGTGGTCGCTCTGGTTGCAATGTTGCGTAAGTTTTCAGTGGTCTACCTCAAGCTTATTTTCCCCCATAAACTTGGTTACTTTCAGAGCATGGTTTTGCCAGTTGTATTTTCAGGATCACATGTGTAAGGTTACATCAGAACTTCTGTATCATTTGGCTATAATGTATTTGCCATATAATTCTTGGTTATGACTTTATTAAATGCTAGAATTTATTGTGACTATATTGACTGTTATCTGCAAATAGAATAAATTAAATATTTCCAAACAACATGGAGATCATTTAAATGAATTAGTGAAACACAAGCTAAATATAGGCTATTTCCAATTATTTTCTGGCTCTTAATAAATTTATATTTGACTCCAATTCTGAAGGGCTTTAACTTGTCAAGTATTAGAGAAACAATATAAATGTATGTGACCTAGAAAAATAGTTTTTCATTTCTTATTTGGGAATAAGAGATTTTCATGGTGGGGATGAGGATAGGGAATGAAATCACATTAACTTATCATTTTTTAATCCCTTTTGAACTCCGTTTCCCTTATGAAAACTGAGAATTTACATTTGTTCTAATTTTTTTATTTCTTCAAGAGAACATGCTTAATATCTTGGCTGAGTCTCCTACAAAGAAGACAGAATCATAACTAATTAGAAATTCTGATGAATTCAGAGAAATTGTAATCACTAACTTCAGGCAATAAGTATTCAGAGGGTAAGACCTGGTGTTTGAGTTCCCTGCGCTTCTGATGAAACTTCTGGCAGTTTTCATGCTTAATTGGACCATTGGATCCTGTCTGTGTGAAGGGAGGAAAACAAGGTCCTGCTCCTTTGGCATTTAAAATGACTTGATTAATGATTACCTGGAAGCATTAAGGTAGAATCATTATAATGGTATCAGTATTTCCCCTTTTTCTTGTGCTAATATTTATTTTGCAAGATGCAAAACTGACCTTTCAGTCTGTCATATAATTTATTTATCCTATTAACCTATATTGTGTTGCTTATGAGTCAGGAAGAATTACCCTCAATATAACCTTACCTGCTACAGAACTAGTTTACCTGCTTTAGCGAAGTCGAAAATATCGACCATAGATACAAGCAGACGGAATCAGAAAGAGGCTTCACACAAGGGAGGAATTACATTCTCATACCCAAATTTTCTAATTACTTTCCTTTCAATATGGGTTTAAACAAACAAAAAAAAAATTGATTTTGAATTTATATGTGTACCTCAGCATTTCACTTTAATCCTCTCCTGGTCTCATTTTTTCCACCCTCTCTCCCAGGATGATCTCACCCAGGTTCATGGCTTTGTTTACCATTCATTTGCTGAGAACTCTCATTTCCAGATCTCCTGTGCATGTTTCTCTCTTTATTCAGTTATGCAAGAAAATACCTGGATATCATCTTGACTCCTCTTTCTCCTTTCTAGGTTTATCCCATTAATCATCAAGTTCAATGTCTTCTGTTTCTACCTTACTCTGTTTCCAATGCCATTCCTGTGGTCCAGGAGAGCATTTGGGGTGGGAAGAGAACTGGAATAACCTCAACAGTCTTCTGCTTCCACCAAGCCCCAAACTCATGCTTCATGATACTGCAAGGATGGTTTCCTAAATCACAAACTTCTGATAATGTCCCCACTGTGCTTAAAACCTAGTGCTTTCTATGTAAAACCCTAAGCATAGTATTTAAGGTATTTTATGGAGCTGATCTCTTCTTCCTCTGCTTTTATTGAATACCTAGTATGCACCTAACACTGTTCCAGATATTGAGAATACATCAATAATTGATATACAGAGTCCCTGCCCACCAGGCCTTACCATTAGGGACTGAAGGTAGAAAACAAACAGATAAACACATATTTATCAATTTCAGGACCAACAGATGCCATGAATAAAATAAGAAGAAATTATAGACAGTGACTTGAAATGCTGCTTTAATTAAGACAGGATGGGAAAGGACTCAAGGAAGGAATGGCATGTGAGTGGAGACTTAAATAATAGGCAGAAACACGTAGAAACCAGAAGGAACCTGAATTTAAAGATTCTGGGGCTGGACGGAGCTTAATATGTCTAAGGGACAGAAAGAAGAAGAAGAAGAAAAGACAGATCAAAACAAAGAAAATGAAGCCAGTGTTGAAAGGTGGCTTGATACACAGGTTTGCAGGCCATTATGAAGAGTTTCAGTTCTGTTCTACTCACAGTGGGAAGCCACTGGGAGGGGGGTACTTAAATAGAAAGAGGAGTATCCTGACTTAAACATTAAAGGCTCTCCTCATCTACACACCAAAAACTTTAAGACACTGGTGAAAGATTATGAAGAGGACATAAATAAGTGGAAAGATAGCCAATGTTCATGGATTAGAAGTTAACATCACTATAATATACATACTACTCAAAGCCATATACAGATTCAGTGCAAACCTTATCAAAATTCCAAGGGCTTTCTTCACAGAAATAGAATGAACAATCCTAAAATTTGTATGGAACCACAAAAGACTCCAAATAGCCAAAGCAATCTTAGAAAGAACAAAGCTGGAGGGATCACTGTCTTTCATCAGTGTCTTAACAGTTTTCAGTGTACAAGTCTTTCACCTCCTTGGTTAATTTATTCCTAAGTATATTACTCTTTTTGATGCAGCTATAAATTGGATTGTTTTCTTAATTTCTCTGAAAGTCTCTTCAATAAGTGGTAATGGGAAAATTGGTCAGCTACACGCAAAAGACTAAAACCAGATGACTACCTTACACCATCAATAAAAACTAACTCAAACAGATTAAAGATATGAATGAAAGACCTGCATTGTAAAATTCCTCCAAGAAAACAGGTGGTAAGCTCCTTGACATAGGTTTTAGCAGTTTTTGTGGATCAGTTTTTAAAGTGGAAGGAAACAAAAGCAAAAATAAATATGTGGGACTACATCAAACTAAAAAACTTCTACACAACAAAGGAATTCATCATCAAAGCAAAAAGGCAACCTACTGAATGGGAGAAGATATTTACAAAGCATAACTCTGATAAGAGGTTAATATCCAAAATATATAAAGAACTTATACAACTCAACAACAAAAAACAAACCTAATGAAAATGGGCAGAGGATCTGAATAAACACTTTTCTGAAGACATACAGATGGCCAACAGGCAAATGAAGATATTTAACATCACTAATCATCAGGGAAATGAAAATAAAAACCACAATGAGATACCACATAATACCTATTAGATTATGATCAAATACACAAGAAGGGCTATTATCAAATACACAATAAATAAGTATTGGAGAGGATGTGTTGAAAAAGGAACCCTTGTACATTGGTGGGAATGCAAACTGGTGCAACCACTACAGAAAACAGTATGGAGATTCCTCAAAACTTAAGAATGGAACTACTATGTGATCCAGCAATTCCACTACTATTTATCCAAAGAAAAAAAATATTAATTTGAAAAGATGAATACACCCCTATGTTCACAGCAGCATTTCTTGTTAACACGTAAGATATGGAAACAAACTAAGTGTCCATGAATGAATGAATGAATGAATAAGATGTGGTGGGTGCACATGTGTACAGAGAGAGATACAATGGAATACTACTTGACCGTCAAAAAGAATGAAATCTTGCTGTTTGCAACAACATGGATGGACCTTGAGGGTATTACACTAAGTGAAATAAGTCAGAAGGAGAAAGACAAATACCATATGATTGCAATCATATATGGAGAACAGATCAGGGTTTACCAGAGGGGGAAAGGATGAGTGGGCTAAAGGGGTAAAGGAGGTCAACTGTAGGATAATGGAAGGTAACCAGACTTTTGGGTCAATTGCTTTGTAGTATATCTAGAAGTTGAATTAATAATATTGTGCACCTGAACCTTATTAAAAAAAAAAGCTGGAGGTACACTTCTTGATTTAAAACTATATTACAAAATTATAATAATCAAAAGAGTACGTTGGTATAAAAACAGACACAAAGACCAATTGAACAGAATTGAGAACCCAGAAATAAATCCGTGCATACATGATCAACTAATACTTGATAGGGGAGCAAAGAATACTCAGTAGGGAAAGAATTATCCTTTCAATCAATAGTGTTGGGGAAAATGGATGCCCACATGCAAAAGAATGAAATTGGACCCCCATCTTATACCACTCACAAAAACATATCAAAATGGATTAAAGACTTAAATGTAAGCTGAAGTTATAAAAGTCCTAGAAGATGACATAGGGAAAAAATCTCCTTGACAGTGGTCTTGGCATGATGTTTTGGATATGAATGACATCCAAAGCACAAACAACAGAAACAAATCAGTAAGTGGGAGCACATAAAACTAAGAAGTTTCTGCATAGAGAAACAGTCAACAAAATGAAAAGGCAATCAATGGAACAGGAGAAAATATTTGCAAACCTTAAATATGATAAAAGGTTAATATCCAAAATATATAAGAAACTCAGATAATAGCAAAAAAATAATCTGACTATAAAATGAGCAGAGAACTTCAACAGATATTTTTCCAAAGAAGACATACGAATGGCCAAAAGGTACATGATAACATGCTCAACATCACTAAAAATCAGAGAAATGCAAATCAAAACCAGTGAGGTATCATCTCACACCTGTTAGAATGGCTATTATTTAACAAAAACAAAACAAAAAACAGAAATAAGAGATAATGTGTTGGCAAGAATGTGGAGAAAAGAGAACTCTGTGCAGTTGACAGGAATGTAACGTAGTACAGTTACAATGGAGAGCAGTATGGTGGTTCCTAGAAAAATTACAAGTAGAACTATCATATGATCCAGAAATCCTACTTTTGGGTGTACACCTGAAAAACATGAAATCACTACCACAAAGAGGTATCTACACTCCCATGTTCATTGCAGCATTATTTTCAATAGCCACAACAGGGATACAACCTAAGTGTTCATCAATGGACGAACAGATAAACCAAATGTGGTATTTATATTCAATAGAATATTATTCAGTCATAACAAGGAGGAAGCCTATCACTTGTGATGGTATGGATGGACCTTCGGGGCATTATGCTAAGTGAAATGCATCATACAGAGAAAGAAAAATACTGTATGATATTACTCACAAGTGGCATCTAAAAATATTGAACTTACAGAAATAATATTGTGAATGCCAAGAGGAAGGAGCATTGTGGAGATGTTGGTAAAAGGGTACAAACTTTGTTATAAAATAACTAAGTCCTGAGAATCTAATGCACAAAATCAACCATACTGTGTTGTGCACATGAAAGTTACTATGAGAGTAGATTTTCAATATTCTCCATAGAAACAAAAAATGGTAATTTTGTGAGGTGAAAGATTCATTACACAACCTCATTGTGGTAAACATTTCACAATACACACATGTATCAAATCATCACATTGTACACTTTAACCTTACACAATATTATATGCCAAGTATATCTCAATAAACTTGGAAAAATACATGTCAAAAAAAGCTCCCTCTTCCCTTTCTTGTCCCTCATGCTATGCTGTAGCCCTGTTGAACTACTCTTGGCCCCACAGAGTTCCATGCTCTCTCTCCAGGCATGCACACATGTTGTTCCTCTTGCTTGGAATATCTTCACTGATATCTCCTACCCTCCCTCCTCGCTTCCACTTGTCCTTTGGATCTCTCAATCAGGTATCAATGTATGGAGGAAGCCTTTTCTCTCTCCCAGACTGAGGTAGGCATCCTTCCTTCCATTTTCTTTTCTTTTCTTTTCTTTTTTAAAGATTTTATTTATTTATTCAACAGAGATAGAGACAGCCAGCGAGAGAGGGAACACAAGCAGGGGGAGTGGGAGAGGAAGAAGCAGGCTCATAGCGGAAGAGCCTGACGTGGGGCTCGATCCCATAACGCCGGGATCACGCCCTGAGCCGAAGGCAGATGCTTAACCTCTGTGCCACCCAGGCGCCCCCTTCCTTCCATTTTCAAGCATTAGCATTATAGCACTTATTTTAACATGCCAAGTTGCCTATGTCCCTCACCAGTTCATCAGCTTCTTGAAAACATGCCTTGCTTAGTTGGTTACTGTTTATCTAGCACTAGCACAGAGTTCTAATGTAAAGCACACATTTAAAATTTATTTTCTGGATAAATGAAGGATTTTTTTTCTTTGTTAGTACTATTGAGTGCTAACAGTAGAGATAGATGGCTTTAAGGAAGCAAACACAGAAGTGTGTATGCTTAAATTTTTTCAAGGAAAATAAACAAGAGTATGTTCCTAAAATCCTTATAAATGTCCTGGTACCTCCTTGTCTGAAATCATAATTTCATAAGTACCTTGATCCCTCTGACCTAATCTTTTGAATGCATTTTCATTTTTTCAGCAAGCATTTCTAAAGTACAACTGTATTCTTCCACTCTTTTCTGCTATTTTTCTAATTATTTTTTTTTATTGCAAGTGCTCTTTGTTATTTTCTTTACCTTCTTAGACTATTATCCACTCTTTTCTGGTTACATCCCATATATCATGCTCAGCAGCTTCTTTGTCTCATCATCTTCCACATTCACTTCCGTGCCATTTTGTATTCATCCAGCATGAAAGAAATGACTTCTTGCGCAGAAAAGACACACACTGCTATATACCACCAATCATTTGCATATAGGTTTGTAATTTAGTCGTCAGCTAATTCCTATTTATTCTGGGATTGATTATTCAATTGATAGATTACCTAGGTCTCCTCCTTCATTCTCTCTCACTGTCCATCTTTTGGTCCTAGCATTTTCATTTTTTCAATAGATAGTATGCAGAGACGAAGGGCAGCAGTGAAATGCAAATTAATCAACTCTAGTCATTTTGAGCAGCTCTCATAAAAAGATTTGATGGAAGACAAGGTTGAAATTATTGGCTCAATTGAGAATTATAAACTGTCCATGAATGTCACTTATCCATGCTATTTCTAGTTACCGTTTAGTATGGATAATTGGAAAGAAAACGGGAAGAGGAAAAAAAAAACAAAAAACAAAAGTTAGCGATAAATGAAAATTAAGAAAAAAAGAGAGCTAAAAGATAGAAGTTATACTACAAAATGGCTCATCCAAAGACTGCCCTGGATTTGAAGCAGTTTTCACTGACTGTACCTCATGATGGGGAAACAATTCAAATCTGCAGACAAACAAGCATATGATTATTAAGCATATAGACTCAAAGACCAACAGGTTGACTATCTGAACTGTTCTGCTTTATCATGTCTTTTTTGTTCAAGTAGATATGAGTCACTGCAGAGTCTCCAGCCCCCATATGCTCACACAGACCCACAGACATAGACACACAACTGGATGGCATAAAGTTAGTTCTTTCCTAATCTCGAGAGTCAAATTTTAAGAAAATATACAAGAAAAAACTACTAGTGCTATGAAATCTAAGGCACTTAAGTAAAGCAATAACTAACTTTTCTGTGAAGAACCCAGGGGATGGAGGTGCTTATCCTTAATTCCCTGACAGTGAATGTGAAGCCATGTGCATTTATGCAGGGTCATTCTTGCATAAATGCAATCCTCTGTGTGCAATGTGCTCCTCAATATAATGGCACTCATTAGCGAATGCACAAACATTTCTCTGAATATATTAAAAGGTTTAAAAGAAATTAGCCTTTGTTTATAATTAGAAAACATCAGTGAAAATGCATTTTATTTCAAAGACTTTTCTGAATACATTAAAATTAACAACAAAATAACCTCTGTTGCACCTCCCAAACTTCTTCATAGAAGTACAAATCTTTACATTGTCATGCATTGTCTGGTTTCTGTCAAAATCCTTTTGATGTCTGGTGGTAGATTTTTCTACAGTCATATATATATGGCACATATTACTTTGGATATGTTCTGCATCTTCACAGTAAATACTGAAAGTTGTTCTAATATTCTTATGTATCACTAATTATTACATTAGTGATGTACAGAAAAAGACAATTGTTGGGATGAAGAGGCTTACCTGAAGAGACTGTGTTATCAGGTGGATCTAGCATTATTGAAATACCCAATTCTCTATCAGACACTCTGGGAAGATTGGGAACTCCCGTGTGACACATGTCACTTACGGTAAGAAGAATATCCCTCTGGCAAATTCACCATGCAATTAACATTAACACGGCTCCCACAGAGCCAGTTTCTCCCTGGTGGGACTTACATGGCACTTGCTCCATGGGCCTGTACTCATAGGGTTCATATCCAGAATTGGCTTAACCATCAAGGCCTGAGCACAAGACTGAATATGGACAGCAAGAAGGAAAAGAAAACATAAGACAATGGACAGTGAAATTTAATCTTTGAAGGATCCTAATGGTAAATACCTGGAATTTCCCCGAAGAAGGAACAACGATTTTGTGGCAAAAATACTACAGGTTGGGAGGTGAGATTAGGTCAAGAAAGCCACTTGGGATGGAGATACTGGATGAGAATCTCAATGAGTGGTATCCAGCAAAGCATTCGTTTGATGTTAGTAAGAAGGATGAGGAGGGATTCCTTGCTGGGGGGAAGTGTCTCCGCTATACCTTTGAGACGTACCGGGGAAAAAAACAAGGCTCATCTTAACAGGAGAAAATGAGGCTACTGAGTCATAGGAAGGCCTTGGAAATGAAGAGTTAGTACAGCAGAATGGTTAAGAGCAGGGACCATGGGACTGCCTGACACCCAGCTCTGCCACTTCTTAGCCAAGTGCACTCAGGCAAGTTCCTGAACCAAGCCAGCTCTCAGTTTCCTTACCTAAAGACAGGATAATAGGCCACCTACCGCTTAGGTTTGTCATGTTTCCATGAAGTCAAATATAAACACCCTTCAAATGGTGTCTGATACTTACTCAAAGTTATGGAACTACATGAGAGTAAGGCTCACCCAAAGGATGCGAACAACAACAAAACCCAACGACTAAGACTCCTACGGCACACACTATATGCCAGCTATTATTTGAATGGTTTAACACGTATTGTTCAATGTAATCCTCATAATGACCCTAGAAGGCAAGCAGTCCTACAACACTCCCTTCACAGAGGAGGAATGTGAGACCTCTAAAGGTTAAGCAAGGTGCAGAACTAACATTTGGACCCAGGCACTTGGTTCCAAAATCTGTGTTCCAAACCAGTATACTACACTTCCTCCTCTGTATTATTAAGGTGAGATTTTAGTCATACCTTTTGGTAAACAGGGGTTTCTATATGGTTTAACTCTTACAGATGTAAGGAAATTTGGCAGTATATCAATCCTTACAAAGCTGCCTGGTCATAATCCTCAGAGTTAAGGGGAAGACAGTGCTTCTGGATCACTGAGGTGGTAGAAAATGAAACAAATCCTGCCTAGTGCTCCTGAGATATTCGGCCTTGAGACTTGGCCTACAGATTGAGAATGATGATTCCTACATGCTGCAGGAATCTGGGTAGTATTTATAGGGCGCAAGGACCCATGTCCGAGCATGATGCCAGAGTACGGCCTTCTCTTTTCTCATCCTAAAGGATATACGCTGGTGTTTGGTCACAGGATTCGACTCCTGCCTGCTGGATCCTTCTGGAGAGCTTCACTCACATACAGGCAGCCACCCACTTCTCCTGACCCACAGCTGCTCCATAGTTCACATTTCCATAGTCTCCTCCGCAGTGGCCATGGCCAGCTTGGCTGGGAGTCCTTTCAATGAATGCAATGCTGGGGAATCAGCAAATTCTCTCTCAAAGAGAATGATGCTACTTGAACATTTGTGGGTATCAGTGGAGGGTGTAATTTTTTTTCATCATTTTTGGCTTTGGACAAAGCTCACCAAGGCCAGTTTCTATTCAATAGCCAGGGCCTCCTGAGTGCTGTGAGATGGGACCAAGTCAATGCTGACTCCCTTTCAAGTCATTTGTAAGCACATGCAACCCCAAGGGTACAGAGCACCAGGAGGAAAAACCTCAGACTTCCAGGCATCACAGTGTTACTAGAAGAAGGCCTCAGGGGCACCTGGGTGGCTCAGTCATTAAGCGTCTGCCTTTGGCTCAGGTCACGATCCTAGCGTTCTGGGATCGGGCCCCACATCGGGCTCCCTGCTCGGCGCAAAGCCTGCATCTCCCTCTCCCACTCCCCCTGCTTGTATTCCCTCTCTCTCTCTGTCAAATAAATAAATAAAATCTTAAAAAAAAAAAAAAAAAAAAAGGCCTCAAGCACTGCATTCCAGGGACTAACTGCAGTAAATTACTTACACCCTGAATTGTGTAGCACGAAATCCCAGTTAGAACGGAAACACTATCTGCCATTTTCATTTCTTTTTCCCTTTGTCTTTTCAAATGTGTGCTACTCTTAAAGTAATTACAAACATGGAATTTTAGAAAGTAATTAAACTGATGTATGTACACACACATATATACATACACGCACATATACACAGACACGTGTGTGTATACATATTCCCAAGGCAATATATAAGCTCCAAATAACAAGACCTAAAAAGGTTTCTGGTCATTGGAGCAAGGTTTTATAAGAGTCTGCTAACGCAGGAAAAGTGGTATTAGTTTAGTCAGTGTATGCTAGAAAATCAAGGATATTCAACTGTATAAACAAATGAAATATTGAACCTTTCAATATTTCAATATTTCAAGGTCTCTATACTGACAAAATGTTCACAACCTGCCTAGGGCTATAATCTCACAACTGCTTTAAGCCTAATTGGCTGAAACACAGAACCTTCAGGTGTTTCAGGAAATAGTAAAAATGATTCATTAGATCACTCTTATCAGAAGACGTTCTGAACCAGCATCTCAACCTAATATTATGAAACATTTTACATCAGGGGTCCTGCCTATAAGGTTAAGAAAATCAGTCATTAAGTGTCAGGTGCAGAAATAGATTAGATTTGGAACTTTGGCCAAATGCGGTCTTACAACAGAGAGCTGTAAGAACAATTTTTCTTAGACTGCATTTCCCAAAGAGCTACAAACATAAAAACAACCACCACAACAAAAAGCTATGCTAATATTATACCACCTGACCAGTTTGTTCAGAAATAGATCTAGCAACTTGGCCATGTGAACCAGAAGTTGTAGGTTAGAATGTAGGTTAGAATGAACAGCATAATTAAGTCATCCACTTCACTTGAGGGGTTAGATGGTTCTGCAGGGTAAATAAGCTCAAAGGCAAATGAACATCCTGCCTTTAAAAAAAAAAATATATATATATATATAATTTCTGCACTAGTATTCTATAAACTATTTTCCACTAGTTCCAAGCCATAACAGTGGGGGAAAGAATTTGAAAAGTTATATGATTAGCCATTTCAAAAGGGTAGTATTGGAAATGAGCACATTTACTTTAGAAGTGAAATCACTCCCTTTTTGTCTTTGCTAACTGTTACTGTTTGAAATGTTGATATTCAATAATGCTTTGGGAATGGGACAGACTGAAGAACTGTATGTGTGCCACATAAAGATATGGTCTGCTGTTTTGTAGTTTCATCCAACTTGAAAATAACTAGTCCACATAATTGTGGAAAACATCTCACAAGGGGAAAGAAGATAAAATCAGTGATTTGTAAGCCCGCAGTTACACAAAGTTTGCTCATGCTGTTGGTTGGCTCGTAGTTGAAATTGTTCTTCAGAAGAGCTACCCTGACCCGGCAGGGATGACAAGAGCAAAATTCATACATAAACGTGTTACTAAATATCATCAGCTACTTGGCCTGGCCCCAGTGCAAATGGTCATCTGGAATAATATTATTCTATCTCTAAAAATAATTTTATTACTTTTATCTAGATGCAAACAAAAAAATCTTTACTGTCTCAAAATAATTTAAGTCTTGTTTTAAAACTTTACTATAATCAACTTAAATATACGTATATACACATATTTAGAAAATAGATTTTAAATTGTAAACCAAAAATCCCAAAGTTTCAAAAAAATTAGCAAAATGGTTAAATGAATAATGGTAACTCCATAGGATAGAATATTATACAGCTAAAAAAAATCCTACCTTCAGTGATTATTTAGAGATAGATAAGCATAGCAGATGAAATGGAAGATATCAAACTTTATATACTGTATTGCAATTTTTAAGTAACAAGGTATGCTCCAAGAAAATAATAGGAGGTAACATTAATACCTCAAGCATTGCCCATCTTGTGATATTGAGATTATGCACATTCTCATAGTTTTCTTAATTTTCCAACATTTTCCAATGAGCATGTATTGCTTAAATCAACCATGTGTGTGTGAGAGAGAGAGATTCTCATCTAACATTTGCTTATACTTCTAGCTTAAAATGAAAACAGTTCCAAAAATAGAATTGACAGTAGGTTGAGTTTGTTACTAAAAGTATGTCACCTATTTAAATTCTGAGCAAACACTTGATAGCAGTTGGAAATCTAAAGAGGGCAATTGTATGAAGTCTTTTCTAGATCTAAACTGGTAGAGAAAACTATTACTGAAGAAAAGGCCATGTGAATTTCATTCTGATATCCAAGAAAAAAAAAATGTATGTTGAATGTTTTAAAGTTTCAAACAAATATATTTATCTTTAGTTCAAAGCCACTTGTAGAGAAACCCTCAACCACTTTCATCTTGTTCAAGCGCTATTCTTTCAGAATTGAAAGCTATGATGAATAAAAATTTATTTTCCTTTTGTTGCATCTAATGTTACTCTTTTTTACCTGTAAAACAAAATATTAAATGTAGAGTAAACATAGAGTAAAAATAAAGCAGCCACCAGAGACAAAGGGATCTCAGTTTCTCCTACAGAAAAACAACAAAAACCCCATGGGAGCTGTTCCTAACAGGAAAACTGTTTCTCCTTGTTAGTATACCATGCCCACACATCACCCTAGTTCTGTGCAAGCCCGGAGCTAATAAAGTCAACTTGCTGTTAAGAAAACAACAACAACAGGGGCGCCTGGGTAGTGCAGTCATTAGGCGTCTGCCTTTGACTCAGGGCATGATCCCGGCGTTCCGGGATCGAGCCCCACATCGGGCTGCTCCGCTGGGAGCCTGCTTCTTCCTCTCCCACTCCCCTGCTGTGTTCCCTCTCTCGCTGGCTGTCTCTCTGTCACAGAAATAAACAAAATCTTTAAAAAGGAAAAAAAAAAGAAAACAACAACAAAACACACACACACACATCTGTGAAAAAAATGACTTCTTAAGTACCTATAAGCCTCAAAACAGAGTTAAAACAGCACAGTCTGGCCAATAATAAATTGTCTGTTACTTATAAACAAGATTTTGTAATAAACAGTGACTGAGTACATATAATTTATCTCTAATCTACACCCTGTTATGTTTAATGAACACTTAAGTACTCCTAATTAGTAATTCACACTTTGGGGTAGTTAGCATGTGAAGATCGTTATCAAGAGTCCACACTCTCGAGATGACTACGTCATACACTTAAATACCACCGGTATATCTATACCACGGGGTGAGTTAAGTGGCTTAAGTAATGTTAAAAATAAATACTCTTTAGTAAAATGAGTGATATTTATGAGAAGTGGTTTCCTAGAAAGATTGTACAGGTATCTCTACCCTTCCACCTGCAAAATACGAAAACCCAATAGGTCCACTAGCAAACAGCACTCATGGTCTGGGGTTCCTTTTAGCTGTGTGCTCCTTTAAAAGAGGACACTATCACCTAAGAAAACCACCACGCTATCCTCTCATCTTCTTCAGAAGGAAGCTTTCATTAAAGCTTCTTCTTGGGAGGTTTTCTTTTGTTTTAAGATTTTATTTATTTGTCAGAGAGGGAGAAAGAGAGAGCAAAAGCAGGGGGAGCAGCAGGTAGAGAAGAAGGCCCCCCACTGAGCAGGGGACCCTATGCGGGACCTGACCCCAGGACTCCGGGATCATGGCGTGAACCAAAGACGGACGCTTAACCCACTGAGCCACCGAGGCATCCCTTTCTCAGGAGTTCTCAAATGGGCCAAGAGTAGACTGGTTTTGTGCCTGCATGCTAGTGAAAGTATGGCAAGATTCAGACTGACTTGCTTTCTTTTAATAAGGGGGGAGGGAACTCTGTATCTCCCACTCACCCTCAAGTTTTGGTAGTTACCAGTATTTAACAAAAAAGCCTGACAACAATACTCTAACCCAGTTCAGGGGTCACTGTCTTTGCTAAGCTTTCAATCTTCTTTTTGCTTCCCACTCTATGTGGCAGTGTGTTTATTCTATCATATTGAGACATACTGACTTTTTGAATTTGTGTCTTTCCCACAGATAATCTGTTTCTTTACACTTTAAAATTTAGAGTAGGGCCCATTTTAACTTCATCCTTCTTACTTTCCAGGATGGTGTCAATTAATGTTTGTAGCTCTAAATTTGGCAGAGGCGTCATGTTAAACTCGGGTTAAATAAAACAAGTAGTGAGGGTTTAGTTTCATTGGAAGTTTCTGGGAATGTCTCAGATCCTCTTCCATGGGTCTTCTTTTCATCAGCACACGATTCTGGACTGTGGGCTACCTGGACAGCACTCTGTATCCCTGTGCAACTGGCAGAGGAGTCCATCTCGGCGGGGGTGCCTGACAATCACCCGGGGAAGGCCTCATTTGACAAATAGAGGGAATCAATGAACGTGACTCTTCTGAGCTATGACAGGCCCAGAAGCCATTGTTTCCTGTGAGGGAACAATGGCTTTGTAGCAATATTAATAAGCAAGATGCAATTATTTGGGATAATCTGGGAGCAACCAAATCTGCCACTCATATACTTTTCTCATGTTACATTTTTCCCCAGAAAAAAAAAAAAATAAGTTTAAACCTTCTACTCCAATAAGACCCCATAAATTGAAGTTTCTTTTGCCCATTAATTTAATATGAATGTTCTATACCAAAAATAATATTGAGGAATACTGCTGAGAAAGCTGCCGAGCTAGAGAATGAACACTGTTTCTAGAATAGGATGTCTTATGTTATATAAGCTTCATTCTATAAATACATTTGGCATAAGTGTCACTCTGCATTATTTTTGCTACAATATGTGTTATTCTGAGGATCTGTTATAGTGGTGGCTTGCAGATCTACTATACTAAAACTTCCATATTGACAGTTACAAGAGAGAAAATAATCTTAATACAAAATAAACTGTCAAAAAAGATACAGTTTGGTGGTTACAGATGCAGTCTCATTTTAAAACTAACTAAAATTATGTTAATTTTCAGATGATGGAAGTTAAGTCCTTCCTGTTCTAAGACTTTAACTTGTTTTTCATTTATTGTTCTGGCAGTCTAAAAAAGGAAACCTAACATTTTCGAACTGATGGACGGCAGTGATTTTTTTTTTTTTTTATTGAAACACCCACACTTGAAACTTTTTGGCAGTTTTAAGGCAGTGCTGGGTTAGGAAGAAGAAGAGAATATGTAACCTTTACTAAGATGAACATCTGGCTTCTAGAGCCACCAAATGAGAGCAAAAATATAGGATTTGAAAAATATTTTGTCATATAAAAGTTTTCCAGTGGAGAAATTTAATGGGCACAGAGTCTGAAAGCTTTTGTGAATAAAGAAGAAAAACAGAATTGAAATTTGGTAGGTGTTTTCACATGTGTGAGTACAGATCTTAAAGGAAACATGCTTTAGACATAATATAGCAAATAGAGGACATAAAACAATCCAGAATGTTGTGTTTAATTCTAGGAACATCTATTTAGCACCTACACCAAAAACTGAAAGAAGCACTGGAGATATAATCTCTTTGGACACATATATTCATCATCATTTACTTCTGTTTAAATTAGTGAATGATTTTATTCTTACTGCTTTTACACTACTGTTATGTGAGTTAACCTCTTTTTCCAGGGTAAAAATAAACTAAAATAGAGCAAAGCAAAATTATTATTACTTCAGCCATAATCTAGAGAGCTCTATGAAAGTTCTCAAAGTTTAGTGTATAAAATAATTTACTTGGACAAAAGAATGGAGACATTCAAGGGTGGAACAAAGAAACTACAGCTTTAAATAAGCCCAGGAGGGGACTGTAATATAGGGACTGTGAGAACCACCATTAGAGATATGCCGTCCTAAGAACTGTAACAGCACCTACCTGTTCTTTTCCAATGAAACTCAGCTGTAAGAAGTGGTGTGTGGGAAAATGTTCAACAACGGACTCTCAGTGGGATGGACTGATATTAATTTGTAGTGTCTGCCTATTTCCATGGTGTAAATACCCCCAGTATGGCCGGTTTCAAGCTACCAACATGAAATCACTAAACATGGAGGTGGGAAGACATGGTTAGTAGCACACTGTTAAGTCCACCATACATATTAGTCAAATGTAGTCAAATAGGAAGTGAGGTTTTGAGGACATATTACCTTCATTTTTAGTTCAGTTGATTTGTACGTTTATAAAATATAACTTTAAAATGGTTGTTTCAACAGCCATTGACAAAATTCCTGAAAATTTTAGTAATTGGTTCCCACAATTACAAGCCAGTTCAAGCCAGCTCTAGCACATATTGTCTTTAAGAGTCCTTATTTATCTACTTAACATCAGTTTGATAAAAAATAAAGAGAAAGATTCCACTATTTGCCTTATAGCTGCTACTATAGGCCAACACAACTGAATTGAAATTATTTTTTAAATACAATGCCTGTAATAAACGTTCTTTTTATTCAAACTTCTTCCACGTCTGAAAGATACAGTGCTACCACAAACGCATCACGGCGGAGGCAAAGCAAATTTGAGTCCGGAGGGTCTGCTTTTACTAAACTAGAACACTGGAGGTTCGGTGACTGAAAAGGGCATGACTTGGAATGAGGTCTGGCAGGGGGAATATGGTACTTCCATCTCATGGGCATTTTTGATCATGTGCTAATTAACATACACAACTAGACCTTAAACTACCCACAGTATACACAGTAAAATAGTCTACAATGTACACACAGTGGCATTTTAGGAATAGCCTGACAGCTTATTTAAGACTTCCCAACTTCTAAGTAAGGAAACACTGTTTAAGAGGTATATTATCACCTCCCAAGGCCACAGAACACCATAAGATGTTATTGAATAAATGTTACTCAAGTGATCTACAAGAGTTGATGTTTCTTTTCCTGGCAGGATCCTATTCATTAGTTGTCCATGGGCAGTGGTACCAGCAATAATTGCTACTGCTCTTTCTACAGGAAGACAAACAGAAAAATAAAGTTTCTAGAAAACTTTCTACCCACGATATTAGTAGCAGACCTGGACTTAACAGGTTCATTTCTTTTTTTCTTTAAACTGCAGGCTGCCTATAAAACAAATACATGAAATGGCCATTTCCCATAAGCTTTTTAGCTTGAATACTACCAAGAACACATCCTCTAAATCTGATTAAATAAAATCATTAGGTCATGTTTTTGTACTTTTTGTACTGTCTTAAAAGTCGTCTTTGACATACAAGCTATTTACCTGGCTGGCATAGTAAGAATTTCCTCAGCAAGTGCTGAGATCCCCTTATTCCTTTCTCTGCTTTATTATAATAAAGCATTTTGCACCAAAGTTTCAGAAACAAGGCTGATCCAAATCAGTATTCAGAAAATTAAGTGTACCATTCAATTCCTGTAATTGAATTAGAAACTGACTCTCTGGGTTATTTTCCTCTATATTAGGTGGAAAAGGGTATTGCGTTAAAAAAAAAAAGTCAAATATTATGGTTTACTCTAACGTTGAAAAGAGAATTGAGAATTCACCGTTAACAAAATTAAGGAAATATTACTTAAGAAAATCATTTCCTAATGTCTCTATCTATCTGCAAATGTTGTAGAATTAACTCCCATCTACTCCTCAAGAGTATATTCATGGGTGAACGTCTGGACTCCTATTGATTTGAACCTCCACCACCTCTCCTTTCACAACTCTTCAAGCACACAACCCTGCCTTCCCTGACAGTGTCTCCCCATTGCCGTCGCCCCTTCCCCACTGCCAATTCTACTCCACGTCCATTCCCACTGCGATTTGTTCTTAATCAGGAGTTAATTACTTCTTGAGAAAGTGTCAGCTGATCTAAAAAAATCTACAAGTCTTACTTTAAAAGATCTCTGCATTTAAACAAGAGACTTTTATTTACTTAAATTCAAAAGTGTATAGTATCGACCCACAACTATATGGTCAACTAATTTTTTTAATAGATTTTATTCATTTATTTGACAGAGCACAAGCAGGCAGAGCAGCAGGCAGAGGGGGAGGGAGAAGCAGGCTCCCCACTGAGCAGAGAGCCGACATGGGGCTGGATCGCAGGACCCTGGGATCACGACCTGAGCTGAATTCATGTGCTTAACCAACTGAGCCACCCATTCGCCCCTGGTCAACTAATTTTTGATGAAACAGGAAACAATATCCAATGGAAAAAAAACAGTCTCTTCAACAAATGGTGTTGGGAAAACTGGACAGCAACATGCAGAATGAAACCGGACCACTTTCTTACATCATACACAAAAATAAATTCAAAATGGATGAAAGACCTAAATGTGAGACAGGAAACTATCAAAATTCTAGAGGAGAACACAGGCAGAAATCTCTTTGACCTTAGCCATAGAAATTTATTCTACACGCTGCCAGAGGCAAGGGAAACAAAAGCAGAAATGAACTATTGGGACTTCATCAAGACAAAAAGGTTCTGCACAGTGAAGAAAACAATCAACAAAACTAAGAGGCAGCCCACGGAATGGGAGAAGATATTTGCAAATGACATATCTGATAAAGGGTTAGTACCTAAAATCTATAAAGAACTTATCAAACTCAACACCCACGAAACAAATAATCCAGTTAAGAAATGGGCAAAAGACATGATTAGACATTTCTCCAAAGAAGACATCCACATGGCTAACAGACACATGAGAAGATACTCAACACCACTCATCATCAGGGAAATGCAAATCAAAACCACAGTGAGATGTCACTCACACCTGTCAGAATGGCTAAAATTAACAACACAGGAAGCAACAGATGTTGGTAAAGATGTGGAGAAAGGGGAACCCTCTTACACTGTTGGTGGGAATGCAAACTGGTGCAGCCACTCTGGAAAAGAGTATGGAGTTTCCTCAAAAAGTTAATGCTAGATCGACCCCATGATCCAGCAATTGCACTACTGGTATTTACCCAAAGTATATGAAAATACTGATTCAAAGGAGCACATGCACCCTAATGTTTGTAGCAGCATTATCAGCAATAACCAAATTATGGAAGGAGTCCAAATGTCCATTGAATGATGAACAGATAAAGAAGATGTGGTGTGTCTATATACATATACATATATACATATATACACACACATATATATACACACATATATACACACACACATATATACATATATATATAGTGGACTATTATTCAGGCATCAAAAAGAATGATATCTTGCCATTTGCAATGATGTTGATAGAGCTCAAGTGTATTACGCCAAGTGAAATAAGTCAGAGAAAGACAAATACCATACAATTTCACATATGTGGAATTTAAGAAACAAAACGAATGAACACAGGGGAAAGAAGAAAAAGAAAAGAGAGGGAAACAACCCATAAGAGATTATTAACTATAGAGAACACACTGAGGGTTGCTAGAGGGGAGGTGGGGGGGATGGGTTAAACAAGGGATGGGCATTAAGGAGGGCACTTGTGATAAGCAGTGGGTGTTTTATGTAAGTGATGAATTACTAAACTCTACTCCTGAAACAAATATTGCACTATATATTAAACAGAAACTTTAAACAAAGTAACAATAAACTAAGTTGTTAACTGTTAAAAAAAAATGTGTATCATATCTCAATTAAGGAAGGAGTGTGCCTTCACCAAAGCCCTAAGTCCCCATAGCATAGGGTCAGAATATCAGCCGTCTCCCTCTGAGTCCCTGCGTCTCCATGATTTGCATCCACCATCTCTTGAGTTTAGAAGCTACACGATACAGTAGTTTTACTAGTGTGGGCTTATTATCTGCTAATGCTGACTTTTCACTAGGAGATCAAAAAGTTCAGAGTTAAGGTTTTATATATATGTACCACTTGTTAACCTTGTAAAATATAAGGATAATTATTGATTATAATTTTAAAAGAACTCATGGATCACTGAAGAGGCTTTTAGTTATTCATACCATGTTTGACATTAATAGGGGGCAAACGAAAAGTATGTACATTTTCCTTAGTAATGTATTTGACCTCGTGCTACATAAAATCATCCATTTATTAAATAAACAGTTGAAGAACTATGCCCCTTTCTGTTCTCCAATGTAGAACATCTATAGTCATTATACTAAGTAAAAATTCTCAGCATAGTGCAACATGTCTTATTCTATATATGTATTATTGGAATTTTAAAAATAATTTTAAAATGAATTAAATGCATTGATTTGCTCCTAAGTACATTAAAATGTATTTTCCAACTTCAAGATGTCATAAAATAAATTACCGAATTTTAATTTGCCATTATGGTATTATTATTTAGTTATCAATAATATCAAATACCTACTCAATTCATTATTTCTAAGATAAAGACAATTTATAATTTATTCCAAGAAAACCATGCATAGAATATGTTCTTAAAATGAACTAAAATATTCATTTTCCACATTCAAATATAATTTAGGCAAGATATAAATGGAACTTATCTGACAACATGTTACGAATTGTCAAAAATCTTCATCCAAAATAAAACAGACCCATATAAAATATTAACAATAGCCTACGCCTGAAATAAAACTTTAAAGAGATAATTATAAGGGAAGTCAGCCTATCTAATTATACCTATTTTAATAACAAAAAGTACATATAAAGTTTCATTATAATTATATACTAAGGTGATATGCTATATAGCCCTTAAACTTCTTTGAAAAATAGGCAATAGAAATCAAATTCTTTCTTCCAATAAAGGAGAATAATCACTTTGTTCAATTAATTTAAAGCCTTCTTGAATATAAAGCAGGAAAAGATTAGCTTGTTATCCCAGTTTCTTCCTAATCTAGTTGCAGGTTAAAGAAATGAGACTTGAAGATTGAGTCAGCCCTATTAGTGACTGGAATGGGGTATGATCCAGTCCAGGGCAGTAACATCTCAGCTTCCTTCAACCTTGCTTCAATAGGACGCCCTAGCCATCCCCAGGCTTTAAATGCAGACATACACAAAGAAGAGATTCAGAGACATTCATATGACTGCAAACATATTTTAAGCCTAAGGTGGACAAGGTACAATTTCAATCCTCAGGAAGATTATATTTTCAAAGACAGGCAATGCACATGACTACTTTAAATGAGAATCAACAGTAGGGGGAAAATCAAACAGGATAAGAGTATAACCTGCCATGTGATTCTGACAGTTTTAGGAGGTTTTACATTAGCATTTCCAACTTGACAGCTTCCTTTTCTGACAATATGTTGTTTGCTTAAATGTGTTAATGCAACCTAGCTGGGGAGGGAGAACAGTTGGAAAGGCACCTGTATGAACCATGTAAGCCTCTTTCAAAACTTTGTTTTTTATACTGTGATGATAGTCTTTAAGAAATTGCACACAGTATTCCCTTTACATGTTTTATGCACATATTCAGTCCTTTCAATTAAAAACAATGTATGTAACCAAGTTTTGTTAATACCTCCAAGAACCTCAAACATAAACTGGCAATTACTACGTGCTAGGCACTGCGCTAGCTATCTCCATACGAATTTGTTTCAGAGCACTGGATCCTCTAGAAACTCCTGGTTCAGACCTGCATTCAGTCTTCAGGTATGTACAAAATGATCCCCTGCCGTGGTACAGCAAATGGCTAGCTGGTATTTGCAGTAGTGTGGGAAGGCATTGGCTCCCTGTAGTAAGAGAGAAGGTTCAAGGAGCAGCAATACAGAAGAAAACAGCAAAGACCCTGAAAATAAAGCTTCAGAAAGGACCAGAAGCCCTGGTGAAGATGAATAAATGTTAGCACGCAGTTTCTAGTTATGAAAGAGTAATAAATAAGGGATAATGGTGACTTTTCCCAGGAGGATCCAGGCTGGAGATGGGAGCTCTTGAGCATGCTGGCGTCAGAGCAGGGACAGGGACTATGACAGGGGAATATGGCGACAAGTTTCCTCATTCTCTCTCTCAGGTCTAATGAACTCAAACCCAGCTCCCAGGAACACACAAAATAGGGAGAGCTATAATATGCCACAACCCTGGAAAAAAAAATATTTTCCTCCCAAGGATCTTCATGAGTCATGAGTGCAACAATCAAGGAATTACTCTCCAATCTGCCTTTCCCTTGGATGACTCACCTTCTAGGTAACTGGACTAGAACAAGTAATGTATCTCCAGTGATACAATTCTTTTTTTTTTTTTAAAGATTTTATTTATTTATTTGACAGAGATAGAGACAGCCAGTGAGAGAGGGAACACAAGCAGGGGGAGTGGGAGAGGAAGAAGCAGGCTCATAGCGGAAGAGCCTGATGTGGGGCTCGATCCCGTAACAACGGGACCACGCCCTGAGCCGAAGGCAGACGCTTAACCGCTGTGCCACCCAGGCGCCCCGCCAGTGATACAATTCTTAAATGCCTTCAGTGTTACACTTAATTAGACACATGACAGCAAAACCTCTGGGCATCTTCAGCAATGGAAAGATCTTATTCCACCTTTTTAGGTGTCTGGACACATGGGCTCAAAACTCATGACACACAAAAACTTGTTTTTATCTTTTAGAATCATGTAACTTTTCCATCTTCCTGCAGCATCCACCATCACACTGAACAAAGAGCATCTCTCCCTCCCGGTCCACATTTAATCTGTAATCAAGACTTTTCATTTTTTAAATGATTCTTGATTCCACCTCTATCTACCATGAAGCCATCATCTCTGAACTGGGCTACCGCCAAATCTACCTCAAGGATTCATTAGCATTTGTATGTACTTTATTTCTTTCTAATCTGTTCTCTGTAATTTCATCAGAGAGATCTTTTAAAAAATGTAAACCTACTTATGCTATATCACTATTTAAGACTATTGAATGATTTGTCGTTGTCCTAAAATAAAAGCAAAACCCCTTAACAAGGTCCCCCAGTCCACACACTGGTCCTATTTGGCTACACACTGAAATCGCTTGGCAAGTTTAAAAACAAAACAAAACAAAAACCCTGATCCCTGGGCTCCACCTTCAGAGATGATGATGTAATTGGCCTGGGGTGGGGCTGGGCAGCCAGATTTTTTAAAGTTCCATGCACAGTAAGCCAGTGCCACCACGGCTAGAATCCATGCTGTAGACTGCATCATTCAATACGGAAGCCGCTTGCCACGTGTGGCCATTATGCACTTGAAGTGTGGCTCGTCTGAATACAGACATGCTGTTACTGTAAAGTGTACACTAGGTTTTAATGACTTAGTATGCAAAAGAGTAAAATCTTGCAAATCTTTTTACATATCAAAATGATAATATTTTGGAATTATGTGTTAATTAAAATGAAATGAAAATAAATTTTGGTTCACTTCTTAATGTGCCTAATGGAAACTTTTAAAATTACATTTGTGGGGGCGCCTGGGTGACACAGCGGTTAAGTGTCTGCCTTCTGCTCAGGGCATGATCCCGGCGTTATGGGATCGAGCCCCACATCAGGCTCCTCCACTATGAGCCTGCTTCTTCCCCTCCCGCTCCCCCTGCTTGTGTTCCCTCTCTCGCTGGCTCTCTCTCTGTCAAATAAATAAATAAAATATTTTTTTAAAATAAATAAATAAAATAAAATTACATTTGTGGCTCCCATTACATTTCTATCAGACAGCATTCCTGTAGACCCTTACCCAGCATTCCCACTTCTCCTGCTTTACCCTGGCCTTCTCTTAGCTTTTGACACTCATTTTGCTCCTTTTACCACAAGGTCTTTGCCCTCTGCCTCAGTTACATTCTTCCCCTTCTTTTTTCTAGCTAACACCAGGTTACCCTTCAGATCTCATGTGAAGAAATAATAGGCCACATCTCTTTCCAATGGGCAAATGCACATACACAAACACACACATTTCTAAGACCACATCATGTCCACTTCTTCTGTAGTAAGCCCTGGGAAAACAGAGGTTAATATTTGCTTTGGCATAATGATTGGATTTATATATCTGCAGAAAGAAAGAAAAGAAAGAAAGAAAAAGAAAAAGCCCTAAAAACAGAATAAGGATTGAAACAGTCATATAAGACATACTGAATCTTAGAAAACATTTGTCCAGACACCACAAAGTCATTTGCATACACACACACATATGTATTCTCTACCTCCTCCTACAGTGACACTCTGTGAGTGTAAGCTAATTTTATATTTGTGTGTACGTGTGTACACATACACATATGTACACACATTTATATACATATATACTTATATGTATATATGTGTTCTTCAGGTTACTTTTCTTATTTTAATATGTTATTGCTAAAATCTAACTATGGGGATAAAAACCTGCTTTTAGGGGCGCCTGAGTGGCACAGTCGTTAAGCGTCTGCCTTCGGCTCAGGGCGTGATCCCGGCGTTATGGGATCGAGCCCCACATCAGGCTCCTCCGCTATGAGCCTGCTTCTTCCTCTCCCACTCCCCCTGCTTGTGTTCCCTCTCTCGCTGGCTCTCTGTCAAATAAATAAATAAAATCTTTAAAAAAAAACAAACAAACCTGCTTTTAGTGTGGCAAAAAGGAACTATGTTGTTTGTAAAGATGCTAAAGAAAAACACTACTTTCTATATGAAAAGAAGGAAATATCTCAAAGTATGCTGCTCAGAATGTCTATAACCATTTCTAAGTGAAAAACACCTAGTTCTCCACATTTTAGTAAATAATCCTTTCTCTTTGCCTGAGTAAAATATCCTCAGGAATAACCTCAGTCTACATTCTTTTTTAGTGCGAACCATTAGTTGGCTTTGTAGTTTACTAGCAAATACATGTATTTGATATATATATATATACATCATGTTTTACCAGTTACAACATAAATATAAGACAAAATAAAGCATTATCCTTATACTTTAATGAGATATGCTACATCATAGAAGAGTTACTGTGGTCACTACTTTAGGTGGTTAATTCAAATCGTCTTGATATAATCTATTGTTAAAGGGCGTTTTAAAAAGAGTCTAGTTTTATTACAATTTAAATACATAATGATGGTATTCAATGCAAAAAGAAGCTTTAAAAAAAGTTAACATGACCCTCATTCCCAGCTTTACCCTACAAACCAAGCTGCATCCCAGTCAACTCATTATCAGATCCTTATTATTGCCAAGTGGGTCTCTGTGAGGGAGGCCAGTGGGGTGTGAGGCCTTTTTCTTTCTGACCTGTCCACTCGGTAAGATCCAACTTTTCCTATCTTAAGAGTACATGATGTAACTCCCAAGAGGGCGATCAAGGCAATTAAAGTACATGGTTCGTTGACCTGGGTGGAGAAATACTTTGTCCTGCATAATCTCAATAACTGATTTTAAATTTTCTCATGAAAATTAACCTTTCAACATTTTTCATTAAACATGATTCAACTCAAAATGATTTAGGTCAAAGGTCAGCAAACGTCTTCTGTGAAGAGCCAGAGAGTAAATATTTTAGGTATTGTGGGGCATACAGTCTCTGCTGCAAACATTCATCTCTGTCATTATGGCATGAAAACAGCCACAGACAATGCGTACGTGAAAGAGCATGGCTATGTTTCCATATAACTTTACTTCAAAATAAGTGGCGGGCCAGAATCGACCTGTCAGCTATTGGTGACCAACCTGTTAGATGAAAAAAAGTAAAGGGCTCTAAACAATTAACCATGGACTCATCAAAAGGAAACCACGCAAACAACTCCCCAGCCGAAATTTTATTGTAATACTTTCGTTCTTTGAGGTCGATATTTTTTCTTCCTGTAACTGAGTGTTGCTTTGCAGTTTACATAGTTGCTTATGTTACCTGATGACTTCTTACAAAAACCATGAAAGGTAGCTCTTACTGTTTCCAACTTTATAATTGAGGAAACTGAGGTCAGATATATGAAATTATTCCCCTAAGAGGTATAAACCATGGACCCGGAAGTCACACGGTTCTATATTCAAGCTAGAGTGTGTGTGCGTGAACATGCATTTCTCTACTGGAAATCACTGATTGGTTTGAAAATTGTAATGATTATTTCCATGTTAAAGTCATAATAACTTTTCAATAGGATACTAAAAACATTTGTAGTGTATATTCTGAACCATGACATCAGAGGTTATATTTTATCAGATATATATTTATAATTTGCCACTAATTTCATAACATATTCCTTTTATGTTAAGATTTTATTTGAGAGAGATAGACAAAGAACAGAAGTTGGGGGATGGAGAGACGGACAGAGGGAGAGAGACAGGTGGATGCCCCATTGAGCAGGAAGCCCAACTTGGGGCTTGATCCCAGGGTCCTGGGATCAAGACCTGAGCTAAAGGCAGACACATAACCAATTGAGCCACCCAGGTGCCCGTCATAATATATTCCTTTTAGAGCCATAGATTCAGATATAAGTAAATTTCAGAGTTAAGGTTATAAGTAAAAACATTTAATAATGGAAAATAGTGCAACAAACAACTTTACTCTGACCTATAACACTTGTTTGCTCCATATCATTTGTCAGCTGCACATTGATGTCTTTTTTTTTCTTATGTTTATATCTAGTTTTTCAAAATACTTTAGGTTCCTCAAGAGAGAACCTTATCTTAAGTGTCTCCCACATTTTCCACAAGGCAGCCCAGACCTGGGCATATAATAGATGTACCATAAGTCCATTTATAAATGAAAATAAGGAATTCAGAAAAATGATACTTAATAGATTGCCATATTTTTGTATACTGAGTACAAATATGTCCTTTTAAACTAACATAAGTTTCCATATTTGTTCAAATATTCTATGATGGAACTAGGCCATAAAGGGAAAATAATTATTTTAGTATAATGTCCCTAGAATTATTTTTCTAATAAACTGTATAAAATATAATACATGGTTACTTGAATCTAAATATATATCTTGTCATGGAAAACAGATCAGATGGAATTTTCAGACATTTAAATGCTAGCAAACATTATAATTTGCAGGACTATTACTCCTCTGGAGACTCATGAGAGTTCCAATAAGATCTGTTCTATCTTTTTGCACAGTAAAGATGCTAAAAATAGCCTGGGCTTAAGCTGGGCCAGTTTTGTGAAATTGCGATCACTTCACTGGAAAATGCAGGAAATGAAAGCAGTCTGTTCTGGGGGGCCTCCTGTAGATGATGAATTGGCACTCACACACCAGCCCTTCAGTGCCCTTACAACAAAGGCCTTTTACAGTTTATGGTTGAACTTAACACTACGTATAATCTAAATATACGACACCTCATTGTACTTGTATTACAGTATGCAAATATAAATAAAGTTACCACAAATTGGTGAACAATTAATGAGATTCATTGCAGGGATATTTCATCACTGAATGCTGTTTTCCTGCCAACTGAGACATAATGTATTTAATTCTAAATGACACCACCTGCTCCCACCTCTAAGTGAAATGAAAAAGCTGCCAAAGGGCATGTTGGGAATTAACTTGCAGGCTTCCTTTTAATCAAGCATTTCTCCATAATACTGAAAGCCAAAAACATAACATAATGAAAAATAACACAGCTTTGTAAGTCGATAGTTGAATTTGGAGTTCTTGTTAAATAAAAGAAACTCAGGATATACAGCATGATATTCCACGACAACAGTATTCTTCTCTTGCTGTGAAATTACTTTCTTACTCTAACGTAGAAAAAGAAAAAAGATGTGTAATAAAATACGGTATTATCTGACATGACACCAATATGAAGTGACTTATGTAAGCGAGGAAAGTGAAGTGAATGTTTTCATTTATCATAGTTACCATGACAATGACAACTGTGAACTTAGAATGCCTTTTATTGGAGGATTTGAAAGTGCTTTCCTAACATTAATTGATAATATTCCAAGACACAACCCCCTGTGAAGCATTAACGGGTTATCATGCACATTTTCCGAACAAGTAAGATGACTTAGGGTATGGACAGGTACTGTTCTAAGAACCTTGCAGTACCTTCCTTATAAATTTTCTCTTGATTTTTAGTCCTCTCTCCTGAGCAACAGTACTGTTCAGCTTGAAGACTGGAGGGTGGCAGAAGAAACACACACTTGCTTTACACCCATTTCTTACCCAGGGGGCCTGTGAAGTGAGGATTCATTTTCAGAACTCAAGTTGCTAAGGATGAATTTAGCACTAGGCTGGATAAAATCTGCCAAATTACTTTCCCATTAAGTCCTGCTTTCATCCTCAGAAGTCTCAAAATGGTGCCCTAATTAAAAGGTGATGTCAAAATCACATTTGAACTGCTTATGTTTGTAAAATAATTTTGAAAGGTGCTAAACTGAAACAAAGTGATTCATATAGAAATACACACTCTCCCATTCATTCAGCAGTCACTCACTCAAAACATTTTCCTCAGTTCCCTCTATAGGCCAGGATCTAGGTGCTAGGAACAGGTCAATGAATGAGACAGGCAAAATCCTTGCCCTCATGGAGCTTACAATCTGATGAAAAGATAGGAGATAAATATCTAATGGCAGAATGTCAGGAAGAACAATAAAGAAGGTTAAGAGAATGGGGTAGGAGCTTTTACAGAGTAGTTAGAGCAGGTTTCTCTGAGGAAAAGACATTTGAACGGGAATCTGGATACGGTGAGGAAGGAGAACAAGCAAATATTGATTACACTCCATGCTCTTCCCTCTTGCCTGCTCAAGGACTTTGCTCCTGCAGGTGTCCCCTCCCCATCATTACTTAGTCCACTTTCTACTTTTTTCTTCACCAGCACACAAATATGTTCTAACATATTCTATCCTAAAAATAGTAAAATGCATAAATATTTTATATTTGACCTGATAGCTTCCTCTAAAATCCATCCCACTCCATTAATCTATTTCCCTTTATAGCCAAAGTCCTCCAACTAGTTGTCTATACTCAAAGTCTTCTTTCCCCTCCCATTGGTTCTCGAACCCATACCAAGCTGGTTTTGAGCTTCACCACTCAAAGAAATAGCTTTTCAAAGTCATCAGTGAACTTCCTATTGCCAAAGTCAATTCTCAGTCTACATCTTCTTTTTTTTTTTTTTTAAAGATTTTATTTATTTATTCGACAGAGATAGAGACAGCCAGAGAGAGAGGGAACAAGCAGGGGGAGTGGGAGAGGAAGAAGCAGGCTCATAGCAGAAGAGCCTGATGTGGGGGCTCGATCCCATAACGCCGGGATCACGCCCTGAGCCGAAGGCAGGCGCTTAACCGCTGTGCCACCCAGGCGCCCCTCAGTCTACATCTTCTAACAGCACTTGACACAGTGGATGCTTCTTGAAATACTTAATTATCTTGGTTTTGAGCACACCACTCTCTTAGCAGCACTGGCCACCCATCTCAGTGTTCTTCGCTGGTTCCTTCTTAGGAGCTTAACTCAGATCATGGAAGTGTTTTGGTCCTCCATCCTTGCACCTTCCCTTCCCTATCTTCACTCACCCTGGCTCATCCAAGACATGCTTTTCAACTGATAGAGGACTTCCAAATGTATCTAGAGAACAAAACCTGTCCATATTCAGATATCTAACTGCTTATTTGACATCTCCACTTAGTTGTCTAATAGCTATCACAAATAAAATGTCTCAAGTCTAATCCTTAATTTTGCACTTTCACACACACACACTTGATACTTCCACAGTCTTCCTCATTGTGGCAAACATGGCTGCCACAACATCATCTATTCCGTATGCTCTTCTTGCAATGTGACTTTGACATGTCTTCCATTGAGTGGTCATATGTCTGTCTCTCTCCCTTTAATCTGTGTGCACCTTTGTGATTGCCTTGTCCAATAAAGTATGGAGGAAGTGATATGTGACTTTGAAGACTAGATCATAAAAATCCCATGAACTTCCATTTGGTTCTCTGGGGTCACTCACTCTCAGAACCTACCTCCTGTGCTATGTAGATGCCTGAACCGGCCCACATGGAAAGATTACCTGGAGAAGTCATGTGTAGGTGTTCTGGCTAACAACAAAGCTGAGGTCCTAACCCAAAGATAGTATTAACTGCTAGACAAGTGAATGAAGATAACTCCAGATAATTCCAGTTCTCCACTGTTGAGTCAACTCTAGGCTTTAAACCTTCCCAAATGAGGCTTCAGATATTTAGAAGAGAGACGAGGGCTCCCCTAGACCCTGTTTGAACCTAACCCACTGAACCTGTGAGCAAAATAATGTGGATATTTTTATGCCACTGAGTTTAGTACAACAGTAATATCTGGAATGGATTTACCAGTTGCTCAGGACACAACCCTGAGAATTGCATTTAATTTTTTCCTTTCTCTCATAAGCACATCCAATCTATTAGCAAACTCTGCAAAAATGAGCTCTTCCTTTGAAATACATCTAAGATCTATGACTTCACACTACTCTCTCTCTCTTGTTTGGACTATTACGGTAGCCTTGTAACTAGTCTTGCTTCCACCTTCCCTCTCATACTTTTTTAAATTTTTTATTCATTTATTTGACAGAAAGAAAGACAGCCAACAAGAGAGGGAACGCAAGCAGGGGGAGTGGGAGAGGAAGAAGCAGGCTCCCAGTGGAACAGGGAGGCTGATGCGGTGCTCGATCCCAGGACCCTGGGATGACACCCTGGGCTTAAGGCAGACGCTTAATGACTGAGCCACCCAGGGGCCCCACTATCTTTATATCTCATACTAACTTTATATCTCCACACGATATAAAGAGTACTCTTCTAAAAACATATCATGTCCCTTCAACATTCAAAACACTCCAAAGGCTTTCTCTGTGATACAGCTTAAAAGCTAAAGTCCTTATGGCCTATAAGGCACTTCATGATCTGGGTCTCTAGCAACTTGCTAACCTTATTCTCCTCCATTCTTCCTGCCTTGCTTGTTGCATTCTAGGTACAATGGCCTCTTTGTTCTTCCTTAAAAACATCTGGCACACTCATGCCTCAGGGCCTTTGTACTTGCTGTTCCCTTTGCCTGGAATATGCCTCCCCCAAATAGTCATGTGACCACTTACTCATTTCTCCCAGGTTCTGTGGTCAAAAGTCACCTAATCAAAGAGGTTTTCCTCAATTTACATAAAATAGCAGGACTTATACCCATCATTCTCTATTTTTATGCTGATTTACCATCACCTGAATGATTATACACTTGATTTTTTGTTTATGGTCTCATTCCTATAGGAGGAAAACTTCCTGAGGACAAAAACTTTGTCTTATTACAAGTTTTAGTCCCCAGAACTAAAGTAGTCCCTAGGGATAGCAGAACTTAATACAAATTGCATGTTGTTAAGTACCATTCCAAGCAAAGGGAAGATCAAGTATAAAGGCCCTGAAATAGGAACCAGCTTGACTTGCTTGAAAGAAAACAGGGTGATTGGGACAGAGCGTGCATGGGGGAGAGCAAATCAGGTGAGGCAGCGGAAGTCAAAGACCAGAACATACAGGGCCTTATAAGGCTGTGGCAAAAACCAAGGGGAAAAAAACCGAAGGGCAGTGATATGATCTCATTAACGTTTTAAAAATGCAACTGTGGATGTCTGTGGAAGATAGCCTGTATGAAGGCTAAGAGAACTATCAGAGAGATCACTTCAGATGGTTTTACAGTAATTCAGACATGCAGGAGATGATGGTGGCTTGGACTGTGATGGTAAGGACAAAGGGCTCCTAGATGGTCAGACACAGGATGTATTCTGAAAGCAGAGCTGAACTGACCTGCATTTTTGGATAAAAGATGATGAGAGCAATCAGAGAGGACTCCTAGATTTTTGGCTTAGCAAATGGCTAAACTATGGTACTGTTTCAGCAGAGGTTTACTTTAAACAAGGGTCCTATTTTCATACGATGAATTCAGAGATGGCAATCAAGTCTCAAAGCAATGTTCAATTGTATGATGGCTTAGATAAACAGAAGTTCTGAGAACCAACGGGTAAAGACGTTGATTCTCAGAAAGCCCTGGACATGGTACCCGAACTGGAATAAAATACACCAAGAGTTTAACAGTGACACTCTTACATAATGGAGACCCGTGTATGCCATTGCCTTGGAGAAGCACCCCCAAACCCTGCACGCATAGATGGCCTAAAAGAATCTAAAGACTGACAGGCTTGGTATCTGACAGACAAGCCATCAAGAAAATTCCACAAAGACTTCTGCCCATGGAGACGCAGCCCTTCAGAACATTTACAGATGCTCCAAGAAAAAAAAAATTTGCACTAAAACCCCAATATGAAACTACTCATATAAAGAATTAAGTACTTACACATCTTTCTCCCAACATGCACATAAAAGAAAACAAATTTGTAGGACAGCTGCTGACGAGGGCTAAAAAGGAATGTAAAATATTGAACCATGTATAAGAAGTATAGCTCTGTAGGGAGCAGTCATTAAAATATGCTTCAGTGACTTGGCGCTATCTGAGCAGAAACAGTAAGCTTGCCCAAATCTCTCTTCTCTTCCATAAACTATTAAGACTTTTAACAAATTTGTCATTCAGTTCCCTGAAAATATCTTGGCAGTCATTTTTCTTCCTTTCTTCTCCAGAAGTAAAAATGAAAACTATTACTGTACTATCTTTAGTGATAATTATTCTGAGATACACATACACATTAATATATATATATATATATATAAATTTATTTATTAAATATTGACCCTCTGGACTGTCTCTGTCCTGCCTATTCTTGAATTTTCCAGTGGCCAAAAAAATAAAATGATTTTCTTCTCCTAGTCTGGAACCAACTGAGAGACAAGTAAGAGGATCAAATGTCAGCTTTATTACTGATAAAGCTGATCAAAGAATGTAGCTTACAGGCGCAACCACAGTGAGCCCTCTAACACCTTCTAATACCCCTGAACTGGACAGTTGCCAGCAATACTGATAGCTGCCAGCCATGCAGGGGAGACCCTGTCCTGAAAGCTCACTGATAGAGGAGCAAAGAATGTCTGTGTCAGAGAGAAGAAGGAGCCTAAAGGAGCGATCTGGGCATAATCGTTTCCTTCTGCCAAACTCAACCCTGGACAGAGGAAATGATGAGGTGGAGAGAAGCAGACATCTTCCTCCCATGCTTTTCTTTCCTGGAGAATGAAGTGGAAATTACCCTCCTCCATGGAAACATGAAGAGTTAGGAATAAATGTTCCTCCATCTGACCCTCCTAAATTGGATAAAGGAAATAAATTTTATCTTTAATTGTGGAGCTAGATTTAAAACAAAAAACAAGAAACAACCTTCTACATATATTTTCCCTTTTCATTATTCCTGACATACACGACTGAGGTGGTTGGTGGCTACTGGGCTTAGATACAGAAGGAGAGGTTTGAAATCTACTCCCTCCATCTCTAGCTTATGGAATTAAGCAAAAACCTTTCTGTTTGTTCGTTTTACCTGAGAAGTGACTACACTATCTCCTTGAGTTTTATTAGAATCAAATGGAAACAGATTTGAAGGGCTTGGCAAATGAGTGCTGAATTAATGCCCCCTTTTTTTTCTAAGCCTGATTCAAGACTACTATAGGAATTAACATTTGTTTTGAGTGAAACTTTACAACTTTGCCACTTGGTTGATCTTAACAGTCACTGGGACTAAATCTCAGGTTTATCAGGTCTTGTTTTCAATGCTGACTACAGATTCCTTTCTAAAAAACAACAACAGCAAGAAACTTCCATTGTTCTCACGAACTGCTTATATTCTATGAGATATATATTTTTTATTTAGAACATTTAGGTATCAATCTTCAAAACATATACATACACAACACAACAAAAACACCACCACAAAACAAATAACCCCAGATCCTGACAACTCTACCCCAGCACATGAACATGGCTAACGTCACCTTGGGGCAAAGTGCTTTCCAGGTTTACCTAGTAGGGCATGTGGAAAGCACCAGATGTTTTGAGCATAAGATGAAGATTCTTTAGAGTCATATGTACTGGGGGCGCCTGGGTGGCTCAGTTGGTTAAGTGTCTGCCTTCAGCTCAGGTCATGATATCCGGGTCCTGGGATTGAGTCCCACATCCGGCTCCCTGCTCAGCAGGAGCCTGCTTTTCCCTCTCCCTCTGCCTCCTGCTCCCTCTGCTTATGCGCTGTCAAATAAATAAAATCTTTTAAAAAACCAGAATCATATATATTAATAGTTATAAAGAATTTTATTATACTTCCAGCCCCTTTATTTTAAAAATATCTCAAAACCAAGATAAAGAAAGTTTAAATGACTTGAAGTTGCACAATGAGTGTTCTGACGAATTGTGTTTGGACTCCTGGCTCTGTGCTCCTTCCTCTCCTTCATACATATGGAGGGAAACACAGAGCAGGCGATGTGGTGGGGACGCAGGATGAGTAGAGACAACAGAAAGAGTGAGATAAGACATGAACGCAAAAAGTGGTCAGAACATTCTGAACACAAACATTGCTAATTTTGTTGATAAGGTCCCCCCAAAAATGTGTATTATGATTACGTTGTGCTCATGAGTTTACTCTTTGCACCCTAGCCCTATCCTGATCACAGAAGCAAGCTTGCACAATTTCCCTGGCCATTCGCTCAGCATTTATCACATTGATTGCATATTTTTACTTAGTGGTGATTAAAAATCTAAAGCAAGCACAGCATTTGTAAAAATCAGTATCCTATCACAGTTTAAATATGAAATATTGAGCAAATGGGCCAGAAATGGGCATGGGACTTTCCGGTAGCAGTAATAATGAACGTTGTCATACGATTCTCTCCAGGGCAAGAGAGCGTGCTGACAATGCTTTTTACTTAACAACACTGACAACTCAAGCGTAAGCATAGCCTCTATAGAGAAACATCTGCTGAACCAGAAATACGGAGACACATGAAATCTGTGACCAAAAGAGAAGATAGCACTGGAAATGTGACCACTCTGCGATTGAAGTCTATACCCTGTTCTTTAGTCCTAGAGCTGATTCCCTGTACATTGATTCAAGGAATCACTCTAACATTGGTCATATATGCGGGGAATCAATCCCAGGCTCTGGGATACAGAGGATGAACACCTTTCTTACCCTCAGGAAGAAGGTACAAAGAGCCCTACAAAGCAGGAAGACAGAGATAGATAGACTTAGAACTCACCTAATGTTTCCCCTGGAAGCCAAGACACAGAAACGTAATGAGTTCAAGGTCGTAGAAGAAACAAAACGCCAGTCTCCTGACTCCTAGCATGGTGAGGTTTCCACATACCAGCTCTGTTTGACTCCATTTCCCCCCTCTCTTTAGGGTTCAAAAATCTTTGTTTCTATCTTTCAAAAGGAGGCTTTCTGTCCAAAGCTTTCTAATTAAGTATCACTGAACCATGTTCCCATCTGATAGCTTAAAACACAATCTCAAATTGAGAGACTTCTCCCAAATACTAAAAATATACACTATGTATTAGCACAGATTATATTTTATTTTAGTTATACGCAACTAATGAATCGTTGAACACTACATCAAAACCTTATCATGTACTATATGTTGCCTAACTGAACATAATAAAAAATTAAACTAATCTCTATACCCAACATGGGGCTCGAATTCACAACCCCAAGATCAAGAGTCTCACACTCCACCAACTGAGCCAGCTAGGCATCCCAGCACAGTGTTTAAAGGGAAGAGAAAACCATTTAAACTAGAGAAGGAATAACCTGAACAGATTCTGCAGACCAACAAGAATTATGGTGTCGCAACCCACAGCTCCAGTTAGCTCATAAGCAAGCCATGCAATGATAACAGGTGAAAAGATGAGCTTTCTTTTTTGAACACTTGACTAAGATTGCCTACTTATAGGGTGTTATCTGAGACCTCCAGAAACCACTGCATTTACAATGCATGCATGATATACCTAAAGGCCTTAACCCACATTAGCTACTCTCTTATTGAGAATTAGGAGCTCACCAAATAATGAGTTAGTTCTCTACAAGATCCTTTCCACAAAAAGTCCACCGACAAGGTTTCATTTTCTTTACCACCTCTAAGTAAACTCCTTGGGAATTATTAAAATGCAGGCACCTAGAGAGCTTCAACTCCCCATGTAAATGGCAGAGAGCGAGGTTATCTTTCATGATTCTTTTGCCCAGGGAATAAGTTGTCCTTGTTTCTGTCTTAGCATATACAAAACAAAAACAAAAAACCAAAACCAAAAACAAACAAAACCTCAGAAAACAAAACAAAACAAAACGCTGCTATAACACTTAAATTACTTTAGTTCAACAAATGGGAAAATCTGAGTGAAAAAAAATTCCCTCAACTTTAAATGGAACATCGCACCTATCTGAAGCCTCACCAAAATCACATGATAGCCTTATGCAAAATACCAGAGACAGCCTGAGGGGATAAATAACATTGGATTTTTAAAAACTGCCTTTATGTAAGGATTTAAAAAAAAAGTTTGAATTTTTAGAGTGAATTAAAACATAATCTTCGATCTTTCTCATCCTTGTTGTAATTAACTAATTCAGACAGGTAAAATTTATTTTATTTTGAAACATTTAAATATATTAAGCCTGAAAAATAAGAGGCAATTGTTGGACAACATGTTTCTGTTGAGCCAGAGCACGCTCATGCTTGTAAGTGTGAACACAACAGGTACAACTGTACCCGCCACTGCACACACCTACATTGTGCACCGGACCTAATTTATCCATATGTTATTTACTGGTTACCTACTACGGCGAAGAGACTCTGCTAGGCCCTATGGGAGATTCAAGTTATAAAATAATCCCTGACCTCCTGGAAGTTGAAATCTAATAGAAGTAAAGACACATACATCAATGATTACAGTACCTGACCGCATAAAAGTAAGGGTCATGACTGCATCAAGAAATGCCAAATCACCCAACATAGGTTATTTGCTTTTAGATAAATGCCTACATTTGCCTATGAAAAATTAAATAACAAGGAAGACAAATTTAAAGAACAACAACCATGCTTGAGAATAATAGAAGGGCAAAACAAGGGCTATTTAAGACACAAAAAATATCAAAACATAGAATCAGGTATGCTTTGCAATTAATCACAAAGTCACAAGAACTCTTTGGAGGTCATAGAGTTTATGGCTAATTTTTACTAAACAAAATATAAAATATTGTGTTCTTCATGTAACTAATTACACCAGGACACAATTACAGGAAGAAAAAAATGCAGACATTTTAAAGTTTAAGTGCTATAATTAATTCAGGCAGGTGAAATTTATCTTATTTGGAAACACTCAAATAAATGAAGCCTGAAAAATAATTAGGAGAAGAGTTAGATAACACATGCCTGCTGAACATTTACTCTGTGCTTGACATTATGGAAGGTTCAAAGGAGAATCAGAAGAGAAGCTCCCTGAACGTAGGGAATATACCTCATTCACAATTCTACCCACAGAGTGCAGTACACTCCCTGGCCCAAAGGAGATAGTCAATTAATACTGTTAAGAAATAAACTTAGAGATGACTGGATTAAGAAGATGTGATCCATATATACAATGGAATATTACTCAGCCAACAGAAAGAACGATTACACAACATTTGCAGCAACATGGACGGGACTGGAGGAGATTATGCTAAGTGAAACAAGTCAAGCAGAGAAAGACAATTATCATATGGTTTCACTCACTTATGGAACATAAGAAATAGGAAGATCAGTAGGAGAAGGAAGTGAAGAATAATGAAGGGGGGGTAAACAGAAGAGGGAATGAACCATGAGAGACTGTGGACTCTGGGACTTCAGAGGGGAGGAGAGTGGGGGATTGGGATAGGCCGCTGATGGGTATTAAGGAGGGCACATATTGCATGGTGCACTGGGTGTTATATGCAACTAATGAATCATCGAACTTTACATCAGAAATGGGGGATGTACTGTATGATGACTAACATAATATAATAAAAAATCATTAAAAAAAAGTGGAGGGAAGATGGCTAATATCGACACGGCATCATATCTATTTCTGAGTTTCCTAGCAGTCAAGAGAAAAAGGAAGCATTTAATTTTGCAGTTCTTATTGTCTGCCTAAAGGAAGCACCAGTCTAAGGGAAAGCACCAGTTGTCAGAGAAACAGATATTTTCTTGAAACCATACTGTAAGAAAAATTTTCCTTATACAAAGTTTTATTTATATATGTTTATAATTTATATATAATGTATATATTTATATATATATAATTTATGTATAATATATATCTTAATGGGCAATGACGTAAACAGCCCCTTGGAAAAGATGTACAAAAACTCTTCCTGGGGTCCTTTAACAGACATGATAAAAACCTAAAGGATGGGAATAAACTATAACTCAAATAACGCATTTTTATTGGCAGTTAAGCTTGCTGCTTTCTGATGACTTTAACATAAATAAAGTGTGGAAAAATGTTGAGGAGTAAGTGTTGAATACCACCACTCTCAGGTGCCAGGCATCTCCCCTTGATGCGAGAGGCAGGGGCTGGATGGTAGTCAATTCAAGGTTGAGGACTTTGCAAAGAATGCTGACTATGGACTCCTATGTTTCTTAATTGGATACTTACCACATATACTCTAAAGCTTAGAATTAGGAAATAAAGGCCTAAATTTGAGGATGTTAAAAACAGTTACAAAAAGGGGGACTCTCACTAAAACCAAGTCAGAAGGAAACTTGAAGATAATTCGATAAAAATTAAGTAGACAACTTGCTTTGATCATATTTTTAAGACTACTTTATTGAGGATACTGTAAGACCAATTTAGATTTTAAGGTTTTTATTTTTTTTAAGGTTAAAAATTATCTCCTACTTTTATAGCTTTGAACTTGTTTTTGGAAGCAGTTCATGTAAGGTATGGATTATCACCCATTTTGAATTATCTAAATAATTTCTCAAATATTTTATTAAAGAGGAACATACTAGAGTCACATTTACTCAAGGAACTAGAATATATGATTTCTAGAAGATCAGAGATTACAAATTTACCATTTTTCTTTACCAACAATCATTTTATTTCTCCAAAGACAGAAAATGTTCAGCAATAGCAACTGCAAGCAAAGTCAAGACACCAGAGGCCGAGGAGATGGGGACTCCTCAGCAACAATAATGGTTTTGTCTGAGTTATCAATTCCACTGCTTGAAGCTTTGTTTCAGTTCACCCAAGATCTCTAACAATTAGCTTAGCTGTATGCCAGTCCAAATCCATTGTAAATCGTCCCATGACAATAAGGGTGAGATCTGAAATTCATTTTCATAGAAGTTCCGTGAAGTTGTGCTATAAATTATTTTAACACAAAATTGACCTTAAAGGTCTGCTAAAATATTAAATGCATGTTTAAAATATTAATCATTTCTTTATTGTAAAATCATATCTGTTCAAACAGAATTCATGCACTTGAAAGAAAAATCTGATTGCTTTTTTTTCTAATCCCCATTTTCTTATCACTTCCAAGTTTCTAATTTGTTATGGTTGTATATTCCACAAAGCACTTAACTAAAAGTAATCATTAGGAAATGTGACGGAAGTATCAAGCAAGAAGTCTGAGGAATGAGATATAACTGGAGTTTCAGAAGCAGTTTGAAAACAAGTATGACATTACAAAAAGCAAATAATCAAGCTCCCTCCCACCCACAGCTGAATAGCAAGTACGTCTGATCTAATGAGGTGTCTCTTCTGTGTAAGCTGATTTTTAGTGTTTACCATGGATCTGCAGGGAATTTCTGAGTGACTAACTAGGGAGATGGAGAACATGCAGATACATACTTAGCATCAAAAATATCAAAATCTGAGGTGCATGGGTGGCTCAGATGTTAGCGTCTGCCTTTGGCTCAGGTCATAATCCTAGCGTTCTGGGATCGGGCCCCGCATCAGGCTCCATGCTAATCGGGAAGCCTGCTTCTCCCTCTCCCACTCCCCCCTGCTTGTGTGACCTCTCTCGCTGCCTGTCAAATCAATAAATAAAATCTTTAAAAATATATATCAAAATCAACAAAAGTGTATAAAGTATCCCCCATTTGTGCATACTTGTCAACTCCATGAGAAGTTATGAAAAGAATGGATGAAAAGATGGGATCTACCCAGAGTTTAACTCTTGTACAGATGAAAATATACTTATATAAACCCCTTTTTCTCATAACAAATTTTCCCTAATACAATACTTTAAAAATGTATTATACTATTTTTACTCATCGTTACAAAGAGCATCTGTACGTTTTCTTACAAACAATAACAGGTTAGAATAATCTGGTCCTGGGGCGCCTGGGTGGCGCAGCGGTTAAGCGTCTGCCTTCGGCTCAGGGCGTGATCCCGGCGTTCTGGGATCGCCCCACATCAGGCTCCTCTGCTATGAGCCTGCTTCTTCCTCTCCCACTCCCCCCTGCTTGTGTTCCCTCTCTCGCTGGCTGTCTCTATCTCTGTCAAATAAATAAATAAAATCTTAAAAAAAAAGGCATAAAAAAAAAAAAAAAGAATAATCTGGTCCTAACCACATTACCATGTCAAGACTCCTATACCTGGTATTAGATGATAGCCAATCATAACTTCTTCTTATGGTGCCGTCGGCAAAGGGCAGAATGCCAATTATGTGGGGTGAAGAAGTGGCTCTGGAGACGAGCCCGCTCTGTTCTACTGCCTTAGCCAACTAGCTAACTACCTCAAACGAGAGCCACTCGTCATCAGAGGTACCTTAACAGGGAATGTGGATCAAGTATTTAAAAACCCTAATCAAATAAAATCAAAGCACACGGCATACAGACTGTGATTTAGTAGATTCATTTTTATATGTGGATGACAGCATGCTATGATCTGTGATTCCTTTTGCTCGTTGACTCTGCTGTACATAGTTGAAAATGAGGCCAGTCCTAGGTTCCCTGTACCCTTCTAGGCCTGGCTAGAAAATCAAAACCATGCATAACCTCTGACACAGAGCTCGCACGTTAAGTTCCCCCTCACAATGGATTAAGTTACCCCTTTAGGGGTGTGCTGCTGTTTTGAAAACACTGTTTTACTTAGATGGAGCCTTTTCATGTATTGCTTGTGTGAACTTTATTTGAACTGCCCAAATTAGAAATGTATGCTCTGTAGGCCTTGTTCCCCAAACTGGATTTTTCCAACCATGCGCTTGACTTACACTTTTGTTGTCCTCATGAGGACGAAGTCGGTTGACTGAGATTTTGAGGAAGGACTGCCCAAAACACAGAACCATAAACAGGAATGCCCTTCAGTCAGATGCTGTAAAATGGTTAAGAGAATGCTACAATAGATGGTACAAGATGGTTTATTTATGCTACTTAAAATTCTGAGTAGAAATTGAATAGGACGGTAGAATGTGAAGACAACGTTACTCTTTCAATAATTCCAGCTGAAACCCTCTGAAACTAATAAGGGAAGTGAATAGCTAGTGATGTCCAAAGAAAGTTCCATTATGGATGTAAATGAAAAATACCTAGGCCTTGTACACATGTCTTGGTAAAGGGCAATTTCCCACTGTTGGCACAGCAAGACTGTCAAGGCCTGGAACACGGGGTAACAGATACTGGGCTGAGTGACAGGACTTATTGACCAGTAGAATCATTGCTTTTTATGGCTCTGTTTGGTGCTGACAGGCTGGGTGGGAGAGAAGGCAGCAAGTCCCTAGTTTTAGGATCCTTTGATGGGCAAAGAGGTCTCATTCCATGTGGCAGCCAAGATCACCAAAACCTCCGGTGTGTCTCTATGAAACACACGAAGTCCTGGGCATACACCTTGAAATACATATCTTTGCTGTGTTAGAAGTGAACCAGAGTAAAAGCAAATTTGAACTAACTCCAAGCCAATGATCTTGCCCATCTTTGAATCTATTAAGACTCCTTGGTGTAGCCTAGAGGAAATACAAAGTCAATTTAGAAATAAAGTTAAAAGCAGGTTACTAAAAATTATCTTCTGAACTTTCATGAAACTGGAAGACTTGAGGTTAACTCAGTGGTGTAATTACATTTAAAAGGAATTTTTATTTTAAAGACAATGTGTGTGTGAGCGTGTGTGTGGCTTGGTAGGTATAACACTGCTTTTTGCATCTTTCCACGTTGTTAGGTAGAGTACTGTGGTTTACTTCAAATTAATATCCTATAGCATTATTTTATAATTTTATTTATATATGCACCGTAAAATATTTAGATTACAAAGAGCTCATTATCTTGGGGTACTATAAGCACTCAAATACTAAGAAATGCGCAATAAAATTGTAAGACATGGTCTTCTGTTTAGGATATATATTATTAGCATGTTCTTTGTTATGGGCCATAAAAACCAGTAACTATACAAGGTTCCTTTATTCACTAAGTATTTATGGAACATCTGCTTTCTTCAAAGCACAGCACTCAGAACCATGAGAACATAAAGCCAGGAAACAAAGCCGGTCCCTGAGGAACTTGTAAAGAGAATGAAGTGTGAAGACATATACGGAAGACTAGTAGAGAAATTCCAAGGCACATAGGCACATTACTCAGCCCTGTGTAACACTGTGGTGCCTATTTCTGGACCAGCTATCTGTTGAAGGAGAACTACAGATACGCGCCTTGCCATCAGGGAGTTCACAGTCTAGAAGGATAGATAGGAGCATTAAAAATGTTCATTTCTCAGTACATGATATTCTAGAAATATGCACAAGTATAGGTTATAAAGCTAATTACTAGGAGAATGTCAAGTTCAGCTCCATAGTGGTTTTATAGGGAAGACTTCTTAAAATAAGGGAATCTGGATCTGAGCATTAAAGGACACGTAGGATTGGGACAGGAAAAAGGACAGCATTGCAGAGGCATTTTGGGAGACAGGAACAAAATGTACACAATCCCTGAGACAGGAATCCATAGTAGGATCTGTGTAGGGCTGGTAAGGATCAGACAGACAGGAGATGTGGGATAGGAAAGCAGCGGTGAGGCATGAGTTACAGAGTTCAGGGATGGTCAGTTGAGGTCAGACTTGAGTTTCAAACTGCAGAGCTGGGATTCCATTAGATGGCCACAGAGACATACTAGGGGCGGAATCATTACTGTTGAAGTATGAGATCTCTTGAAAGGCAGATTCTGAAACAAAGTTTAATGTTCAGGGTGTTTATTAGAGTTCTCTTGGGATCAACACCTTGGCAGGAAGGGGGAGAAAGTAGAATGGGGCCCCGCTGACTCCACAGGGAGCGCTACAGCAGAAATGGCCAGGGAGCCAGGAAGAGTACCTGGTGTTGGGTCTTTATACTTCTGCTGCAGGCTCGCCTTGTATGTGGGTCACTCTGAGAACTCGTACGACCTTGGACCAGGCAGCTCTCTGCCACCAGGGCAATCCCTGAAGGGGCTAACAGGCTGTCCACTGGTAGACCTTCCAGGAGCTGGGACAAATCATTCCTTGAAAGAGGGTCTGGGGAATTATGGATGCCAGTTTAATATAACAGTGCAACACAGTGGTTCTTCAAGAGTGGATGTGCGACCAGTGACATTCCATCACTTGAGGCCTTGTTAGATATGCAAGATTTCTGAAATCACACAAGACTTAGTGAAACAATCTCTGGCAATGGGACCATCCAGGAATTTACTTATGTAGACTTCCAGTGCCTAGGATACACATTGAAAAACAAGAAAATCAGTGACAAAAGGAAGGAATAGTCTCATTTCCCAAAGCTCTACATCCCACTTCTTAGTTGTACTGCTTTGAATCTACCCTCTTAAGAAACAAAAAACAATGAATTACAAGATGCCCTATTTTTTATATACTAATAAACTTAAACATCCAGGATTGGTAAACACTCACACTATGATCATGCTATTGGATATTTAATATTTAAATACTATCTTTTCCCTATTTTCAGGTAAAAAGTTCTGCATACTATTCCTCAAAGAACTTCTGAACACCAAATATGTGCATAGCACAAGTTCATATCCCCCTAAAGTCTTCTGTTACAGGCTGTTCTGGGTTTCTGGAGTGAAGCCTAACTGCATGGAGTCTGAGGTCTTGAAGAGTAATGGTTCACCTATCACTCATGGGACCGACCAAATCCAGTCAGAAGCCAGGGTACGTTGGAACTCTGGTTTCTAATGTACACTAAATCCTGTGGTACCCTGAGCCCCAAATGCATTCCCCTATTATTTCTGGACACACGGTGACTCAGCTAGAGATGACACTTCCCAGCCTTCCTTGCAGCGTGGAATGGCCATGTAAGTCTGGGGCAGTGGAATGTGAGAAAAGTGAAGCATGCAATTTCTGGTTATCTTCAAGTAAAAGGCAACCAGCTTTCTCTGAACTTCTTTCCCAACCCACTTTCACCGGGGGCTGGAATACAGATATGTCAGGAATCTAGCTTTGACTATGCTGATGAGGATAATTTAGAAGATGGAAGTAGAGCATACAAGGAATCTGGGTCTCCAAATTGTGTAAACATGCAGAGCAACCCTGCCAGTCTAGCACTGAAATCTGAGAAACAGACCTCTCCCATTTTTATTCAACTGCTTTACCTTTACCCTGACTTGTACATTTATAGCCAACTGTGTCATAAGACAGCATCTGTAATTAAATAAGGAAATGAGGTCACTGATGTCCTTCATATTCCTGAATGGCTCAGAAATATGTTTTTGGTAAATATTATCATGGATGCTGTATCGAAGTGTTTCCTATTCTTGAACAGAGTAAAAATAAGTCTCACCAGTTTTTCAAAGATACAAGAGTAATTCAGAAGTCCTACAGAATAAGTAACAAAGATACCCAGGAAGTGCTTCATCTACTACCGACATAATATAGATTAAAGCTTAACAGAAAGCTTAAATTTAGAAGGCCAAGACTTACCAGAATGGTATCTGGTAAATTTTGGTCAATAGTACAAAATCACCAGTAGAAGGTAAGCGTCATGGGTAATGAATGGCATATTAGCTAAATCCACAGAACCCAGAAAAATTTCCTGGCACATAATAGGCACTACTCAAGCTTATAGAATGAATGAATGATTTCTTTCATGGTCTAGTATCGAATGATCAGAATAGACAAATACAGAGAGAATATTCAAATATTTTCATGTATCCTGAAATACATTAAATGTTCTCAAAATAAACTACAATCAAGCTTTTTTTTACATAAAGAAAAATCCCATGATCCTCTAATTAATGAAAATTTTGTTATTGAACTTACTGATTAAATTCAGGATTTATGAACAATTGTGTCAAGGGAAAAATACAAGCTCTTAGAGCTATTAAGAAAAACAGAAAATATGAAATTGCTTTTTATCACAACTGAAAAAACACCATGAGTTCCCATATAAAAATGGAATAACACTGGCCTTACAATCAGGCTTGTTATGTTTTAGAGACAGGATCTTGAAACTTAAATCTATAAATTAATGAAGAGGCATAATGCTAAACCCACAGCCCATATTTTACACCAGGTAAAAAGATCAAAAAGACTTTATGTTTGGCATTATCTAGTCTTTTCTCAAGCTTTCAGTAAACTACTCCAGCTGGATCAGCTGCTGAAGCAGGCAAACCATTAATCCGATAAATCAATTAGTGGACCAGTTATCTCTGTTCCATTTCAAGGAAAAAGACTGCACCGCTTACTATGAAGGCTTATTATGGATGACTGAGGGAGTCATAAGATGGATAGGTTAATCCATAAAACTATATACTAAGAAAACAGTGCAAACCTATTGTATACATTCAAGGCGAGGAGTTCAAATGTCAGTGTTCAGAAGAGTTGGTTCATGTTCTGGCTCTCAAGTTCATCATTCTGAGTGACTCACTTTAGACATCACTGTACCATAATTTTTTATTATACCTAATGCACATGTTATTTCCCATCCACTTACCTCATGGAAACATTACTGGACTAACATGATACAATATAATAAAATAGAACAGAGACTACGGAAACAAGACATTGTATGGGTACAAGATAGCATTAAACCTATTTTATTACTAGACAAGATTTATCCATTCCATGTCTCAGCCCTTATTATCTGTGTGCTTTAGAAGATAATCCTCTTCATTCTATGTTAAGCATGAAGAATTTTTAATCTTAGGGAAAAAAAAAAGAAACGGCTGGCCTCAAAAAACATATCCAATTAAAGGGATACTACACACTAAAATAGCAATTAAGATAATAAGATATTTCTGTGCTCAGATCTGTGCCTGCCAAATTTCTGGTTAACTTCCCAATATAGAAATATGATCCAATTCAAATGCTTTGAAAAAAAAAAAAAAGCCCTCACATTTTCTGGCATATTCAGAGAATGGTGATGTGAAAGATGAGAAAATCTCAATCTTGCCAAAATTTACAAGGGAATCTGAGAAACTAAAAAGCATTAAAAAAAAAAAGTTAAATATTTTCTTAGGATGAATTGCTCCCATAATCAAGTAGTCAGTACCCATCTCTGTATCACTTCTTGGTCACTACTGATTGGCTTATTATGATCTTAATAAGGTCATAATTTTAAATTTTTTTGTGTGTGCACAGTAAAGCCAATAATAAGCTCTAATTTTATACATCCTTGAAGACACTTACCCTGGTTTTCCCTTTTCTGAGCAGCTTTATTCTTGGAGCTGATTCTTCTAGTCCTCATGGAGTTCTGTTCCATTTTAAAACTGATATAGAGTTAGTTCCATTTTTTTTTTTCTAATTCAGTAGCCTCTTCCTTATTCTCAACCCAGAAAGACATTTCTCCCTTTAGCCATAAAAAAAACTAAATTAGAGGTGCATCTCAATTTTCCAACTTGTGTTCTAAAAAACTCTTTTACTCAATCTCCATCTTGGACAAAACAAAAAGAGGGAACAAACACCCCACCTCTTCTTAATGACTTCCCTTCGTTAGTGGCACCTTCCTCCTTGTAGTCACCCAGACACGAAGTCTAACTTCTGCCAAGAAAGTACTTGATAATTTGAAATAAATTACTTAGGACTCACATGAAAGCAACTGGTATTTCCAAAACAGCAATCTGAGAAAATCATTTAAATACATACACACACACACACACACACGCACACACACACACACACACATTTTTAAAATGATTAAAACTTAATGTTTAGAAATCTTTAAATTCATCCTTTTTTATGCCACCTCCTTAATTTTATAGTTATTTAAAGTGTCAGCCCACCTTGTAAACAACAAATTATCAATTCCATATAGAAGTCTGTCATCCTTATAAAACTGACTCCCCGCTAACCCACGGACTCATTCTGGACCTTCCTTCAAACCTCATATAAGTCAGAAGAAATCAGTGTAACTTCTGCCCCAGTTGATGGTACGCATTGGCTTAATACTGGTATGTTAGTATTATAATGGTTTCTAGAGCTACACATGGCCTAGAGGTTCTTGCTTAAGAAAAAGTTACAAGTGAGTTAGCTGAAATATTTTCAAAGGGTTTTAATTTTCTGTTAAAAAAAAAAAAACGAAAAAGGATTGCTAAGGTAAGGGCAGGGAGTTGTAAAATAACAATTTTCTTACAATAATTACTTTTCACTACATGTTCTTCACTCAATGTCCGCTTAAAATATACATTTGGATAGAGACATAAGCTGTCTTAAGATAAGCTAAGGACTGTAAAATTCCATTTAAATACCTTCTGTTGAAAATAATTTCATTTTTATTTTGTGCCAATACCCTAGCGCACACCTAGGAACGTGGCATGGTGGCAGGCTACAGAAATCAGCCTCTGCCACGGGCTAATGATCTCGTACATTTGCTGTCATCCCACATTTCAAATCTTTAGCCTGCAATTATAATAGGGGCAGGGAATCAAGAGTTTCTTTATTTTAGATGGCCCTTTATTAATGAATGCAGTCACTAAAAGGCTAATTGTATCTTCTGAGCTATTAATTGACTTAGCTCCAAGACGACTGTATAAAACATATGGTGCAAGATCCAAGCAACTGTCCAGGGCTGTGCATAGGGGGCATTTGGCTTCTTTTTGAAAAGAAGAACCAAAGGTAATCCCTTTGCAGCTGCAGTGCAGATGGTTTTCTTTACACCATTTCACTGAATACTAAACAGAAACTGGGAAAAGTTTGAAAACATAATAAACAAACAGCTGAGTGTTAGCTTAAATGCTCTTTGCATCTATCAAAGAGAAGCATTCAGAATCTCTGGATGTTTACCAGAGGGTTTAAAAGAAAAACAGAGATGTGAAAACTGAATGAAATGATTTTGAATTTGTACCTAAATACGGTCCTGCGTGGTTTTCTTCAAAGTAACAATATAATTAAATCTCTCTGAAACTTCATTTATGGGTGTCATGATTCATAATCCTCGACATCATCAAAAGTTTAGGTTTTTCTGAAAATATGCTGAGATGAGTAAAGCTGAAATCACCTTCCCCTAAAGGAGTTACATGAAAATCATGGAGACATCTGTTAACCTTCATTCTTTCTCCTTGGTGTGGCAACCTAACACACTGCCTTCCCTTGAAATAAAGATGCGCAGTGAAACTCAGTTACCGCTTCAAGTTCACACTCCCTTCCTTATTCTACCTTGGCAAAAAGAAATATTAAATAGAAAACCGGTTAGTAGATGGGAAAAGAGCAAAGTCATATCAATGAATGGGTGTGGCCTCTTAAGTCTCACAGGTAATAATGGTATATTAAGTCTAATAAAGAACACTAAGATATTAATATTAAAAACAAATCTGGTTACACAAATATGCATTTGACACTTTTCTAAATGTTGGGGTTATAGCAATAGCAAAATACTATCATGCATATAAACATACAATACCTAGTACTCCATATATACTAGAAAGACAACCAAAATATCACCACTTCTAGTTTCTGATTATTGATTAAACTAAAAATAGGATTATGGCTACTATTTATGGATAATTTTTCTTATTTTTGGTTAGATGCTATCTGGATTTTCTAAAACATATATTACTTTCATAAAAGAGAGTTATTTAAAAGACTATGGTATAGTCATTATTAATAGCAAGCAGTTTCCAACCCAATTATGGTATTACTCCATGTAAACTTACGGATTAGGTAAATACAGTAATTTCCTTCTGTGCTCTCAAACCTCCTAGAAAATCAGGTATTAAAATAAAGACCTTCAAAAACTGAAATAAACCATTACTGCATTTCTCTAACGGGCAAGTAGGTGCTTCATCACTTAGTTCTTGAGCTGTAAACAGCAAAACAATTCAGTCAAAATATGTTCTGAAGTCTTACTAGCCAATGGCATCACATCCAGAATAACCTCAAAGAAAAGGAAAACTCTACCTCTTCTCCACTGCTCTCTTCTTCCCCATACTTGAGTTCCATAAGCTTTTCACACACTTTGCAAAACAGCAATAGCCTCGCATTATGAAAAAAGCAAAGACAAACCATGCCAACGCCAGCTCGAAGTGGTTGGTCGCTGGTGTGACGTCTTTTTTTCCTAAATGCTGCCATCTGGAGCGGGCGTCCTTGCTACTCTGCCGTGCCAGCATCCATCTCATTCCCGACTCTCAGCTCAAAGTGTGTTTGCTTATCCCTTGTTTAGGCCTCTTCATTTCTTTCTTCTCACTTGCTTGCCTTTCCCTTAACTTGGTAAAACACTACAACGGCTGCATTTAATTCACTTATCAATGTTCAGCTAAAAAGGACTATACCAAATTCACATATGGCTGCTGCTATCGTTTCCAGCCCAATGCGTAACAAGACTCCATCTGAATCCCTCAGGCAGAGAAGTTGGGCTGTGCCACGCTGAGTGCACAATCATGGGTGAAAAGTCGATAGGGTATGTTTCCACAGGAGCTAATTTTTTCCCCTCCAAAAAAATCTTAATATACTGGGAAGCATATGACCCCTTTCTGGATATACTTAGTTACTAAACAGCCTGCAAAGATAGGGTGAATTTTCGATGTGAGGATGAGGGCTGAAGTCTAAGACACAGACACAGCTGCTGGTCAGGACTTGGGCTGTGCTGAGCACTTTGACGGGCCTCAAATATCCCCAGGACGTTGCTGCTTCTCATCAGCACAGCTTGAAGCCGAAGGAGAAAGAGCCTACAGCCACATTGAGCTTGACAGTGGATTCGTCATGATGAAAGATGCTCGAATTCGTTATCTACTACTCAGAAATTATTTGGGTCTCAAATGTGTGGTTTTCTTCAAAGTAATAATACAATTAATCTCTCTCCAACTTCAATTATGGGTGCCATGACTCATTATAAGCTTATGTTTCTATGAAAATGTTCTGAGATGGGTGAAGCCGAAGCCAGATTCCATTTCTGTCAGGCCTGCAACGCAGAACGGCATGTACGTTCCCTAGGAGGACAAAAGAGGCTGAGGTGGGCGACAGGGGACAGAGAGGCTGGGGTGAATGAAAGACTCCCAGACCCATTTCTGAGGAGGAGGGTTTCTCCCATATGCTTGGATGTTTAACTTGTTTGTCAGGTAATGAGACCAGTAAAATTTATTAGTTCTTCATTGGATTGCTAGTCCTTTTTCTTAAGGAATATTATTACTTCTCAGCAATTTTCTTGATCTCTGCAATATTGCAAAATACTTTAATTTCCGCATGGAATCCAAAAGCATCATAAGGTTTAATGAAAAAAAACTTTTACTTTGCAATTCTAGAATAAGCTTAGTGACTATAAAAGATGAGGTCACAGAAAATCCTAAAATTCACATCTATGAGACCTTAACGTTAAGCATTAGTCTAGTGAGAAATGTGGTAAAGGGCAATATACCCGTAAACAAATGAGGGTGGCAATTTATTAGAAATAGCATACGGGGTTTATTCATCAGAGTGTACAGGCCCCGAGGGGTGGGTATACAAACTACTTTACATTTTCTTTACTCTTTGGTTTTATCCCTATGAATTCTGGCAGACATAGTAGTTCAACTTCTGCAACAACTTAAAATTGAAAATATCCTGCGTATTTTCTGTTTTTTATTTATTTTACAATTTACCACACGTAACCTTGATCGCTGAAGAAGCACGCAAACCTTGTAAACAAATCAAGAAATCTGGGCAGCTGCTGTATTTACTCTCCAGCATCCAGTACCCCTTCCTTTGGGAAAAGCCACCCTTCCCCAGCTGCTAACACATGTGGTTTGGGTGCACCTGATGCCACCTCCTGGCTTTGGGGTGAGCCCACCCACTGACAGTAAGCTAACCATCTGACCACAGAGATTGGCTCAGACATGCCAATAACCCAAGCTGTTTACCAGGAGTCATCTCGAGAGCTTTCCTGTTACTTCCGCCTCTACGTCTCTTATGTAAGGATAATCACTGATACCAATTTGGTATGTTTCCTTCTAGGCTTATTTTTTCTGTCATGTGTAAGCCTATATATACATATATGCACCTATGTATATATACACTTATATGTACCACTACTTATGTTAATACCCGTATACATACAGTTTCTAATTAGAGTGATAGAGTATATGAAACTAACTTACTTCTTCCTTTCATACTTAGATTATTCATATCATTCCATTTAAGGGCAACAGAGGTACCTTAATTTGCTTAATTACTGCATAATAATCTACCATGTACGGAAAACAATTTATCAAATAACCAGTAGGATATTCTATCCTACAGTGAGCTATTAAAGGAGAAAAACACTGGTTAGAAGCAATAACCTCATTTATGAAACACACTGTGTATCCTCATTTGCCACTGCGGGAGTGCCACAGACTTAGAAAGAGCCATTGCAGAAGGGAATGTCCTGTGGAAGAAGGTGGGGTTGAGGAAAATGAGAAGAGAAACTGAGGACAACTGAGAAAAAAAGAATGCAGTCTGAACCAAATCGCATTGCTGTCTTCTCAGATTCTCATGTGGGAGAGTGGGATGTAGTGTCCGGAGGTTTTCTTTATTAGGGAGGACAATGATCATTCACTCGTAGTAAAACCAAACTCAGGTTAGCCTTGGACCTGAGCTAGGACTTACGGATTAGGAGCGGAAGTTTGCAATGATGATTTCTGTGGACTCAAAGGAGATGGAGGCTGGGGGGTGAAGGAAGGCAGCATGCAGGGAAATTCGAAGTAAGTGAAGACTGAGACCTAGGACCACTGGCTCTTCATGGGCCCATATTTGAGCTTGCGAAAGCCCAAAACTGCACAGAATCGTCCAACTGTCTAGTACACAGAAAATGTCCTTTGTGAACCCTAGCAGCTAGTACATCTTAAAGCATCAATTCCTTAGGTCTGGAATGGTATTTACTCAATATTCCACAGACACAAATTTTTATATACACTCACCTTATTGTATGCAGAGTAACTATCGAAAATTGATATCCCTCACCCTTCCTCCCTTCCTAGTTTTGAAAATTTAACTAATGATTGGCTTAGAGCCCCCCCCCCCGCTTTTTTTTAAAGTTTAAGTTCCTTAGGGACAGGGACCACATCTGTTTTATTTTGTCGTGTATGCCCGGCACACGTGGCATAAGTTTCGCCTGGCCAATACATTTCATTCAACGTATCTATGAGCAGTGAAGCATGTGAGAAAGGAGGAGACAGGAGAAGAGAAGGAAATGAAGGAAGGAAGTGACACAGAGAAAGAGAGAGCCTAAAGAAGAAAAAAAAAAACACCTCATTTCAAAATCATGTACATTGATCGGTAACAGTATTCCATGAAGAGAGATCTTTCTTGCAAAGGATAGGACACAGTTTAAAAAGGAGATTATAATGGCTCCATTTGGTTTTTCCTCCTTTCTTACCTAAAATTCTATATATAGATTGTACTTCCTTACACATTTCTCCCTTCTTAAAAAGGCAAGTCAGGCAAATGCCAAGTCTATTTTTATTATATCAAGATATACGTACACTCACATAACTGGCATTTTCAAATGGTACTGTATTTCTTAAGCCAGCTAGTTTGCTTAATAAATCCCTCTGGAAGACTGAAAGCAGCCTGAAATAGAGTAAGAGTTAACAAGAAATCACTCTGCAGTTAAAGCGTTCTCCCCTTTATTTTAGGGCTATGCTTTCTTATATGGATTAAGTACATTGAGAAAAAGTTGTCATAAAATCAAAGGACATTGAGTGCAAAGAGGTATCTGACGTGTTTTTCTAACTCATTTTTGCACCTTATTCAATAACTAATTCCCATTCTAAATGAAACTTTTCTCATTTGAGCAAAAAAGTAGGTCAAACTACTTTTCCTTTTTCATTGGGTCATTTCAGCAAAAAAAAAATTACTTCAGTTCTGTGGTGAATATGATAATTCTTAATTGTAGATTTTGGATTATTTAAAAACATTAAGGTAAAACATTTTTAAATCAAAGTGGAGCTACCAGGGGAAATGGGAGAAGGATGTTTGACTGTAGTTAATTGTAGATCCGACATAAGTAAGCCAAGGTTTTAATTCTGCATAGAAAGATCAAAAATTCCAGGTAAATACTCAAGATTTCTTCATTTCCATATAGATACTGCCCTTGGCTAATATTTATTAAGTCTCTCCTAAAATACATTTTTAGTTCTTTATCGGAGTTTAAGATTAAAAAAGAACGCTTTGAAATTACACCCAAAAGAGAGTCATTTTACTGTGCTGTTTCTGCAGATAAAATATTTTCACCTAAACTAACTTCCTAGACAGAAAAATATTTTCCATACTTAATTTAAAATATAATCTATACTCAGAAGCATAAAAAGATAGTTTAACTGAAGACCTTAATTCCGAATGAAGCAAAGAGCACTCTTGCTTTGATTGGCAGGACTGGGCTCTCTCTGCTTATGGAATTAGCCAGGAAATTGCTACATTTCATTTCCACTGTTTTCTTATCGGGACCAGCTCTAGATGAAGAGTCAAGCACCCTTCCAAATGTCATTCCTGTTTTTCCCCAATGGAGAGTTTTTCCCATGTCACAGAAATAGGGTATAATGTTTTTATCTCCAATTGCCATTTGGGGTTGATAGCAAAATCATTAAGTAAGGCCCACTTGAATTTTATATTTTGATCAGTTTTGCATATTTTGGCACAGAAGTCTCTTTTATTATGACTAAAAGACTGAATAATATCTGCTCTTAACTTACTTCCCACTAAGATTGAAACAGCTAGGATCTTTGAGAAAACAAAGTAAAACAGTTTGGTATAGAGAACAGCAACAACAACGCATTATCAGAGTACACGAATAATAGACAAAGAATTAAAACAGGTCGTGCTTGGGTCTAAAATACTAAAAATACCATCACAAACGTATCAACTGTTTTGGTTGTTATCTGTTCTACATTTACCAAGACAATTTGATTTCTTTTTTCACCAAAAACTGTGTCATGTATGGAGCTACACACAATTAAAATGTAGTTTTATGTAAATTGCTAGTAATTGACGGCTCAGAAAAAGTTTAATCTCACTATAAACAAGTATTGTAAATATAAAATGGACTTTTAAAAGCACAGTGCAGTCACAGTCCTTAACTTGCTAGCAGGCATTTATTATGACGTTTAATCTATTTTCTTCTCACTGTGCTGGGTACTACACAGGTTACAGAAATGAAACACATGGTCCTTTTCCTTTAGAACCTTAAAATATAATTGAGACAATAGCAAGCCTCATAAAACCACACTGAACAGTAATTGCTCAAATGTGAGGCGCCGAAAGAGAGTGCCCTGGTAGATGATCATAAATCAATGTGGATTGGAGAAGTCCACAAAGTGCTCATGAAAGAACAGAGACTTGTGTGGGACCCTGATGGAAAACAGGGTAGAGAGGAGTTGGAGACTTGAAAAGCAGCTTTGTGTGTGTTTGGAGAGGCTATAAGGGCTTCGGGAACTGAGGCTATGGCAGGGCTGGGAAAGGCCTTCAAGCAAAGGCAGTCAGCGTGTGAGCTGGACATGACTCTACAGGAAAATGTGAGGCACGTGTTCTGGCTGATATGCAGAAGTGGGCCCACTGAGGAACAGAGAAGGAATGCTCAGGAGGTCTGGTAAAAATGTGGTAGAGGTAAGAACAGGGACTCCATAAGTGTGTTGACGAAGGGTTGCTTTCAACCACTTTTTTAACCACTTGGAAAAACCCCAGGTGCCAAGATCACAGAGCAACAAGACCAGTGACCACAGCAGCATGAGGTTGCTAGATATTCACTACAAATATTTGTCCCCCCAAGCTTTTACTTAAATTCTAGTTGGTTAACATGTTGTATAATATTGGTTTCAGGTGTAGAATTCAGTGATTCAGTTCTTATATACAACACCAATGCTTGTCACAAGTGCCTTGCTAATACCCATCACCCACTTAACCCATCCCCGTGCCCACCTCCCCTCCAGTACCACTCAGTTTGTTCTCTATAGTTGAGAATCTGTTTTCTGGTTCGCCTCCCTTTCTTTCCCCTCCCCCAAGTTCATCTGTTTTGTGTCTTAAATTCCACATAGGAGGTGAATCATACAGTATTTCTCTTTGACTGAACTATTTCCCTTAGAATACTCTCTAGCTCCATCCACATCATTTCAATTGCACTACTAGGTATTCACCCAAATGACACAAAAATACTGATCCGAAATGATACATATGCCCTAATGTTTACAGCAGCATTATTAACAATTGCCAAATTATGGCAAGAGCCCAAATGTCCATCGACTGATGAATGGATAAAGAAGATATCTTTATCCATTCTGTGCCCCCCCCCACACACACACACAATGGAATATTACTAAGCCATCAAAAGAATGATTCTTTCCATTCAATATTAACTTC